>NC_059104.1:3465000-3773125 GCF_020740685.1 Jaculus jaculus | reverse complement strand
ACTGCAGCAGTGTGCCTTACAATTGTACTGATTGCCAACGTCTATGTGTTTGGTTAACAATTTGAGGTTTTACTTCTGAAAACCTCAAACCTTCCTTTGCAACAAGAAACAGAAATACTAGAATAAGGGCAGAGAGGCGGCCATCCTGTTGGTATGTCTAAAGCCAGCTGGAAAGAGGAAATCAGCACTTGAGTCATAGGCAACTGCCCAGACACAGCAGTGGCCTCGGGCCCAGCGCCCAGGGCCATGGCCACTTCAGGACTGACTCACTGCAGAGCTGGGTGGGTGCAGAGGACAAGGGCAAGGGAAGGAGTGTCCAACAGCCAAGAGAGAGGAGTTCGAGACCCCGGTCTTCATCCTCCTAGAAGTCAAGCTAATATGGATAGCTGTTCCCAAGGCAAACTGACCCGGGGGGGCGGGGAACTGGGAGTCTTTAGCAATGAAGGAGGCACACACGGTTTCCTGTTTTCAGCTAGTGTCTTAAACCGCTGGACCCGAAACACGAGCTGTTCAATGTCATTGTCACAGACCGTGAGGGGCCGCAGGACGCAAATGGCCCTGTTTCCACCTAGCATCAAAAGATAGGCGTACTGATAGTAAAGCAAAGATGCCGGTGGTGGATTTGCTCCAGCATTTAAGTGATAAGCATGAAATAATCCCACAGACCAGGCAGTTTCAGTGCCTGTTCAGAGATGGCCTTTGCGGTTAATCCACCAGGCAGTCAGGCTGGCAGTCAGTGACGTGGGAAGCTCGGGGCAGCGGCCCCACCTCCTGCTTTCCACAGCCTAAGCATGACGTTCAGGGCCTTACCCAGGGCAGTCACTCAACAAATGCACAAGGAAGGGGAGGCGGAGGGAGCAGGTAGAAGGGACAAAGGGAAGGGGTTCCTTCCCCCAGGTCAGCACCATCACCCGCTCTGGGATGTTTTTGTTAAAATTTTTTTCAGGCCTGGAGAGATGGCTTAGCAGTTAAGCACTTGCCTATGAAGCCTAAGGACCCTGGTTCGAGGCTCGATTCCCCAGGACCCATGTTAGCCAGATGCACGAGGTGGTGCATGCATCTGGAGTTCGTTTGCAGTGGCTAAAGGCCCTGGAGTGCCCATTCTCTCTCTGTCGGTCTGTCTGTCTCTCTCTCTTTCTGCCTTTCTCTCTGTGTCACTTTCAAATAAATAAATAAATAAAATGTTTTTTTTTTTAAAAAAAAAAAACCTTTTTTTTCCCCAGACAATTGTTGAATTCCGGAACATCTCATACTATCTGGGGTACATGCCAAATAAACTAGACTCTTAAGTCATTCAGAATCCTACAGAGTTGGGGGTTCCTTCACAGCTCACAGGTACATAAGATCACAGGATGGGGATGGTTGGGGGCCACCACAATGGCTTGGTCAGGTTTAATGTTCCAGAACAGACCCTGCAGTGTGAGAAAAACCACCTGGGCATTGCATTCAGCTGTGCCACGACCACGCCACTGTCTCCTGAAGAGGCCTGGTCTTCAGGATTCCCATAGTTGAAGAGAAGCGTTGGCTTCTCCCGTGTGTATGTAGTCCTCTCCCCGCCCCCCCCCCCTTTTTCTCCCTCTCCTGCATTAACCAGATCTGTAGTGCATACTGACAAGGCATTACTCTTGTCTCCTGCCATCCATTGCTACCAGAGGCTGATACTCAAAGAGTACCCGGGCCTCAGATCTAGACAGCCCAGAGCCCATTTCCAGAGCAAACCAGGGGTGGAATGACAACGAGCATTTTAATGAAATCATCCCCCAGTGATAAAACTGATTTTCACTGAAGGATACTCCGAGCTGTGTGCTAATGACCTCTGCTCCTACCCTCAGTGGTTCCAGTCCTCCCACAGTGAGGAGCGCTGTCTACACGAGTGTCCCGGGTGCTTGACCCACCATGGGGAGTGGCAAAAACTTTTTATATTTATATTTATATTTATATTTATATTTATATTTATATTTATATTTATATTTATATTTATATTTATATTTATATTTATATTTATATTTATATTTATATTTATATTTATATTTATATTTATATTTATATTTATATTTATTTTCCCTCCCCACCCCCGCCCCTGGCCTCCACCAAGGTTAGTCCGCTGTGCAATTCATACACACGGTGGTTCTCCCACGTTTTCACCCACTGGGCTTTTATTTGGAGGCTTTTGTTTGTTTCTCTAGTTTTCTCTACAAGCACGTCACTGCCTTGTGGGCAGAGGGGAGATGCACAAGTTGCAAATGTGTCGTACTTGATGGTAAAATAATTTAGGGCCATTGTATGTCATGCGCCACGGTAGGCATTTTCTTTTTTTAATGTTCATAATTATTATTTTTAAGAAGATGTTTCGTATGGATACATCTGCCCCCATTCCACTGGGGACGCTTGTCAGTGGAATTGCAGGTATTCCCCATGGAGTCATAGTTCACGCGTTCTGAGAGAAGTAGTCAGTTATTTGGGGGGAAGCAATGCCACTGGGCATGATGTATCAACCTGTGGCTCTTTCAACCTTTCTGCCCCCTCTTCCAAAAAATTCCCTGAGCTGTGGTGGGTGAGTTTTAAGTCTACTTCAGTGATGAGCTCTTAGGAGCCTCTGGATCTCTGCTTTGGTGGGTGTTGAGAATCCTCAGGTCTGTCTCCTTCACCCTGGCGTAGCAGGCATTTTCAACTGTTGTAACTGTTGTTCTTGAATGAGAACAGTCTGTTCATAGGTGGAGTGTGGCCACCCTTCCTACATCATGGGGAGCTTGGGCCATAAGAGAGACATTTTGTGGACATTTATGAGTGTGTCTATCCTAGAAACAACACCTATCTCTCTTCTCATCTCTACCTCCTGAGGTAAAATACTGACCCCAGCCTGTGGCTCCAGCTGGGGGATTTTCAGCCCAAACTGAATTCTGTGGGATTGCTTAGGGCTGTAGAATCAACCTCCCTGTCACTGTACCGAACATCCTGAGTCAGTCACCTTTTCATGGGTCAAGCCCTTGTGTTAAGTCAGCCATCTGCTAGGAGAAGAAATACAGAAGTAGATGTGATAAACCTGGGAGACAGGCTGGACCAATCCCTTTAACTCTGGACTCCTAACCAGTAGTTTCTGTGGCCTGAAACATGAATTCTATGGTCCAGTTGGTATGAAGTCCTTTTTTCTACTCTTTTTTAAAAAATACCATTTATTTATTTATTTAAGAGTAGAGAAAGACAGAAAAAGAGAAACACAGAGAGAGGACCGATGCTCCAGGGCCTCCTGATTCTGCCAACGAACTCCAGATGCATGCCTCACTTTGTGCATCTGGCTTAACGTGGGTACTGGGGACTTGAACCCAGGCCACCTGGCTTTTCAAGGAAGCGCTTTAACTGCTGTACCATCTCCGGTCCTGAAGTCCTTTTACTCCTGACACTGGTAATTGAGGGGCACAGGTGCATAGAATCTCTGGCCCCATTTCCCATCAGTGACCCCCAACACCGGGTCTCCTTCCTGGCCTCTACCATGTGTCTGTCGGTATGTGGAATGGTCTTGCCGAGGCAAAGCTTCAGAGGGCACTTGATGAGTTTAACACGTGGCCACACCCTGCTGCTGTACGTGCCTGAGGCCTTTGGCTACCTGTGAAGGGCTCACTCCCTGCTCTTACCTCCCCGCAGCCCACTTGTGCTGGGGCCCCCTGGTCTAGGCCCAGGGGTCCCCACGACCACTGTGTCTCCAGTGAGAGGCTCTGGCTGCTCCCGCACAGGCAGTGAGGCCCTTAAGTGTGTGCACACAGTGTGAAGTCATCTCATAACTCCAGTGGGAGCACATGTTTCTCTTCCCTCTTTGGAAAACGATTATTTCTGGGAAAGGTGTTGGATTCTTGGCAGCGTCCCCAGGAGGACCGTTGCCCTGTAAACACTGTCTCCTTTCTGCCACACTGAAAGGGCATGTCCAAAGGCCACAGGCCCTAGAATCACAACATGGTCCAAACCGGAGGGACTGTCCCTCAGAGGTTGCTAGGACCCAGGTGGCATCTACCTCCCCAGAAACCTGTAGTTATTCAATAATATGAGACAAAACTAAGTCTATGCCCACACTGGGTATCATGGGGGAATGAAAAAGTACAGAAATGGTGAATGAAATGGTTCCTTTTATCTCCCAGATCCTTAATCACAACAATTACCCAAACAGGAGACCAGTGAGCAGTTCTTTGCCAATGTAGGTGAGCAATGAAGATAAATCATGGTTCTAGAAGTTTCTGCCCTTGCGACTCTGGTCAGACTCTCTCCCGGTCCTCTACTTGTAGGAAATAGTTGCCATGGATTTGGGCCTTACCCAAAAGTGGGAAGCTTTCAATGATCTACTTAATCTTGAAGGCCTGAAAATTTACTGATTCTTTTTCCAAAGTAACTTGTCTAAAGACCGAGTTCCCACTTTCATTTTGCTTGAACAGGTCTTCTTGGTCAGTCGGTTTTATAAATGGACAAAGATCTCTCACCAGGCTGGAAGCCTCATGCTTTTGGGCTGCATCCCTAGGCCATGATGTGGATAGAAATCCTAAGTAGCATTGAACAGATCTGAACAAATATGACTATGTCCTAAGCTGACACATAAATTTCAATCAGATGTCCAAAACGGTTTCAATAGATAAGTGAATGTTCTAAGGAAAGACTGTTTTTTCCTAATTCGGGAAGGCTCCCTGTCTCACTAGGAGTGACACCATCTTCAGCAATGTGTGACACAAATTGGAGGCGATCTCCCAGCTACATAACTATCATTAACTCATTTTGCCTAAGGAATGAAAAAAAGAAAATAGCCACCACGGTGCTTATGTTAATTCTCAGCTTAATTTAAATTTTGCTAGGGGCTCTGTCACATGAAGAATAACTTGGGGGAGAGGGTCTGAGTAGATGGCTCACTAGTTCGAGGTGCTTGCTTACAAGTCTTCCAACAGGAGTTTGAGCCTCATGAGAACTCTGACGCAGGTGGCTGCATCTGTGATCCCAATGCGCCCATGGTCAAGAGACAAACCAGAAAACCCAGAAGCTTAGGAAAAGCAGCCACCAAATAAGGGAGACCCCATCTCAAAAGACAGTGGGATTGGGCGGGAGAGATGGCTTAGTGGTTAAGCACTTGCCTATGAAACCTAAGGACCCCGGTTCAAGGCTCGACTCCCCAGGACCCACGATAGCCAGATGCACAAGGGGGCGCAAGCATCTGGAGTTCATTTGCAGTGGCTGGAAGCCCTGGCATGCCCATTCTCTCTATCTGATTATTTCTGTATATCTCTCTCTTCTCAAATAAATAAATAAAAATAAAATATTTTTTAAAAGACAGCGAGATAAAAGCCTGAGTTTATCCTCTGACCTCTACATGTATGCTGTGCCACACACACCTCCTGACACACATGTGCATCACATGCATATACACACTCACAAACACATATACGTGCACACAAGTAGATTTTGAAAATTTTATTTATTTTTTAGAGAGAAAGGGAATTGGTATGCCAGGGCCTCAGCCACTGAAATCAAATTCCAGATACTTGTGCCACCTAGTGGGCACGTGTGTCCTTGCACTTGCCTCACCTTTATGCATCTGGCTTACATGGGATCTGGAGAGTTGAACATGGCTTAGGCTTTGTATGCAAGTGCCACAACCACTAAGCCATCTCTCTAGCCCTAGATTTTTTAAAATATAATAAAGGGGCCTGGAGAGATTGCTCAGTGGTTAAAGGCGCTGGTTTGCAGATCCTGATGGGGTGGGTTTAATCCCCAGTATGAGGTGAAGTAGTGCATGCATCCAGAGTTTGTTTGCAGCAACCAGAGGCCCTGGTGTGCCCAGACTAATTCTCTCCTTCTGCCTCTTTCTCTTTCTTTTTCAAGCAAACAAAATTAAATTAAAAAAAAAAACAGTAAAAGGGGCTGGAAAAATGGCTCATTTGCTAAAGGTGCTTGTTTGCAAAGCCTGGCAGCTTGGGTTCAATTCCCCAGTGCCCACTTGAAGCCCGATGCAAAGTGGAGCATGTGTGTGGAGTTCATTTTCAGTGGCTGGAGACCCTAGCATTCCCCTCTCTTTCTCCCTCTCTCTGTCATCCTATCAAATAAATAAACATTTTAAATAAATGAATAAAAAGATAACAAAAAGGACTTCTGTTTCTTCATTCAAGAGTTAAGGAAAGCTGTTTCCTGGAAGCCTTAAATGGCATAAAAGGTATTGAATACATTTTGTTAACTTTGCCTTTAATTATTGAAGGGATGATGAGGGTGAGAAAGACAGAACTGCCTAGTGAGCTGCTTGAACCCCTTCCTTCAAGTTTATAACTAGTTAATTTCTGGTCCTCTGGGGACTATCTGTACCAGTCACCCCGTGTACCTGTTTTCAAGGCAGGAGTTTATGATTCACTGTCAGACTTTGTTCTTTCCACCGACTTGTTTGTTCAGGAACACAGATTTCTGAGAGTTGCGCACACAGCAGGATCGCTCAGCCCATTCCTGTGCGGGCCCCTCGGATGGCGCTCCTGCTGGGTCAGAACCCACGCGGTGGTGAGCAGCAGCAAAGACACTGCAGTCTCGTGACTGCTTTGCACAAAGGCGCTGTCCTCTGCCCAGGAGAAGGACAGGTCTGCAAGTGACCCAGGAGTAGCACAGGCCTAGGGGGCAGATTGTGACTGCCCCTGGTCCACAGATGGCTACGATCCGCTTCGGATTATCAAGTAGCAAGACCTGGGAATGTTTCCACGTCCCAGGACACCAGCCTGGAACCTTCCGAGGGGCCTGTCTCCCAACTCAGCTCCCATTACTCAGTAAGCCAAGTTCCAACCTAGGGTACCACCATAGAAAGTGTGTTTGCCTCGCCCTCCTCACCCCCTCTCTGAGCAGGGAGGGGACTTCAACCCCCTTTTCCTTCCAGCGGGAGGAGAGAGAGGACGCAGCCCGTGGAGAGTGGAAGCACAGCTCATTCACTACTATCTGAGTGCCTCGGGTGTGCTGGCCCTGAGCCGGTGACAGGAAGGAGGGGCAGCCCTACCTTGTGGCGTTGGGCATCCGCCCTCTGACATTGCCCTCAGGATGAAAGCTGAGCTTTGGTCCACCTTAGGCAAGAGAAAGAACACAGGACAACAAAACTCTGTGTGCCTTGTAGTCCCCGTAGAGCTTTGGCGGTGTGGCAGCCCCGGAAACCACACCTTGAAGCCACCAGCATGCCCTGCCGGCCCCTCCTTTCCCAGAGTGTCCGCCCAGTCTTCCCAGCAGGAAGGCAGCAACAGGGTCTAGGAGCTCGAGTCAAACGGGCAGGTCAGAGCACCAAGCAGAAAGAAGGGGACCCACTCCTGGTTCCTGAACAAGATTTCCTACCAAGAACCCCTGGACACAGAGATTGCATTGAATCCACTGGAGAGCTTTAGAGAGAACACTGCTCCAGTGGTCATAGTGCCCAGTATCCACTAGAGAAGCCAGCTCTGCTGGGCAGGGTTGCTGGCAATGGAAGGGACCATAGGACATGAAGAGCCACCCCTGAGGGCGGGCCCACACCTGAGTGGCGCAGGGTGCTCAGGAGGTAGACAGAGAAGATTCCCTTGGGTGCAGAACAAGAGAAAAGCAGAAGAGAGCTTCGGCAAATGCCACAGCCGCCTGCCGTGCTCCTGTAAGGTCTCGGGCTAGTTGAGAATGGGAAGTGAGGGCTCTCCCCTCTCCCCCAGCCCTCCAGCCTGGCATCTTCTCTCCAGGCTGGCTCTTGGCACTGATACACTCCACGTTTCCACCCGTGCAGCAGTGCCCTTGGTGTCTGGCCTGGGAGTCCATGCCTGTCCCACAACCCTGTGATGCTCGGTCATAGCCCTCCAGTTCCCCTGAGCCATCAGGGTCTCGCCCACTCTGGCACTCTGTTAAAAATCAAGAAGAAACCAGTTGGCTCTCGGCACTGTCTGAGCCCAGCACAGCGATTCTCGTGCTGCTGCGGAGCGGAGCATGCCGACTTCATGACTGCGGGCCACAGTCCTTAGCTGGTCCCCTAATCTGCGTGGTAGGCAGAAGAATGGTCATGGCACAGGCTAGAAACTGCCTGTAACGAAAGAGGGCTACTGACCCACTACGTTTGGAGGGGAGGAGAAAGCAATGAGTTGTGTCCCCCATCAACCCCATGCCAATATCTCTATTTTGACTGTGTAAGGCAGGAAGCAGCCCCCTGAAGGGGGCATCGCCTTTGCACAAGAGCCCCGTGCACAGTCGCCTTTGACAACGAAGGGTGAGCAAACACAACTGTTCATGAATAAAATCTGCTCCCTGCACCTTCCAGTGGCACCGTGGCATTTGTGTGGTAGAACCATTTGCCCTGCAGATATATGTTTATGGGAAGCTGGAGGATCGCAGTGATTAATGCATCAGAGGGGGGAGTTGTGAAATGAGCGGGGTGCTTGAGCTCTACTTTCTAGCAATCCTTTCAAATCTGTATTTCATCCAGAAAGCTTTTTATTTCAAAACCCATTTAAAAAGTCAATAATCATTAAACATGCAGAGACGCGAGTCCGTTTCCGCTTCGTACTTCATTTGACGTCCTGCCCAATTTAGCCTACAGCGTCTCTCTAGCCTGTTTGTTTGTTTCGCCGCGGGGGTGAGGGTGGCGTTGAAAGCTAACGAACTGGGTTCTGAACCACACAGCTGTCCCCGCCTTTCACAGACTCCAGGACCCAAAGCACCTCTATTCTCCTTGGGGGCCGGCTCAATGAGACACAGAGGCAGCTCCAGGCAGCCGCGGGAGGTGTGCGTTGTGTGAGGCTGGAGTCCTGCCCTGGCAGAGCCCGCTTCCCTGCTGTGGGTGTTTTGCAAGTCCACAATCCTACCCTGGCTGCCTGACACTTCTGGACTTGGCCCAATCAAGGGCCCTTCTGGGACACCAGCCTGGAGATCTCGTATGCTGGGGAGAGGGACCCCTGCCTGGCTGCACCCTCCCTACGGCTCCCCTGGAGCCCCATTCCACCTGCATGACACTTGTACACCCTACAAGCAGACCGAGGCTCTTCCCCTTGAGCTCTCATTCACCTCCGGGGTGAGGAAGGCAGGTTGCTTAGGGCTTGGCAAGGTGACCCTTTCCTAAGAGCACATGCTCCAAGGGAACAGCAAGGGACTCGCCCCGGCCAGAGCACGGCTGAGCAGTGTATGAAGCGTCTGGCCTTGGCCTGCAGAGCCACTCGTTCAGTCCAGCTTTTATCTTAGCGCATATCCTGGAACAATACTCTTAAATAAATACTCTCAGAGGCTTTTTTTTTCCTCCATGCCTATTTACTTTGTGTTTCCATGATCTCAATGGGACACACAGTGGGAGGACACAGAAGGCTTGGCAAACAAGCCTTGCCACCATCTACGCACAAAGGGACAACCATGAGGGGTGTGGCTTTGTTTTCCAAGGAAGGTACGTCACTGATGTGACGCGGTCCATCTGTGTGAGCCCAGAGTGACTTAGAAGTTTCCACTTGACCACGCACGTCAGATAAGCCTATCTCAAGCAAGCAGAGACAATGTGGGCCTGGGGAGTGAGAGGCCAGGGTCACAGCTCAACAACCACCCCCACCTCGAGCCATAGGGCCTTGGGCAAGTCCTTTCACCTTGAAGACGCTCAACTACACGGCGCACTCAAAGAATCCCACTGGATGTCTCACCTACGTTTCTGAACTGTCCTAACGTGAGTGCGTATCCTGAACGCAAAAGTCTGAAAAGTCCAAGGAAAGAAATATAGAACTGATGATTAGCAACCTAGTTTGAAAATGATGGCTTTGGACTGGTCACTACTGTTGTACGATTGTTAGAATTTTTTCTTACACGTCTGGGAGATCAAAGCTTGTTTAGAAAGGTCCACAGGTATAAATGCGGCAGCCATCACACTGTGTGAGAGAGCTGTCCTCTTCTGTATGGGAGATCTTGCCTGCCCCTTTTAGCCGCCTCTCCCTTCTAAGCCTGTCAGTCAAACAGGGACGCAAAAGCCTGCTCTCCACAAGCCAGATTCCCATGAGAACCTGCCAAAAGCAACCACAGAAGAGGAAGAGGAAACACTGTTTATGCAGGGCCACGGTGTTTATTTGTACTAAAGGTAGACTGACTCCATTCATCCCCGAGGACAGCAGGTGCACACTTGTATGACAGCACCCAGGCGCAGGACACCCAGAGGGCAACTGGATGCTTTCCAGGGACCCGGGGGAGGGTGACTCTATTGTTTCATTTCATTTATAGAAAGTGGGGGATAGCTGTCTCTTGCATCTTCCTGGACTGGCCCATGACAGAGGCAAACTTGAGAAGCTCCTACAAGTCCAGTTGTAGCTGGCCTCCTTGGAGTCCAAGAGAGCCTGAGCATGGGCTCAGAGACTCCTGCGGTACTAGCTCTCTGGCCCTGTTCCCCACACACCCAGGTACACAACTGAGCAGGCTGACAGTCCTTCAGGACACAGATGGATCAGAGCTCACAGCCTGTCCCGTGTCTCCTCATCTGTGTGTGGATGGCCACCTGATACCACGTGGCCATACTTCAAGTTGTCCTTCCTTGGCCCAAAAGGTTCTGGGAACTCATCTTTAAAAAATAATCTGGGAGGGCTAGAGGGATGGCTTGGAGGTTAAGATGTTTGCCTGCAAAGCCAAAGGACCCAGGTTTGATTCCCTAAGACCCACGTTAGCCAGATGCACAAGGGGGCGCATGCATCTGGAGTTCATTTGCAGTGGCTGGCCGCCCTGGCAGCCATTCTTCCTCTCTCTCTCTCTCTCTGTGCCCCCCATCATCTTTCCCTGTTAAATAAATAAATAATAAAAATAAAATATTAAAAAACGATCTGGGATAAAGCTGGATTAAGTGGCACATCCTGTAACCCCAGCGCTCGGGAGGCTAGAGGGATCTAGAATTCGAGGCCAGCAAGATCCTAAGTCAAAAGTAAATAAGTAATAAAGGAATCAAAATAGAATCTCCAGGCTGGTGCATAGCTCAGAGGCATATGTGAGGCCCTGGACGCCATCCCTATCACTGAAAAAACAATCTAAGGCAAGGAGGGCGTGTCACTACTCTTAGTATCCTGGATAAATGAAAGCCCCAAGTGTTATAGGAAGGGTTGGATTTTTGGAAGGATTTTGATGTCAGCTTCATATTAGCCAGCTCTGAGGCTGCACAGAGTCATGGGCAGTGGCTGTCTATCATCCATCCATCCATCACCTATCATCTAATCTGTCTATATCTATCTATCATCTATCTATCTATCGATCAATCAATCTATCTATCTACATACCTATCTATCTATCATTTATCTTGTAATATAACCATTCATCAGTCAGTCTTCCTGGTTCTCTTACTCTCTTTGTAACCACTGGCCGTGACACACTCACAGTGGAGAAAGCCCAACTTGGGCTACTGAGCCCTTGGTGAAGAACATTTAGAGACCAGAGACATTGCTCTGCACAGGATCCTAGTTCCATGTTGACAGGCTGCACCCTTAGAGAATGATGTCCAGGGCACATACGGAATGCTGATCACGAAGACAAGTGCACTACCAAGATACCATTGGAACACAGCTTGTTACAGAGAGTGCAGTAACAAGTGATTTTACGATTGAGTGTTGTGTTAAAATGCTTGGTTTTAAGGCTGCCTGATGTCTGCTAAACTGAGATTTTCATTCAAATTCTTTTTTATTACAGTTGGAAGTATTCATTTCAAATCTTGGGGAGATCCTGGTAGCAATTGCTAGGGTGTGGATATAAAATGTCCTCCACAGACTTGTGTAAAGGAGCACCGGGTCCCCAAAAGGTGACATTGTTTTCCGCAGCTGTAGAACCTTTGGGAGGGAGGGTCTACTTAGAAGTAGCTGTCTGGGGAGAGAGCCTTGAGCTAGCTGGCCTCACTTCATGCCCAGTGTCCGCTTCCGGTCTACAAAGGTTTGAGCAAGCAGGCCGACTCCTGCACCACCACAACCTGGAGGCCTTTCCACTACCGTCCACTACCAGGACTGTAGCCCCAGACTAAACCCTTTGCTACGTTATGGCTTGTTGGCTATTTGATTAGAGCAACCAGAACTGTAACTAATATGGCCAGTGGTTTTCAAAAAACAGTCCACACTTTCTAGATAAGAAAGATATCACTTGAACAGGCAAGCAATAAACATACAGAGAATCCCTTCAAAACAGGGAGTCAGTACCAACCACAAGCCAAAATCCAAGCTTATATAAGAGAGCTGATGGGCATCTTGGTAGATAATGGTGGGGGCCTGGCAGTTGCTGTTTAGAAATGCGAGGATGGGTAGGAAATTATTGCTTCATACTGGCTGGTTGGTAACAAAAGCTTAGGAAGAAGTAAAAATTTAAAAACTAGCAAGAAGATAGGATGTTGGCTGGGCCATCCCTGCTCAGCAGCATTATTTAATTCAGTACAATCCCATGGGATATACCTCTCATCACCACATGATGACGAAGGAAACTATCAGGATGGGATGGGACCACCCTGATATCGTCTCACCTAGAGGAGTTATTTATTGGGGGGGGGGGGGGGCAACAGGGCCTCTAACTACTACCAATGAAGTCAAGATGCATGCACCACTTTGTGCATCTGGGTTTACAAGGGTACCAGGGAATCGTACCTGGGACCTTTGGCTTTGTAGGCAAGTGATTTGACTGCTGAACCATCTCTCCAGCCCTCACCTAGACAGAGTTTCAACTTTTGTTAACAGCTGTACCTTTAGAGTATGGAAGCTATAGATGTCTACAGCGATTGAGACATGCATTGGGGTGGAAATGCAATTATGTTCGTGATAGCAAGCTATCCTCCATGTAACAGAAGGTGAGCTAAGAGTCTCACTTAAAAAGCCTCCCTGACTGACAGCTCCCACAGAAAACACTGGAGTTTGGGGTAAAGATTGACTCTTCCCTCAGGCCTGAGAAACAAGCATTGATTCACATTTCCTATTTTCCCATTGACATGAAAATTGCCTGAGAGGAGAAATCCAGGGACATCCTGACGTCCAGCTAGGTCTACCTCATCTGTCAGGGTCTGTTAGTGTGTGTCCGTGTGCAGATGTGCGCCTGTGTGTGTACAGGTGTGTGACCGTTGCTACGTGAGCAGGTGCGTGCATGTTTATCCATGCAGACTTCTCTTGGATGGTCCTCTGCCGGGGAGACCTGAGGTCTACCCCCTTCCCTGGGACCATGGAAGGTCTGTTGTGGGAAGCAGGCAGCCCCCTGCCCAGCATGTGCCAACTTATGCCCTCTCATATACATTCCCAGAAAGGAAGGATGATATGAAGAATATCGTCAACACTTGGCTCAGTGAGATTTCAGAATTTGCCCAAAGCCGTCTCAGAGAGAAAGCAGTACATTTGGGGTGCATGGAGACCTGTGTGTGTCAGTTTATATGGAAAGGCAAATTGTATTTGACATGCTTGGAGTGGTTTGGTGTGCAAAACACAGCCAAGGCCTACTGTGCCCTTGTCTTTACCCCACGCAGTTTGCTAAGCCTCACACGTGTGCTCACGTTATACGTCCACATGGTCTTCCAGCATTTTCCAAAAGAAGCAAGCAGGAAAGCTGTGGCCATATTTTGATGATTAAAATATCTTACAGGAACTGGGAATTTGGGTCAGGAGCTTGGGTGGCCAGTGAGGTGTGTCAGCTTTCCTGTGCCCGGGGTTCCCAGGCATCTGTGGGTCAGAGGTCACAGTCCTGCCTGACCTCTGCTGGTCCTCACTCATTGCCAGCCTCCAGCTGAGCACTGGAATTTCTGCGTCTTGTCTCAAACACATGGATTCCATGCATTTCTTTGCTCTTCCGGCCCTGAGTCCTTCAGGCACAGGCTGGCGCTACCCCAGGGCACACCTGCTCATCCCACTGGAGAACTTGGGGCTTCTTGGACCCTGTGTCACGTGAGCCAAGCAGCACTGTGAATCTGAGTGTGTGCCTGCTTGTGCTGGGGGTGGGAAATGGCTATGTGTCTTGGGGGAACACTGAGTAACACAGGATCGGGGGAAGGGGGCCGGGTAGACCAGCTAACCTATTCCTCCTTAGCTCAATTTCCTAATGGGAAGAAAAACTATACTGTTCTAGAGCTTACCTGATGCGCTGTGTTCTCAGTGGATAGCGTGCACAGGATAAGGAATTAGGATGCCTAACAATAGACCCCACCTTCCCCTCCCCCCCCCCCCCCCGCCCGCAGGTCCGTCACCACAATTTCCCGTCTTTTGCCCCTAGTGCCTACCCCCGCCAAAGGAGTAGATAACGGCGTCCAGAGAGGAGAGTAAACATGCCGTCGTCAGGCGAGGAGCAGGGTCTGAAAGAATGTCTGAGAGACGCCAAAGAGGTTATCTTTTCTACTTGTTACTGTTTCTATCCTTGGGAAGGAATGGAAGCTGTACACACAAAGGCCGACTCCACTCATGTCTACGGCATCAGCTGGAAGAGTGCGTATTAGCTTATGTGTAGGTGCCCTGGAGCAGCTCTGAAATAAGCAGTCCCTAGTCCATGGCCGGGAAGGTTGGAGCAGCAACGCCTCCCCAAGGAGGGGCCTGACTTCCTTCCCTACAGTCCCCTGTGCGGCTTGAGCCTCTCTTCTAATAATCTAACAATTGATTGGACACCCTTGCCATAAAGAACTTGAAGAAACTTCAATGTCTTTATTTATTTATTATTTATTTATTTTTGAGACAGGGTCTCATGTAGCCCAGGCTGGTTTTGAACTCAGTATGTAGCCAAGGATGATGTTGAACTTCTGATCCTCCTCCCTCTACTTCCCAAGTGCATGCCCAACCATGCCTGGTTTATGTAGTACTGGGGATTGAAACCAGCCTTTCATGTGTTTTAAGAGAGCACTCTACCAAACCAACTATATTTCCAGCCCTTCGGGGCTATAGCAAACGCAGTTTATCTCCACTTAAGTATAAATGTACATTCTCAGCAGGGATGGAGTAAGGTTCCTAAGCAAGCATGCAGAAAGAATTACAAACTAAACATCCTCACCCGCTACCCAGCCACACACGGGAGGATGCTGTGTCCAGCATGAAGTTGACCGGAAAACTTGTTATACAAGAAGAGTGAGCCTCAGTGAGACAACTGCTCTTTTATCCTGAGTCTCAGGAAGGTGTCCCGTGCACACGTCTTAAGAGCTGAGTTGAATTTTAGAGCAATCAAATTCATCTCCCACATGCATTTCACTCATCGAGGCGCTAGGCCTTACTCCTCAACCAAATCTACCAGGAGAAGCCAACGTGCCATCTTTGGATGTTACTCAGAGTCATGGCGAAGACCCGAGGAGTGCAAACACAGGATGACACCCAGGGTCATGATGAAGACTCAAGGTGTGCAAACACAGGATGACACCCAGAGTCACGGTGAAGACCCGAGGTGTGCACACACAGGATGACATCCAGAGTCACACTGAAGACCCAAGGTGTGCACACACAGGATGACACCCAGAGTCACGGTGAAGACCCGAGGTGTGCACACACAGGATGACACCCAGAGTCATAGTGAAGACCTGAGGTGTGCAAACACAGGATGACACCCAGAGTCACGGTGAAGACCCAAGATCTGCAAATACAGGCTGTGACCTGTGCACAGGACTCTCAGCACCTGCCTGCCCTGTGTTGGGCTGGCAGGTGTAGACATGCCTGTGCCCACGCACACATCCGTTTCCATGGTGACACCCTCTTGTGCCAGAACTAGCTAGTACATAATCCTGATGACCAGGAACTACAGACCTCACCTGGCAGAATAGGGCTTTTGTCACTAACACGTCAAACGTCGAAGTGTGTGGTGTTTCTGGCAGCACATTGTTGATCTTGGAGGATTCCAGATTCTTCAGAGGTCACTTCCTGGGTCATCAGGCCTGGAGGCAGTCATTTGCCATTCACAAATCTCCCCAGTTTGGATGGCTGCAGTGACCTGCTTCGGATGAATAAAATGCCTTTGAGTTCTGTCCAATCTCTGGATCCCCTTCAACAGCCCCCCCCCCACACACACACCTTTGCTGCTCTTCCCACACATCAAAGGTGGAAAACATGCAAATGTCACAGGCCAGGCGAGATTTCCTGTGCCCAGATGAGCCTGTGCTGGGCAACACGATGCCACTTCCTAGCCGCACCTGCAGTGGAGGAGGCTGGGGCACTCTTGCACTTTGCCAGGGCGAAAGCGATGGGAGGTCACAGGTTAGGGCTGGAGCTGTTCCTTCCACTACCCTTCCTCAGAGAAAAGAACCAGAAAGCCTCATGGTGGTATAGTCATGGGATGCAGAATTGGGGTCTATTTTTTGATGGTAACAAGGTAAGTAGGTTAAAATGGGAGTGCAAAGATCTCCCAGTTCTGAGACTTCACATGTAGGGGGAACATGTCACATTCAATTACTTACAAGAGCTCAAAAACAAGGGAGAGGAGGGAAATGATACTTTTTGAAACACAGAAGTATCTCTGTCGCGACAATATGTTTTGGTAAAAACAGCTCACAAATAAAAATCCTGGGGGCTGGAGAGATGGCTTAGCGGTTAACCGCTTGCCTGTGAAGCCTAAGGACCCCGGTTCGAGGCTTGGTTCCCCAGGTCCCATGTTAGCCAGATGCACAAGGGGGCGCACGCGTCTGGAGTTCGTTTGCAGAGGCTAGAAGCCCTGGCGTGCCCATTCTCTCTCTCTCCCTCTATCTGTCTTTCTCTCTGTGTCTGTCGCTCTCAAATAAATAAATAAAAATTAAAAAAAAAATCCTGGGGTTAGGCATGGTGGCACAGACCTTTCATCCCAGCACTTAGGAGCTCAGGAGGCAGAAGTAGGAGGATCGCCATGAGTTTGAGGCCTGCCTGAGACTACGTAGTGAATTCCACGTCAACCTGGGCTAGAGTGAAAGCCTACTTGGAAAAACCAAAACAAACAAACAAACAAAAAACCCAGTGGCCTTTTTAGTTGTTGGGCTGGAGAGATGGATTAGCAGATAAATCCTTCCCTGCAAAGCCATAGGACCCAGGTTCAATTCTTCAGGACCCACGTAAGCCAGATGCACAAGGTGGAGCATGTGTCTGGAATTCGTTTGCAGTAGCTAGAGGCCCTGGGGTGCCCATTCCCTCTCTCTCTCTCTCTCTCTCTCAAATAAATAAATACAACATTTAGAAAAAAAAACCTCGTTTTAGTTCTATTCAATCCCCGGATCCCATTCAACAATCACACGCACACGCACATGCACACACACACACACACACACACACACACACACGCACACCTCTAGTATTCTTCCCACACATCAAAAGTGGTCAACATGCAAAGTAAATACCACACCTTCTCTTTTCCTATGGAGATCCTAGCTTCTAATTTGTATGTGTGCATTTGCATTTAAGGGGGCGTGGGTGTGGACATAGGCTGTGGAATGTGGAAGAGGAGCATGAGGGAGGGAAAAGAGGTTTTTAGGAAGAATGAATACGTTAACAGAATGCACATGGCATCAAAGTGGAAAAGGGAGAGGCTGGGGATAGAAGGGTGAGAGACAGACGGGAGGACGGCGGGGGGACAGAGCAAGTGTGGAGGAGGATCTGGCGATTTGTGATGTGTATGAAAATACCACAAGGAAGTCTATTACTTTGTATCTTAACAAAAATAAATAAAATTTAATGGGCTGGAGAGATGGCTTAGCAGTTAAGGTGTTTGCCTACAAAGCCAAAGGATCCTGGTTCGATTCTCCAGGACCTTACAAGTAAGCCGGATGCACAAGGGGAGCATGTATTGGGTTTATTTACAGTGGCTGGAGGCTCTGGAATGCCCAGTCTCATTTTCTCTCCCTCTCTCCCTCTCCCTCTCTTTGTCTCTCTCTCTCTCTCTCTCTCCAGTAAATAAAGAAATAAACAAAATATTTTAAAAATAAATAAAAATTAATATTGTGGTGCTGGGGCGATGGGTCAATGGTTGCTGCTTACTTGGAAAGCCTGCCAACCCGGGTTCAATTTCTCAGTCACCCACGTAGAGACAGACAGCATGCATTTGCAGTGGCAAGAGAGCCTGGTTTGTGTGCATGGGCACATACACACACACACACACACACACACACACACACACACACACAGAGAGAAATAGATAAAAACTTTTTAGAAGTTAATATTGAGAAGTTTTTAAAAAAATCAAGGATTGCAAGCTGGCTCTGAGGAGCCTCGGGGTACGAGACTAGAGTCCTTAGTAAGCAACAGGCGTCATCACAGGCATCATCGTGGGGACACTTAGATGTTCATCCGTGTCTTCAATGGTCCCTTCCAGCTGAATTCCTCAGAGTCCATGATGGGCTCAGAGACCTGTGTCACAAGCACAGTCACATCCTCTTCCCGTGGACTGAGCACATATGTACAAGTATGTAGAACAAGGGAAGAACACAATTCATGGTGGGCTCATCCACAAACAGAACCCTGAGCTCACTCAGTTTGAAGCTCATTTGTGTATGTTATTTTTATTGCCCTTAATTGGACTTTTGAATTTTTATACAAGCTAAATCAGAGCCCACATTCCATGCAAGGCAACTTCTAGGCACTTGCTGGCGACCACTGCGGATGCACACACATAAGTGTGTTTCCAAAGAGAATTTACGAGACTTAGGGCATTCCAAGTGCTATACTTCATTATTTTCTTACAATAGTCAAGAATAACTAAAACATATTTTCAGGGACTTGGTTTCCAGCAACGTCTTTTATTTTATGGACCCTGATTATATTTGATAGTGTGTTAAACTGGACGCGTTAGAACAGTTGGCCCAGAGCTGATGGTCCTGTTCTGGAAGGCTGCAAACCCTTCAGACGTTGGAGCTTAGTTGGTGAAAGCCCAGGGCTTTGACCGGAGCACACACTGAGCAGCCGTCTCATACTCTTGCCACCACGCCTGCCCCGCCATGATGGACCGCCTCTCACGAGCCTGAAAGCCAAGGTAAGCCCTTCTTCCTTCCTGAAGTTACTTCTTGTCAGGCCTTGGGGCACAGCAACAAGGAAAGAAGTGATGCACCGCCTCGGTCGTTTCCACAAGGTTCAGGAGCTCTCCTCAAGGACAGACCAAAAATCTGCCCTATGAGCTGGAGAACTGAAAACCCTGAGAAGCCAAGAATGCCAAGGGCTTCATGTGTGCTTTCAGAAACAGGCATGGCCTCTTCCTCTCCTTTCTGTCCCCAAAGGTTGTGACAAATACTTACCCAGTGTCAGCACTCCACACAGTACCATGGCCAGGGAAGGGTGGAGCCATGCCGAGAAGTAGGGTGGAACCCTGGGATCTTCGCCCATGACATCACTTCTCCCTCAGAAGAACAGTCAACAACCACAGGTAAACACGATTGCCTCTTGCATGGAAAGACATCTTCAGGGCTGGAGAGATGGCTAAGCACATGCCTGTGAAGCCTAAAGACCCAGGTTCGATTCCTCAGGTCCCACGTAAGCCAGATGCACGTGGTGGTACATGCATCTGGAGTTCGTCTTCAGTGGCTGGAAGCCCTGGTGCGCCTATTGTCACTCTCTCTCTGACTGTAATAAGTAAATAACAATAAAATCTTTAAAAATAAGACAGCTTCAGTTTCCTGAGCATTATCTGGCCCCAGCAAGGACAGATAGCTAGATCTTCAGAAGGCTCAAAGAGTGACAGCAGCCCCCCATCCCCTCCCCCACCCTACCTCCCCTCCCCAGTCAGAGGGACAGTTTGGCTTCCATGATGGCCCAGCTCACTCTTCCCTGTCTCATACTTCCTGCTCTCACTTCTGCTTCTCTGCTTCATGACTCTTTCCTGTTCCTCTCAGCCTGCTTTTAAATAACTTTTCCGAGTAAAGGCTAGCAGCCATGCAGGAAAACACACACGTCTTAAGTGACCCTAGATTTGAGGCATGCAGAACCCAGATGGAGACTGAATGGGAAACTGTAGCAAGTCCTTCCCGGAGCTGCCCTTGTCCTCAGCTCTTCACCTCTCCTCGCACAGATTTGTGCCTGTTTCTGGGTATTCTTTTCTAGTCCACTGATCTACTTGTCTGCTTATATAAAAGTGCAACACTAATTCAGATCTTCGGAACCCATTTAAAAGTCAGACTCCACAGTACGCTTCTGTAGTCCCGGTTCTCATATGGTAAGATTAGAGGCAGAGAGAGGAGACTTCTGGAAGCTAGTGGGCCAGCTCCCTGGCGTATAGCAGGGAGTGAGAGACTCAGCCTCAAATGAGGTGGAAGGCGATGATGACCCCCTGAGGCTGGCCTCTGACCCCCGTGTGTGCACTGTGGCACACGCCCATGCAGAAATCTTTGTAGTACATTAATATCTAATTTGACAAGCCTCCTTTCATAGATTTTACTTTGTAGTGATTTTCTTAAATGCTGTTTTCCCAAAGAAGTTTATTTATTTATTTTTTTTTTTTTTGGTTTTTCGAGGTAGGGTCTCACTCTGGTCCAGGCTGACCTGGAAATTAACTCTGTCGTCTCAGGGTGGCCTTGAACTCATGGCGATCCTCCTACCTCTGCCTCCCGAGTGCTGGGATTAAAGGCGTGCGCCACCACGCCCGGCTAAGAAGTTTATTCTTATTTACTGACATTTTTCTTGTGATCAAATGTGCTCTTGTCTTATGACTACTCCATGTGTGCTTGAAAAAAAATGGATTTGGTGTGAGTAGCGTATACATACAAAAGAGACATAAAGCTGACCAGGAAAAACTGCTGCTGTCATTGGGGACGCATTAGAAGATGGTGCAAGGGGGCATGTGACTGAGTGAGAGGTGGCTCAGAGAAGAGTTGACAGAAAACTTCATGGAAAAGGCCAGAGCTGCACTGAGCTTTTGAGAAAGGGGGCAGGAGCTGTGGGGATAAAATGCAGAGAGGCCAGAGCAAGGTGGGTGTGCTGGTTAACGAGACATGGGACACCACCTGTGGGCAAGAGGGCAGGGCTGGAGGGAGCGTGAGTGAGGGCCAGCTTGACACACTTGGAAGACTGGAGATTAAAGGTTGAAAAAGTCGATTTTAAGAATGACGGCAACAAAAACCATGTTAAGGATGGGTTGGCGAGTAAACTGAAGGAAAGGAGTCTGTCCAGAAGAATGATGACAGCTGTGGTAACAGAAATTCACAGATGTACGATATATATGTGGCAATTGGCAGAAAGGAGGAATCAAGTACTCAAGTCCCTTCTTTTTTAAGTGCGCATGAGCTGGAAAGAGACACTATCAGATTCCCCACAAATAGAGGAGTCTGGAAAGAGAACTAATTTTAGTAGAAAAAGGAATTGGGTTTTAACTGTGTTGGACTCCAGCATGAATTCACAGTGGTCTCATATCAAGCTATAACTTTCATTATTCCGAAGGGAATTTTATAGTCTAAGACAGTGGGAGAAAACCTATGGGCTCACGGGAAAATCCTGCTGGTGGAACATTTGTATAAATAAAGTTTAATTGGTGTATAATTTGACCACTCATTGGCATGTTACCTGTCGACAATTTTCCCCTAATGCTGCAGAAGTAAGGAATCCACCACAGCCAGACCTTTACAGAAAGATTTTGATATGTGTGGATCTCATAATGTGGAAGGCTGGACAATCCCATCACAACCCTGCGAAGGCATGCAAGTTGGCAGAGGAAGGAGCAGAGAGCAGCCTTAGGTGCTAGGTGACTGGTCTTCTTCCTAGAGAAGCGTGGGAAGGATGTGTGTGCCTGAAGACCCTTTACCCACAAGGACGCAATGCTCTAATCAACAAGGGCCAGTGTAGGGCTCAGGTAAAAGTGGAAACATCCAGCATCACTCCTCTCTATCCTTTCTTTCCCTCAGGCCACTTCTCCAGGCCTCAACACCCCGTTCTTATGCACCCATTAGAGGCGAGGCCTATGTAGTGTAAGAATGATCAGCATGTGTCTGGACCAGCTATGGAATTCCAAACCCCTTCATTTAGTCAATCCCTAGGAGATACTGACTGATAGCATCTCCCCAGGCGAGGCTCAGGGGAGTTAGTGACGTAAAGTGTCACGTGTCCAGTAAAAGGCACATAGCCATGCTCCCAAAGGCCACCAGGGAAGCCTCTGCCTTCTTCCTCCCCATCTCTGCAGCAGTTTCTGCTCACAGTGTCTCCAAGTGCAGGGGCTGTTATAGCAAGTAGAGGTGCTCACCTTGGGACAGAGGTGAGGAGAGTGGATTGGGTAAGGGAATCAAAGCAAAACCGGAAGGAAGAGACCATATTGGCTGAAAGTAAGTGCATGGGTCTCAGAGAGAAAACTTTGAAGTCGTGTATTATTGAGTTTTCTTGTTCCTATGAGCTAATACTTGACAAGAAGAACCTTAGAGGAGAGAAAGTCAGTCTGTGCTCATGGTTGGGCGGTCCATTCCATCATGTCCTGGGAAAGCTTGGCTCACAGCTGTGGTAGCAGGAGGGTCACCTGCTATCGCCTGGATAGATCAGGATGCAGAGAAAGGACAGGAAACATGACCAGGCTTTGAAACCCGAAGTTCTCTACCTATGGCCCAATTCCTCCAGCAATGCTCCACCTCTGAAAGCTGCCACAACCTCTCAAAACAGCTCTACCAGGTTAGTACCAAGTGTTCAAACACACAAGCTGCAGCCAAGGGAAAGGGGGCAGCATTTTATGCCCAAACCATGACAACTCTCTATACCTGTGGCTCGATGCAGCAGGTCTGGCCAGGAACAGGCTTGTGATGGGGGAATATGGAAAGGTGTGAACTAGGCAGATGGTGGGTGAAACAGGTATTTTTGAAGGCAAAAGCTATCCAAGCCACACAGGTATCCAGGGCACCACGGGAGGAGGGTCTCACCGAGGGCAGCAGGAAGGCATTCTCCCCGGAACACCTCTGACATAGGTGAAGGAAACCGGGAGAGAGTCTGAGGCCGTCAACCCCTCTATATGCAGTGCACGTAGGTGCGGCACGTGTGAAGTGGCCACAAGGCTGCCGTGCTGAGAGCTGAGGTTACAGTGTACAAAGCGACAAGAAGAGCTTCATGGCCATGTCCAGAGACAAAGGAGAAGCAAAAAGGTCAAGCAAAATGCAAGAGGAGATGGCCGTGGAACTGACCCTGTCTGGGCTTGAGTCACAGCTTGACCTCCCAATGATCTTGAGTCTCGCTCAGACCTGCCTTGACTTGACTGTGGTTTTCATGTGGAAAATGGAGAGCCTGAGTGTGTGCCAGCCTCAGAGGTTACTTACAGCAAAGTATGACAGAGTCATGGTTTAGTCTGTAGCTGGAGCTCATTATATATTTGTTCCTATCGCCATTATTAATTAGAAAATTAAAAGCATGACTTGAGAGTATTTTCAGGGGAGTTAGTGATTCAAAGAGTCACGTGTCCAGCAAAAGGCACATAGGGGAAGGCCTCCAGGGGAAGCCTCTGCCTTCTTCCTCCCCACCTCTGCGGCAATTTCCGCTCACAGTGTCTCCTCTGTGAAGAAAGGAAGCTTGGGGCTGATGAGAAGGCTTCGTGGTGAAAGGTACTTGCTTGCAAAGATTGCTGCCCTGGGTTCAATTCCCCAGTACCCATGTAAATCCACATGCACAAAACAGAGCACCAGCATGCCCATCCATGCTAACTCTCATTCTCTCTCTCCCTCTCTCTCTCTCTCCTTTCATTAAGAAAGGAAAGTGTTAGGAATAAACCACAAAACGTTTGGCAGCTGGATAAAGAGACGCACACAAGTACATCCGCGTCCAAAACCACCCGGGACAGCTACAAGCACAATTATGATTTGTCCCGTTTCGTTTCCATTTTCATAACTTGTCTCTGTGGCTTCCTCATCAACTGATGCTTTGTAGACCCCAGGGCCCAATTCGCCCCTTGTATGCAAGAGTTGCTAATACCTGCCTAACTCCACAATCTACTCCTAAAGTGAGGAAAGACATCACCTTATGTCACTTGCAAAGCAATCCTCAGTGTTTCTACATTCAAGCTTCAGTAATGTTTTGCTATGGCCAAAAGAGAGGAAAGAAAAACCACTGGGAGTATTTTGAACAATTTTCCTATCTGGCCCCCCTTGGGATGGTCACATGCATTAGGTGACATCCATTATAGCATATGTATGCAAAAGTCACGTCTCTTTTGAATAGTTACACTGTATCTGAAAATACAGCAATGTGTTTCATTGTCACTTTTTCTTTTTTCTTAATTTTTTTTTATTTATTTGACAGAGAAAGAAGGAGAAAGAGAGAGATAATGGGCACCTCAGGGCCTCCAGCCACTGCAGACGAACTCCAGACTTGGACCCCCTGTGCATCTGGCTAACATGGGTTCTGGGAAATTGAACCTAGGTCCTTTGGTTTTGCAGGCAAACGCCTTAACCACTAAGCAATCCCTCCAGGCCATCATTGTAACTTTTTCTGTAAGAGCATCACAGTCTCCCTGTCTGAGTGAGTGTTGTGGCAAATTGCTTTGTCGGACTTAGGACAAGATAAATTCAGGTAAGGAAAAGTGATGTCTCTACACTGTGGCTTCTGGGTTGAAAATGCAATAATCCTAAGAAATGCCAGCGATCAGGAGAAAGGACCAAAGGACAGAGAGCCACGTGTCTGTTTTAATTACGGTGTGAGCAGTGACCAGTTTTCGATGTCACGCGGGCCACCCCATTTCACTCACAGTAGTCAGCAAAACCCTCTGACAGTTAAAAGTCCTTAAATGTCACGCCACCATTTGGCGGCTGGCATCACGATGTGGTCACCTTCTGTACTTCCTGTGCTTTTGACGAGGCTGTTTATGGGATGTAGGAACGTTCTTGTTTATGACAGCTGATGGCTAATCATTCACCAGGGGCACGAGTCCTTTGAACCTATTATTGCCAACCATTTGTTTGGACTGCCTCTAACCCTTGGTACCGAGGGGCCTGCGCTGGGATGTTGGGAAAAGAATCCTTTGGACAAACGTGTCTGGACACTTGCTGGAGCCCCTCCCTCTATCTCTGCCACTTAAGAGGAAGGGGCTAAAACTACAGTCTCAGTCACAATAGCAAATTCATTTTCAGCCCAAGACAAAGAGATTCGCATTGTGCTGGATGAAAGGATTCTGAAGTGAAATTTTAAAAACCATGTTACAAGTAGATGCCTCGTCTGTGGCTCTAAAGTGACAGGAATAGTATGCAAAATTAACCATAGAGTGACAGGAATAATATGTGAAATTTGAGAAAACATCCGCAAAAGCAGGCATAAGCTGTGACAGATCTGCGCTGTGTGTAGTGGTCACTGTCCTTGCAATGTAGTCCCCACACTGGGCGAGCGTGTCCATACATCCGATTATTCAGTGACCACAGGCCCTCGGGAGGTCCAGGGAAGAATGCTGGGAGTCACCAGCCCTGTTTAATCATTCACCATTGAGGTATCTCTTAGATGAGCTATTGACTCCATTTTAATATCTCCTCACTCATTCAGTCAACAAACATTTATGGCAAGGCCACTATGTGTGAGGTGCCCATCAAACATCCATGAGAGTGGTACCTGACCTCTCGGAACTCATCTGCGGCCCTGGGCACAGACACACCCATCCATGTTAGCTTCAAAACAAAGTTGTAAATGTGTTGGCCTCGTGTCCCATGCAGATGATGAATGTGAGCCGTGCGGGATTATGATCTGGTAGAGTGCAGAAACCACGTGACAGTTTAGATGAATGAACGGCTAGTAAGACTAACAAGGAAACAGGCAGTAAAGTCCTGGGTGGAGAGTTAATTTACAGAGCTCTGCTGGGCAGGAGTGGCCATGAATGTGAGCTCATGAAGCAAGATAGAGAGTGCAGATGAGGGTGGCTTCACTGTTAGGAGCTGTGAGGACCACCCAAAGGTGGGGGAAGGCGCTCCCATCTCAAGCAATTCTGGAGTCTGGAGAAGATCCTTAGCTCTAGGAACAAGAATGTTAAGATGCTGTCACATGCCCCGTGTGTAAATGAAGTTGACTAGCAAGGTAACATTTTCATCCTTGAATTTAAGAACATCCCCACATTCTCACTTCTCAATAATCTCAGAGTGTGCAAATTCACATTAAAAAAAAAAAAATCAAGACTTCTCTAAATCTTTAGAAAGTGGCTGGCTTGAGCTAAAAATCCTGTTCTTTCAGCTTCTAAGCTCTGACTTTGCCAAGAGATGTTGGTAGTGACTGAGAATCGAGTCACTGGTCACATCAAATGGCATCCAATGACCACCTGCACATTCCTTAAAACATCAAGCTATTCCCTGCCAATACCTGTAAACCATGTATATATAATGAGGGATATTGTTGAGTTTTCCATTTTTGTTTAAAAGGTTTCCAAAAGTGGCAAGTGGCCCAAACTGTGGGCAGAATCTCAGCCAGTGAAGAGTGTGGCCACACTCAGACATCCTCTGCTTGAGACCCTGTGTCACCAACACACCACGTGCCCAGTGTGCCAGCACACTGGGCAATGGTCATGTGCTGAGCAGAGTATCAATACCCACAGAATGTTGCTTTCACTGGGCTTGTGAGAGGAGAGCAATAAACACTGCAAAAGCCCCATGCTGTGCCGGTATTCCTGAATTCCAATAACAGCATTTTAAAATTCCATGACATAACTCAGAACTAAGTTTTACCAACCACCCCCCCACACACACACCAAACAATCACTTCCAGGAAATGTTGTTCTTAATTATTGCTTTCAAGTTGTCATGTCCAATTGTTTAAAGTTCTTACTACCACCAGTCATGAACATAAGACAGAGCCTTCTTGGACATATGCCATCCATAAACCGAACCCCAAATATTTTTGGATATTTATTGGGTACCAAATGCTTTTAAACCCCAATACTATATTGAAAGTGTAAGAATTCAGCTCAGATTCCACTTTCAAACAGTCCATGTTTATCTCTTCATGTTTTTATTACTTTATGAGTTCATTCATGAAACATTTATCAAGTATGTGCTACATTCCAGGATAAGATTACCCCTTCAAACTATATTCTCAAAAAAAAAAAAAAAAAAGAGATAAAAGGTTTTTGCTTGATTCCTGGTTGAAGTATCTTTTCAAAACAGGACAACTGTAAAATAATGGCATGATAAATCCCCTTCAGTCACATGACATGCTCCAGAAAATACAAGGACAAAAAAAAAAAAAAAAAAAAAAAAAGTCCCTGAGGAGACTTGTTCATGCGCTCTCCTAGCCAATCTAGAGTCTCCCATCATGTAACACTATGGGCTTCTGTATTTATCATCACCCAAAACGTGTTTAAATAAGACCATCTGTGTCAGCCTTGCAAACACGTATCTCTTATCATTCTGATTCATTTTGGGGTTATTCTCTTCAGATGTTTGAAAACATGAAATTCCAACACATGTGAAAAAAAAAAATAACTTGCAATTGCTTTGTTCTCTTGTTTATCTCAGGATGTGATTTTTATCTTAGCCAAGGGCTAAATGCGACTCAGAAGGACCAAGGAAAGCTTGATCGTTCATGGGAACTGATCAAACCAGAGTTTGAGCGATCTAAAAGCACTCAGAAAGACTTTTATCATAATTCTATTCAAATAGAATTCACATGCCGTAAACTTCATTTTTAAACTGTATAATCCAGTCAGTTTTAGTTTATTCACAGAGTTGTAAAGCCGCCACTGCTATCTGTCATCCTCCAAAAATAAAGCACATTAGCAGACACCATCATTTCCCTCTCATGCCCCTCGGATCTCTTAGCAACCACTAACCTACTTTCCTCGGATTTGCCTATTCTGGACATGTCAGTAAAGATGGAATCACAATATGTGGCCCTATTGTTGCTTCATTCACTTAGCATAATGTCTCAAGGATCCTCTATGCTCCAACATGCACTAAGACCTCATCCTTTTTACAGAATATCCAATAATGTTTTATTGTGCACATCTCCCACCTTGTTTTTCTGCCCATCTGTTGACAAACACGTGTTCCGAACTTGGATCTGGTGAATAAGCTCGTAAGAACAAGTGTGTAGAGGCTCTTGTGCAGACGTGAGGTCTCCATTCTCCCGGGGGAGTGTCTAGCTGTGGAATTACAGAATCACATGGTAACTCTATGCTTAACATTTTGAAGGATTGTCAGACCCTTCTCCAAAGTCACTACACCATTTTGCTCTCCTGCTAGATATGGATGAAGGTTCTTTTATCTTACCATCCTCACTAACATTTGTTTCAGAAAGATTTATGTAATTGCAAGTAAATAAACTTTTAATTTCTAAGGGTTTCCCCCCAAGGGAATATGATGACCACACACTGGGGAAGGAACAGCGTCTGTCGCGGTCTGAAGGTGAAATGTATCCCATAGATTCATGTGTTTGAACACTGGTCCCTAGCAGTTGGTGCTGTGTGAGAAGGCTCTGAAACCTTTAGGAGGTAAAGCCTTGCTGAAGAAAGTGGATCCCTGGAGGAGGGCCTTGAAGTTTTCATGGTATAGCCCTGCTTCCTGATCATCTTCTGCTTCCTGACCCTGGCTTACAGTGTGAAGTCTGCCAGCCCCACCTTCTTCCATGATGAAAAGTACCCCTTGCAGCTGTCAGCCAAAACAACCCTTTCCTTTCTTAATTACGTTGCTTCTGGCCAGATCTTTGTCCCAGCAACAAGAAAGTAACCTATTCATCATCTTTCCTCATCAGACATCTCTCCAACCACGGTGTGATCCATGCACCAGGAACCCGAGGACGGCGGATCTCCTCATCCGGCACCTCTCCTGAGCGCAGCATGTCTCCTCATCTGATGTCTTCTCCAACCACGGTGTGATCCACGCACCAGGAACCCGAGGACAGCGGATCTCCTCATCAGGCACCTCTCCTGAGCGCAGCATGTCTCCTCATCTGATGTCTTCTCCAACCACTGTGTGATCCAGGCACCAGGAACCCGAGGACAGCGGATCTCCTCATCAGGCACCTCTCCTGAGCGCAGCATGTTTCCTCATCTGATGTCTTCTCCAACCACGGTGTGATCCACACACCAGGAACCCGAGGACAGCAGATCTCCTCATCCGGCACCTCTCCTGAGCGCAGCGTGTCTCCTCATCTGATGTCTTCTCCAACCACGGTGTGATCCACGCACCAGGAACCCGAGGACAGCAGATCTCCTCATCCGGCACCTCTCCTGAGCGCAGCATGTCTCCTCATCTGATGTCTTCTCCAACCACGGTGTGATCCACGCACCAGGAGCCTGAGCACATCACATGCTCTCCCAGTGGTGTTGCCATTCTCACATGTTTCTTGGAACACAAGACACACACAGGGATCTTCGGTTACATCCCTACTACTGTAGGCAAGGAATGGTGCTCAAACCTAAATCAAGTGGGAGGTGACCTGCAGGGTTAGAAAGCTCAGGGAGGATGACTTCAGTACCTCACACAGTGGTTAATTATGCATTCTGCTGAGAATTCTGTATTTCCTTATGACTTCTTTGCATCTTCTCATGGAGCCCATGTCCAAACATCTCGTAAGGTTTCCGGAGTGTTAGTGGCAAAAGTTAGCTCCCTTACACATGCTCCTAGAGCACATTAGCATGTGCAGCCCGTTCCAAGAGAAAGCAGAGCCACCAACTCAACGAACCTCAGGAATTCTTAACTGAACGTCATGTTCAATGGATGCCCTCACTTAAAATTAGAAGTCATTACTCGTGACCTCCAATACTTAAAAATACTTCAAATTATAACAGAATTCTGTAATATGAAATGAACAGAATACTCTGCCTCATCCACCATAGGGCTCCCGTAAGCTAAGGACTACAGCTAGTGTGTTGTTTTGGATGGGAGTGTTTGTGGAAAGATAGGCTGGCTCATAGGAGATTACTAAAGAGCTCAGAGCAAATGACACAGGGCTGTATGAATCACATGTTGTTATTTGAGACTGTTAGATTATACACATGCATGTTTACACAAGCACAGACATCCATACATACATGTATACACATACACATGCACACATTATTGGACTCCATCCTTCACGCATTCTTTTTTGTGCACACATATGTGTGTGTGTGCTGTGTCACATATGGAGTCACAGGATAACCCCTGATTTTGGGGTCTTATCTTCCATCTTGTTTGAAAGCAGTTTCACACCTGTTCAACACTGGTCAGCTAACTGGCCCTCAAGCTTCCAGGAACTTCTTCTGTCTCTCTGCCTCTCATAGTGCTGGAGGGGAGTGAAAAGAAGACTTGGAATAAAGGCAGCCGGTGGCTGGACTTCACCAATGGGCAGGAGAGCGTGTTTGAGAGAGAAAGTATGACAAGTGATTTTTATTTGAGTAATTTGAAAACAACCTGACTCCTGAAATGTTTCTCATGTCTTCTTCCCCTGCCTAAGCACAAAGTAAGTGATTCTAACTAAGTGGCACAAGGTTGTGGATAAGTGGATGTTCCATGGATGAACCTTCTGGAGAGAAAGCTCCATGTATCATTTTCCTTTCCAGCAAGTTCTGAGGCACCCAACAGCCCTTCCCCACCTTCATCTCCCCACACTATTTATGTATTTCCATTTGCATGAATCTATGCTACGGTTTTGCCCGGTTGATTTTTCAAGTTAATGATAGGGCACTTGGGGAAAGATTAATGTCAGGAATGCAGAGGTTCAGCAAATTGTTGAAGAGTTTCACCATACAATTAATCTCTTTCCTCCATCCCCAAAGTGTGACGGATGAGTGCAAGGAAACTGTAATGATGCAGATGTCACAGGTCGGTGAGAGCTGGGGAGGGAGGCAACGCTGACAAGGACAGGAAGATGGCTCTCCACTCTCAGGAGGATTTATTAACCATCCCCTGTCCCCTGTGTCATCCACGCAAATATGCCTGCTCTGTGCTCTGTCCCATTCAGCTGTCACCATCAGGACGGAAGCTCTGTACGCAGCTGGGGAAGAGCTTCCGTGGCATCTCAATTAAGGCCACTGCCAGGCTTTGACACCTTGTACCATCTCTTTATTTCCAATTTACCTTCGTGGGTTGCAGAAAGTCATCCTCGGCTCTCCCCTCTCCCTTCAAAGACAATACTGTGAGCAGACCAGGTGATATTCTAAATTCTTGGTTGTTAAACTGTAGAAACAGAGGAGAGAACTTGCTTAGCTTGGGTCACCCTCTTCAATCTGGCTCTCTCCTGAGCCCACACAATGTTAGTCCCTAAGGACCTCTGGAAAAATGTTCTCCCAGACATGTGACCCTTCTTGGTCAGCCATGAGTGCCAACCTCCTCTGCACCACAGAGGGACCTGGAACTTGCCTGCCTCTGGATTTCTAGAACCAGGTCTGTCTACATTCATCAATCCAGAGAATTTTTCTGAACTCAGCTATGAGAGTGCCCTCACTCTTTCAGAGGCACTGAGCCACCTTGTTTCGAGAAGGATAGAAGCAGACATCGTGGCAACCTTGGGGAACACAGCTGGCCACATGAGTGTCTTAAGAGGCTAAGATCACTGTCTAGACGGGGGAGCGCGCGGCCTGGCTCCCCGGCCTGGCATAGAGGCTTGCAATAATCGTGGCCTCCCACCCCCATGAGAAAGGTTCATCTTGCAGTTGATGGACTGGAGTTCTGTTGCTGGGTGTAGACGAACCACTTCAAACACTTTTTGGTCTGTGTCATAAGAACTCGAAGGCTGCCTTATCACCCATGGGAGATGGGTATGGCCCGCCTAAGAGGACTGGGTAGTGCATTAGTTACTTTCTCATCATTGTGATCAAACACCTGACCGGAAAGAATTTAGGGAAGGAAAGGCCTCTTTTGCCTTGCAGTTGTAGATTACAACCCACCGTGACCAGGAGGCACAAAGACAGGAACATGAGGCACCTGTCACGTTGCGCCAGCCCTCGAGATGGGAGCAAAGAAGGCTGGTCCTCAGCTCCTTTTTCCTTATTACCCACCCTAGCCCCTCAGCCCACAATGGTGCTGCCCACAGCTAAGATGGGTTTTCCCAGCTCATTTCATCTAATCAGAATAATCCCTCATGGGCAGGCCAGAAGTTAGTTCTCTAGGCGAGTCTAAATCTGTCGAGTTGACACTATGAAGCATCTCAGGTGCGCAGCTAGCTCTCGTGCCCCAAGCCATTCCATGTGGGCTTTGGCAGGACACAAGTGACTCCCTCGTCCTCCATTTGTGTTTCAATGACCGAGTTCTGGATCATTTGAGAGTGATGGCGTGATAGATCTTTCCTGCAGTTCTGGAGGCTGGATGTCCAGCCAGGGTCTAGCAGGCTGAAGGTCTGATAAGGTGTGAGTCACTGCAAGATGGCCCCTGGCGTGCGTGACCTCTTATGGCTAGTTCCTCCTGGGCCTTCTGCCTCAGTTCTACCTCAGTGGAAACTGAGATTAAGCATGAATTAGTCAAGGCCTCCCAGCTCCTGGCACACCATGGGTCTGGCCTGTGTGTCAATCGTCTCACATATGACCTCAAGCGTGGAATCAGGGAGTTGGGGCTAGGCAAATCTCATTGTGAGTTCCATGACCAGCCAAGCCAGGGCCTCCGTGAATGGGTGGCTTCTCCCCGTGCCTTTCCACTCAGGCCACCCCGCTTTGCACAGAAGGGTGACAGCCATGTGTTTGACGTCAGGTACCTGTGTTTATGTCCGTGGTGGTTAATCTTTGGTTGTTAACTTGGTGGGATTTACACTCACCATGGAAACAAATCTCTGCTCATGACTGAGATTTTCAAGGTTATGCTAGATAAAGTGGTAGCTTCTTTTGGATTTTTTTTTTTTTTTTTTTTTTTTTTTTTTTTTTTTTTTTGCTTTTTCAAGGTAGGGCCTCAGTCTGGTCCAGGCTGACCTGGAATTCACTCTGTAGTCTCAGGGTGCCCTCCAACTCACGGTGATCCTCCTACCTCTGCCTCCTGAGTGCTGGGATTAAAGGAGTGCGCCACCAGGCCCAGCCAGGGGGAGCACCCATTCTAACTGTGGTGGCGCCAGCCCCGGGGCGGGGTCCCTGGGGGGTATAAAAAGGAGACAGCTGGCTGAGCGCTGGCATTCACTGCAAGCTGCTTCCTCACTGTGGACTGAGCGTGGCCAGGTGCCTCAACCTCCTGCAAGCACGCCTTCCCAGCCGCGGGGTTCTGTCTGTGAGTTGGAGCTGTAAGCTGAAATAAAACATTCCTCCCCTGAACTGATCATTGTCAGCTATTTCTTCCCAGCAATGAGGAGCTGATCAATACACAAGAGCAAGGAACTGAAAATTCCAAAGCCTCTTGGCACAGGACAGGAACACTGGGGTGAGAGGCAGACGTGCAAGTTCCCCGACGCTTGTCTCTGTGGGTACTGGGAGGTTTAAACATAGCCTCCATGGCCTCCCTCAGAGTGCAAAGCAAGGATTCAGAGAGGACAGGGTTGGACCCATGCAATGACCTGGCATATAGAATCACTTTGGACAGAGTTCAAGGGTGGGGTGGATTCGGAGCCCATTGACAGGTATCATGGTGATCACATGGGACCTCCTCAGACTCTCTTGTTCCATGTCTTGTGTCAGCAAGCAATGATTCTCACCATCCTTTGAGAAGTGACATGCGAATATTAGAAGGATTTTCTTGCAGGCAAGAGGACTAAAGAGGTTGAGCAAATTGTATGAAGCCGCACAGCTTGAGAGCTACCTTACTCTGGGTTCCCATGACAACTTGTGGGAAAGGGAAAACGACAGGTTACAATGGATTGCAAAAATACAGTCCTTCACTTTTGGCCTCTGACACTCACTCAGTACTTGAGGTGCCAAGTGCAGCTTTCTAAGCAATTCAATGACAGAAAGGTCCTTGACGCGGACCTACAGGCCAGGAAAGGCGTGCTCCCTCTGGGGGAAGAGCACCCACTGGTGAGGTTGCCAGCCCCTACCCTGCTTGTTGCTAGCCACAGATGACCCAAACAGGTCCAAGAAGATTCAGGAAGCAGATGTAGGAGGATCGCTGTGAGTTCGAGGCCATCCTGAGACTACAGAGTGAATTCCAGGTCTGCCTGAGCTAGAGTGAGACCCTACCTCAATAAAAAAAAAATAAATAAAACAGGGCTGGAGAGATGGCTTAGCTGTTAAGCACTAGCCTGTGAAGCCTAAGGACCCCGGTTCAAGGCTGGATTCCCCGGGACCCACGTTAGCCAGATGCACAAGGGGGGGCACTCTCATCTGGAGTTCGTTTGCACTGGCTGGAAGCCCTGGCGCATCCACTCTCCTCTCCCTCTCTCTCTCTCTCTCTCTGCCTCTTTCTCTCTCTGTTTGCCACTCTCAAATAAATAAATAAAAATAAACAAAAATAAATTAAAAAAAAACAAAAACAAACAAAAAATCCAGGAACAGGGCTGGAGAGATGGCTCAGCAGTTATGGTTGATTCTCTAGTACCCATGTAACACCAAATGTACCAAGTGGTTCGGGTGCAGTGGCATTCTCTCTCTTTCTCCTCACAAACAAATTTAAGATGTTGGGGAAATGGCTTAGTAGTTAAGGCATTTGATTATGAAGCCTAAGGACCCCAGTTCAATTCCCCAAGACCCACGTAAGCCAGATGCACAAGGGGGCGCATGTGTCTGGAGTTCATTTGCAGTAGCTGGAGGCCCTGGCAGACCCATTTTCTCTTCCTCTCTGCCTCTTCCTCTGTCTGTCTCTCTAAAATAAATAAATAAAATATTTTTTAAAAACAGATTAATTTAAAAAGAACTTTTTAAATTCCAGGAACTGAGGCCAGGTGAGAAGTCCAGACATAAACAAGGGCTCCTTAAACCTTTCCCACTAGTGCCTGCTTTTTGCCCAGGAATTTTATATAAAATTTATATATGTATACATATAAACATTTACTTATTTAAAGGTATACAAATCAAATATTTATTGATAATAAATCATAAATAATTTTTTAAACATTTGGTATACATATAATTTCACTATTTATCAAAGATGAATGCAAAATGCATGCTAATGAGATGGATATACTTGCTTATTTTTACATAAATAATTAAAACTTGGCCAAATACTTCATACTACAGGACAGAGTAATTTCAACAATTTTCAATATTGATTTGTATTTTGATTTTATGATTGTCAATGCCATTTTGAATAAATAAGGATGACAGAAGCATGTTTTGAGCATTTCAGACATTTCTGGAAATTTCTACCCTAATCTTGAATCAAAATGTATTGGGCTGAAGAGATGGCTTAGTGGTTAAGCGCTTGCCTGTGAAGCCTAAGGACCCCGGTTCGAGGCTCGGTTCCCTAGGTCCCACGTTAGCCAGATGCACAAGGGGGCACATGCGTCTGGAGTTCGTTTGCAGAGGCTGGAAGCCCTGGTGCGCCCATTCTCTCTCTCCCCCTCTATCTGTCTTTCTCTCTGTGTCTGTTGCTCTCAAATAAATAAATAAATAAATTGTATTTAACAACTGTTTTGTGAATCTCAAAGCCAGAAATTCAAACATCCTAATATGATACAATACAATTGAAACATAAATCAATTTGATGCTTATAGTCCGATGCATGGTGGCTGGAAAATATTAAGTCTTTGTCTTTTATCATTAAAACTTTCCATTTCTAGGAAAGCAGTTAACTTTGCCCACAGTGTTAAAAAAAAAAAAACAATACTCATGGTCTTGAATCTGAGATGGCATGAGGAGTGCCAAGTCCATGTTATGTGTCAGAGCAAGGCTGCAGTGAAGTCACGTAGTGCGACTCAGGAGAGCGCTAACAGAAACATCTCGTGTTCTTTACCTGTTCGTTTTGTTTTGTTTGTTTTTTCAAGGTAGTATCTCAGTCTAACCTAGGCTGACCTGATCTGGAATTCACTACATAGTCTCAGGGTAGCTTTGAACTCATGACAATTCACCTACCTCTGCCTCCTGAAAGCTGGCACATATTTGCTTTTGAAGAACTCAGTTTGAGAAACCTTTCAGTGATGCCAACTTTTTACAAGCTCCAATCTACCTGCCCCTAAAATATGTTTATCATTCCAAAACCGCAAATTCAAAGATCTTCAATGGCTTGGGTCCCTGTGCACAGAGATGGAGAGACAGATAGCAACTCCAAAAATGAAAGTGTTCTGAGAACTCTGGGGACACCAGGTGACCAGACAGCATCGATGAGAAGAAAACATAAGTGACATCCAGAGACAGAAACTGTGACAGCCCAGTGTTCACCTTACAGGAATCAACTGGCTGTGGAGGCCGAGTGGAACCGAGCTTCTGTGACTGAGTGAGATCCACTCACTACATCCTTGGCCTTGGAGCTCATGAATGCACCGTCGTAGATGGCAGCTGACCACTTAAGGAATCAAGTGCAAGTCATTCTTGAGCTTAACCTTAATACAGTGCTGCCTCCATTATCTGAGGGCACACAAAGTAACAATATGTGGCACCCTTGTATACAACACGCCAAGCTAGGTTAAAACAAGGCAACATCCTGCCTTTGTATTTCTATTGCTGACAATTTTTATGTATGACTATAATGGATTTTGAGCAGAATCCCCTCCCATTACCTTCTTGCCGGCCCCTCCTGGTGTTCCCCTTCCCTACTAGACCCTCTAGTACTTTGATGCATTTTATTGGTCTCTCTCTCTCTCTCTCTCTCTCTCTCTCTCTTTCTTTCTCATGTGTGTGTGTGTGTGTGTGTGTGTGTGCGTGTGAGGTCCACTGAATTTAATGAGGTTTGTCTGCATGTGCAAGGGTGAGAATGACCTACCAGGGCAGGTACAACCCGACCATGGTCACACAGGGAAGAACCTGCCTCCCAATCCCCCAGCAGCTATGAGTTGCCACTAACTGCATCCTCAAGGAGGGGTAGAGGCCTCGGGGCCTCCTCCATCATCCATGGGAGGATGCTGATGGGCCCAGCGTTGTGCAGGTAAGGGAGATCCTGACGGTGGCAAACGCAATGCCATTCCACATCGGGAAGACGGGGCTCCCAAGCACTCCTCCCCATCCCTTGGTCCTTTATCCTGGATCTTCCCTTCTGCGATGTTTGCTGAGCCCTGGAAAAAGTGGTAATAGGTATCTCATTTAGCACTGAGCACTCGACAGACACTTATCCTCAGCACTTTGACAAGTTCTAAGTCTCCTCAATAGTTACTTGTTTTGTTGTTGCTGTTGCTTGTTTGTTTGTTCTTGTGTTCTGGTTTTTCCAGGTAGGGTCTTACTCTAGCCCAGGCTGACCTGGAATTCACCATGTAGTCTCAGAGTGGCCTCGAGTTCGCAGCGATCCTCCTACGTCTGCCTCCCAAGGGCTGGGACTAAAACCATGCCCCTGCCAACTGCAAAAAGAAGCTTCCTTGATAAAAAGCGAGAGCAGCACTAATCTATGGGCATAAGCATAAATATTTAGAGGTCGATCTGCTGGACACAACAAATTCTTTCAGCCGAACCACAGCAGTAGCTTCCTGAGGAGGGCATGTGGGCTTCCCAGGCACGGGCTCTGACGCCACCCTGCCTTCCGGCTCCACGCTGTACACAAGTGCCCTCTGTTCAGCGCCACATTCTTTACACTTTGGTGCACATTTTTTGTTGGTGATTTCACTGTATAAAACATCCCCATTTATAGTGCCAACGTTTTTCCTGGTTTCCCAAAGAGCAAAGAAGACTGTGACATGCTCTGTGGAAAAATGTGTGTCAGAGAAGGTCTGTTCAGGCCTGAGTTAGAGCCCTGCTGGCCTGAGCTCAGTGCACGTAAACTGACAATGCACATCAAGCAAGGCCTCCTTCACCGGAAGCATGTGTGCAGCAAGCGTGGAGACCTCCATTGTGTCACAGCCACTAACCCAGCGTTCAGGGCAACTTTACAGAACTCAGCTACTCAGATAGTGAGGATACAAGCAGTCAGGCCAGCGATGGCATGGCTGCTTCCACGGTAGCCAGAAGACCTGAGAGGCCTGGTGAGAGGTGGGCCTGCAGGGCTGCCCTGCCCCCGCATAGCTGGCAGAGCCTCTGACGCCGGTTGCCTGAGCTCCCCTGTAGCCATCACCGCTGTGGCTACACTCACACAGCACGGATGCTGCTCCGTCCCTTGCTTCTTGTAACTGCAACTGCCCCAATCAAGGTTACCAGTAAAGACGTTGTCATAAGATCTGCGGAGAAAGCATCAGATCACGGCAGTCATTCCACCTTGAGCGCTGGTAAGAGAAGCTTGGCAGGGAACGTCATCTATCCTTCCATCTTCATGAGACCCTGTGTTTCTATGCACTGAACTTTTTCGTTACCTGTATCTCCTTAAAATAACTTCAAAGTGGCTGGTCTTTAAAGATGTTTAAAAAGTATTTATTTGAAAGTTTCCCAGTAATCTCCCACTAAAGACACATCTTCCCTTTCATCCTTTACTTTGGCCAAAGAACTGAGGTCTTGAGAGAAACTCCACGACCTCTCTCAGACCCAGTGAGGATTTTGAGAGTCAGAGGTCACCTGACATCAGAGCCAATCAATACGCTTTTGATTGGACGGTTTGACAAGAAATACAAACTTATCAGCCTTGCAAAGCTGCCTTCGATTTTTGCCCTTAAGCTTTGTGTGTAGTGTGAAACATCAAAGTAAATCAGGAAAGATCCAGAAACTCCAGCATGCTTCCTCCTTAATTTACCAGCTCTGATGATTGAAGTTACTCTCCTGCAGCTCATGGGATGGCCATGCTACGCAGTGGCTGCACATATGTCCTGAATAAAGCACTTGACGTACATGCTGCAAGGTCATGGTCACCACCATCATTTACATAGGAGGACACAGGCGTCACACAGGGTTAGACAGCCAACTAAAGTCACAAAGATGGCAGAGGCACTCACGTGTTCCACCTCAGAGCTGGGCAGTTTCACCTGAGTGTGATAACTCACGGAGAAGAGGGGTGAGGGGGACATGCTCAGGCGTAGTGTGTCTGAATTGAAGGATGGCAAGTGTGTAACACTGCGTGTGCATCCACAAAGACTCCTGAACTGAACACAGTCTGCGGCACCCCAAAAGCTCCGAGGAAACACAGCAGGCTGGCTGCCGCCTCCTCCTCCTCTCCCCTCTGTATCCTTCATTCCCAGTGCACACGTGTCTTGTTTGCATCCTCATGACAGACGATCCGTCTCCCAAGCCCCAGACACCCTTGGGCTGATCTTTCCTCAGCCCGGGCACACCAGGATCTGCTCCACCTGCTTTCCTTTCCCTCCTGGAAGAGGACACTGTGTCCACAAGGCCACTACTCTCCTGATGCCTGAGGGTGACCGTTCGACAACTGACAACCGTTAACTCGTAGCCGCTGGCTTGTCATAAACAGAGGCAGGCCTGACTTGATTGCTACTACATTACCCTTCATGCTCACAAGCACACATAGCCAGGAATGTTGGACTTACAGAGCATTTCACACGTTTGGTTCATACCCATTTCTGTTACGAACATAGGAAGTGTTTGCACCACTGTAGATCACTATAGATAAAAGCATCAACAAAGCCCAGCAAACCCCAGGGTTTGGGCACCTCCTAGCTTCCCCCACCCTGACATCCTTACTCACGTTGTCTCTTTGTCCAGGGCCATCCAAAACTCTTCACTAGTTACCATTTCATGAATCATAAATGTGTTCGGTGATCTCTGTGTAAATGAGGTAAATGACATGGATCCACAAGAAATAATTCAAATGAGGTCAAATATTTACATTTGTAGCTCTAGCTGGAGTCCTACCCCACCATTTCCTCACATTTGACTGGCAACCGCAGTTGGGATTGTTTGACTGTAAGCTGCCCCCCATAGTCTTGTGAATGGTCCCCAGGTGGAGGAAGTATATTACTGGGGATAGGCGTTGGGTTTATCTGTCCAGACCTACTGGTTGTTGATATGTGATGATGTGAGCCAACTTCCTGCTTGTGCCGTGCTTTTCTCGCCATAATGAAACTTCCCCTCGAAACTGTCAGTTGAAATAAACCCCTTCCTCCCATGAGCTTCTGGGTGGGTGCTTTGTCCCAGCAACAGGAAGGTAACTTCAACAATAGTCACGCATTTGTCTCTTACATCACCTTGAGACAAACACTCTCTCTCATTTCTATGGGCCAGAGAACAGAGGCTACAGCCTGTGCTCTGTCCGTCCTCAGAGAGGGGCAAAGCCGTTCTCCTGGGAAGACTGTTGCCAGGGAGGCCACCGAGCACCTCTTGGCCCCCTGGCCTATGAGCAGACACGGTTGTCACAGCACTGGGCAGAAATGACACACTCCAGAGTGAGAGTCCTGTGCAGTGTCCCCCAGGAGCCACCCACTCTCTGAAGCTTTCAACAAAATGCAGTGTCATGTAGTAATTGGGCCAGTGGTATTCCAGCATTACTCTAACTGAATCTGGACTTTTAGCCTCTGTGCTTAACATTGCAAAACCTCACTTATTACAGTTCAGTCCTCATGCCTGACTGTCCATGCCAGCTTCTGCACCTTTGCCCAGGAAAACTGTCCCAGGAAAGGTGCTCATGCCCGCCCCCCGTAAGGACAGCATGCCCTGTGTGTGCGTCCTGCTCACCCTGAGTTCAAGACTCAAAGGACTCTGACCACTCCAGTATCCCTGTCTTCTCCCACTGAAGGCGCATCTCCCTTTCATCCTTCATACCTCTTTTCCCTCATTTCCTTTACGTGGCTTTAGCACAATTGTCCAAGCCACAATTAGGTAAATTACCACATGTAAGTGTGTTCAAAGTGAAGAAAGGGTGAAAGGGGGTGAGTGCAAAATGAGTCGGGACTAGCTTTCTCTGGCTTTATGTGCTAAGCAGAGTTCAGTTATGATTGACAGCTGCAACCAGCTGGAAGGGCCCCCCAAAAAAGAAGTGCAAGGAAGCTGACTCTGGAGGCCCAAGTTCCAGTCCCTCAGAGCCGGAGGGTTTTACACTGAGAGGTACAACAGGATCAATGCACTTCAAGTCACTCATTTCTTGGTTAAACTTCATTTGTGAAATACAATACCGTCTTCCCACTTAATGGCAATATAAAATAATCAGTGAAACATGGCAGATTAGAATTATCTGCACACATCCCGAGTCTCCAGTAAGCAATGGAGGAGAGGCAGCGATCAAATACTTCCATAGGGTAATTGACCCAGAAGCCGTAATCACAGGGAGTTTGGAAGGAACAAATCATTCCACAGACAACTTGATTGCTTTTTTGATGGAATTACAAGATTTACAGATGACAGCAGTGCCTAGGAAGATGACTATAATACATCTGATACAGTACAGTGCTGCACAAAATTCCACTTGCACACAATCCCTCTGAGCGCCTTAGGGATGACTGAAGAACCAAGAGCCAGGGAGGGGTGCAGGGCAAGGGTGGAAACAACCAGAGCCGCCCTGGCTCTGTGTTCTTGACTCTGCTTGACAGGAACAACCATTTCCATTTGGAACCTCAGCACTACTTGAAACCCAGATCAAAGACTGTCATGCATGTTGGTATTTTTGAGGATATGAGCTTTCAGAAACTATGCCAAACACTGGGAGGACCCTGCTCTGCCCCCCTTTCTTCACTGTGAACTGAGTGCTGTGTGCAGTGTCGTATGCTCAGAGAAGTGGGCTCCAAGTTGGGATGCTGGAAGGATGGTCTGCAGAGTCACAGAAACAAGGCTCACAGTAAAGGCTGTTGAAGGAGGACTCACACGAACTCATAGCAAGAACCACCGCTTTGATGAAAATGATTGCAAAGGTGATGGCCGTGGTGGTCCCTGTAGCGGGCACATTCATCACAGCAGGCTCAGGCAGTGGAGCCTGGGCACAGGGCTAAACAGAGCTCTCAGGACTTGGCGATGCTCTGTCAGTAAAGAATTTGCTGTGCAAGCATGTGCAGCTGAGTTCAGATCTCTAGAACCCACACAAAAAAAACAGGCATGGTGAGCTGGAGAGATGGCTTCGCAGTTAAGACACTTGCCTGCAAAGCCTAAGAATCCAGGTTCGATTCTCCAGGTCCCACATAAGCCAGATGCACAAGGTGGCACATGCATCTGGAGTTCATTTGCAGTGGATAGCATACCTGGTGTGCCCATTACCTCTCTCTCTTTCTCTTCCTCTCTCTGTCTTTAATAAATAAATAAAAATAAAAACCAATAGGCACAGTATGTGCAAATATAATGCCAGCACTGGGTAGGTATAGACAGAGGAAGTCCTGGAGCTTACTGACTAGCTACTCTAACCAAAACAGTGAGATATAGGTACAGTGAGAGATTCTATCTCAAAAAACAAGGCGAAGAGTGATTGAGGAAGACACCTGAGGTCCACATGCACATGTGCACATGAATTCATACATATGTACCTATATGTACTTGTGTCCATGCACATATAAACAGGCATAACACACTCACACACGTGACACACTCAAAACCAAGAGCGTCCGTGCTGTGACATGAATCAAGTAGAAGGGTGGGCTAGACAGAGGACCAACATATTTAAAAGTTCTGAGCAAAAATAACCTTGAACTTTGAACTCTAAAACCAGTCAGCACATAAGGGCAGGGGACAGAGCATGGCAGTTTGAGACAGGTGAGGGTCTGGGGTAGAATCCAATACAAATGGAATAAAACTGAACTGTTAGAGTCTGCATTGAATGTCAACTTGACAGGACCTAGAATCGTCCATGACCATGTAGATGAGGTTAGTGTCTGTGCGTCCATGAGGGATTATCTTGATTGTGTGAACTGAATGGCTCTGCCGCCCTGGGCTGTATGAAAAGGAGAGCCAGCTGGAAACCAGCACTCACGGCTCTTTGCTTCTTCACTGTGCTGAATGTGACCAGCTCCTACGACCATGGCTTCCCAATCGTGATGAGCTATAACCTCGAACTATAAGCTGAAATAAGTCCTTCCTTCTTTAAACTGTTTGTCAGACATTTTTGTCCCAGCAACAAGAAGGTAACTAACACAATAACACTTCCCGATAAGAAGGTTCTATCGAAAATGCACTCGCGTCCTTGGTCACTGCAACACAATAGCCAAGGTATGGAAGAAGCCCATGTCCGTCCTCAGCAGATCAAGGCATAAAGAAAATGTGGAACACGTCCACATGGGCTCATTTCAACCTTAAAACACACACACTGAGAAAGAGAGAGAGAGAGAGAGAGAGAGAGAGAGAGAGAGAGAAATCCTGTCATTCAAAGTAGCATGGATGAACTGAGAAATCGTAACTTATGTGAAATGCACAACACAATGACAGACCAACATGACACACCCTCTCACTCACATAGATCAACTACATTTGGCCCAAATGTATTTCTGTCTCTTGCACAAATGAGACAACAGCCTTGACTCAAATAGGGACACTTGAGGGACCATTATTATGTTTAGTAGGCGAGATAATGAGTTTCTTCTTGCACACTCTGAGGACCCAATCTTGCTGGAGGAAGTATGTCACCCGGGGCTGATCTTAGGTACTACAACCTGGTCCCCACTTTCTTTTTCTCTGCCTCCTTTCTGCCGGTGTGACCCTCTCACTTGCTCTGCCTTCCATCCCACGATGAAACTGCCCATCAAAACTGTCAGCCTAATTATCCCTTTCCTTTCATGAGCTGCTTCTGGACCAGTAATTTTTCAGAGAAATGAGAAAGAGCTGATATATGTGAGGAGTGCCAGGCACCCACAGTGAGTAGGTTGGCCAGGTTTAATACTAAAGTCAGTGATGTCCAGTGAGAGAGATAACCTTTGAACAGTGAACCACATTTCCACATAAGTAGATCCCATGTAATATTTGGGGCAGTCTTCACTAACCCTTTTCCACTGGTTAGCTGAACATTTTCCTGTAATTTTTCCAGCAATCTCTTCAGTAAGGCAGCTTTGTGAGGTAAATAGAGATTGAATTTCTGAACCCACAGGGATCATTATATTATTTTTGACTTTTTCTAATTTAAAAAAGTCATAGGGATTATTATTTTATTTTTATTTTAGATTTAAAAAATTATTTGCAAGGAGAAAGAGAATGACTATGAGAATGGTCACACCAGGGCTTTCGCCACTTGTAATGGTTTGAACGTGGTAGTTTGTAGATTATAAGCCCCCGCACATACTCTGGTATTTTTGATTAAATTTCCTGCTGGAGCCCCTAACAGGCAGATCCCTCTGTGAGGAGGTGTGTCACTGAGAGGTGGCTGGTGGGTTCCGACCCAAAGGTGTGGAGAGAGCAGTTTAGCTCTGGTGATTCCTACTTGCTTGTGTTGGCGTTTCTCTTGCAATGTTTTTTCCTCTCTGCTTGGTTCTATGACAGTGAGCCAGCTGTTTCCGGCACTGATGGTGTTCCCCTGGATCGGTAAGTCTGAAATTAACCTCTTCTTCCCGTAAGCAGTGCTTGGGTGGATGTTCATCCCAGCAGTACGGCACTAACTGCAGCAGCAATGCAAACAGCCTCACTTCATACCTCTGGCTTTGCATGGGTACTAGAGAATGGAACCTGGGCCTGTAGGCTTTGCAAGCACTGAGCCATCTTCCCCAACACTGAGTGTCTGATGTACTCACTAGATACGAAATAAATATAAAATGTATACCGGCGATGTAAGCGCAGACGTGAGATGGGCTTGCTCACGGCCCCATGGTCTAGCAGGGAAAGAAACTCAGCATCGCTTTGAAGCCCTTAATGGCTCCTCTGGACTAGCTAGTGAATCTTCCCCAAACTGACAAGCACATTCTTGGCTGTCTGTTGAACTTTCCTTTAATTATACAATTTTCCATCTGTATGCAACACAACGCATAGCTCACTGTCAGCAATTGTACTAGTTACTTTTCTTGTTTCTGCGACAGATATCTGAAAAAGAAACTTTTAAAATATTTATTTGAGAGAGAGCAAGAGAGGGGGAAAATGGGCACACCAGGGCTTCTTTCCACTGGAAACAACCTCCAAATGCATACATCATTTTGTGCCTCTGGCTTTATGTGATGGGTACTAGGGAATCAAACCCAGGCTGTCAGGCTTTGCAAACAAGTGCCTTTAACCTCTGAGCCATCTCTCCAGCCCTAAAAAGAAAGAAAAAAGAAACAGGGAGGACTTGCCTCACTGCTCAAGGTGACAGTCCAGGGAAGGTGTGGTGGCAGGAACAGGATGCAGTTGGTGACGTTCAGTTTGCAGTCAGGAAGCAGAGTGGTGGGTGCTGGGATTCCTCACTGTCTCCTTGTTGCCCAGTCCAGGACCCCATCCCTGGGAACGGTGCTGTCCACACTGAGGGTGGATCTTCCTACCTATCTTTACACTCCCTGGTATACATGCTCAGATATTTATTTCCTGGGTGATTCTAGAGCCCAGCACGTTGCTAATGTTAAGCATTCTGGGAAGTGATACAGTGAAACCTGGGTAAGCACCACCTTAGGGGAGACCTTGTTTACTGCGGCCTGCAGGAGGGCTCCAGGCACTCCATCTCATTCATGCCCAGCTCCTTCCTCCTACAGAAACTGCTAGCTCAACCCGCCTGGCAAAGTCTTTTTTGAAGTACATGTGGTTACTCAGTCATACTGTGAGTTGTTTGGATGGATGAAGAAACTCTTCTTTTTAGATCAAAAAAAAAAAAAAAAAAAAAACAAAGTCAGGCTGGAGAGATGGCTTAATGGTTGAAGCATTTGCCTGCAAAGCCAAAGGACCCAGACTAAATTCCCCAGTACCCATGTAAGCCAGATATACAATGAGGCATATGCATCTGGGATTTGTTTGCAGTGGCTAGAGGCCCTGGAGTTCCCATTCTTCTCTCTCTCTCTCTCTCTCTCTCTCTCTCTCTGTCTCTGCTTACAAATAAATAAATAAGATGCTTACTGGGTGTGTCATCTCATGGACTAGACACTAGGAGGGATGGGGAGGGAGGGGAGGGCATCGAAGGGGTGGGAAACACTAATCTAGACCCAAACGGCAATGGTACCATAAAATTCTACTTCCTAAAAGGCAGACCAAATGGCTGAACCTTCACCAGGCGCTTATAGGAAACACCTGAACCACAAGACACTGGAGAGTGTAGGATCAAGACTAACCTAAATCCTCTACATCTTCCCTCCCTCCCTCTTCCTCTCCCTCTCTCTCTCTCTCTCTCTCTCTCTCTCTCCTCTCTAACTCCTATATATTAGTTACCTTTTTTCCTCATTTTCTTAGGGGACACTGACCTGTAACTCCCAGTACCAGCATGGGGCTATCACCCACAAAGAACTTTTGATCAGAGAAACCTATAAGGTTTTCTAAAAGAATGACAGATTTCTGTCAGAGTACTTGATGACCCACCAAAGGTTAGTGGTGAGACCCTACTGCTGAAGACACCATATGCAGCTGACATGTAAAAGGAACAGCATGGCTGGAAGCCAGGAGAGACTCAGTCCCGACAGTCAGCATGTCTAGTGCCAGAAGGTGCTACATGGGTGACTGGGGGAAATGACCAATATCTGTCCAAGAAACTCATGGTCCAACCTACTTAGCAGCAAATAACCTGTTGTGATGTCCACACAAGTGCAATAGTGGCACACAGCTATGGTGGGGAACCAACTGCTCTTGATTTGGCTAACTTATCCCCTCAGTAGTATGGGACCCATAGCTGGAGCTGGGAAACAAGTCAGAACCATATCTAAACATAAGCCCACTCTCCAATATCAAGCTACCTTCAATGATGGGCTACAAGAGGGCCTACACCTATTAAACTATTAAAAAAAGTAAGGGTTATCTCATTTGTCCTGGTGCTAACTTACTCTCCACTGGAGAATCTGCTTCTCTTTTTCAGATAGATGTAGATCCTAAGGAAAGAGCCACCCCATCATACCTCAAAAGGGCCCCGACTGAAACTAAGGAAAATTGGCGAAACAAGCAAGGGTGCTGTTTTCCTGATGAATCAGATACCAGCACAAGGGGTAAGGAGACCAATACAGAGAAAAATCAACGCCTACCAAATCAGAGAGCCAGAGCCCCAGAGGCCCCCAACACCTCATCACTGAAGCAGACCAAAAATGAACCCAACATGGCTCAGGGAAATTTTGCAGAAGAGGGAGCAGAAAGAATGTCAGAGCCACATGTTGGGTCATGATATACAGAGACATTTATCATACCAATAACTGTGGGCTAACTCCACAATGCACAACCCATATACCTCAACAAAGAGGGGCCAATGGGGAGGGAGTAGGTCACGGATGAGCCTAATAATGGTACCAAACTGCCTGTACTTGCAGAATAGAAAACTAATAAAATAATAATAATGATAAAAATTTAAAAAAAGAATCAAAATGATGGTGTAAAAACTAGGGCACAGCCTTATTAATTAGAAAAAACTAATCTTATAACAAGTGTTAATGTTAGCATATTTCAGAGAGAAGATATAATAAATATTAGTGTTTAGGATATCTTAATAAATATTGTTATGTATTTGACTTTATATCAAAATAAAATAATTTATAAATCAAAGTTTAAAAATACTTTTAAATATGATTTTAAATTATTTATTCATTTTATGGATACATAATAAAAACTGTACTTATAAAGATTTTATTTTTATTAACCAATGTTTGGGGGCTCATTGACTCCTGGCTGCCCCTTTTCATGGTTTTGTTGAAATGAAAGTTCCTGTAAAATTATTCTTTTACACTGTCATTAAAATCAGTTATTTCATTATTAAAAAAAAAACAAATAAATAAATAAAAAGAAAAACAAGACTTTTCTTTTTGTCTTTTTGTCTTCCTATACATGCATAACTAGGTAACTGAATTACACCTAGTCTAAAATCTATGGAAATGCAGCCACTCAGCACATAGCTTCTGTACTGATGTGCTTGGCTTGCAGCATGGAGTTAACAAGGGACCATCAGAGCTCCAGTTCAGGAGACTGGAAGGTCAAGATCAAGGTCTGGGTCTCTCCTGAGGCTTGTGGCCATGGCTGGCTGATACCGCCTTCCCTCTGTGTCCTTGGATGCTGTCTTCTCTGGTGCAAACATGCCAGCGTCCGAATCTCTTCTTAGAAGGACAACAGTTATACTGGAGAAAGGCCCAGCCCATGACCTCGTTTAACCTTAGTTTCCTCTGTGAAGACTAACTCCAAATATAACACAACCACACAGCAGGTTAGAGTTTCAGCATGTCAGTGTGAGGGTGAAATTCAGTCATATAAATGCATATATGTGTGTACATATAAACAGATTTGTTTGTAGGTATGTAAACGTGTATGCTACTTTGTTCTCTTTCTTCTTATGTTAGCCCAGTCATTTTCAGCATTTCTTTTTATATACTTAAGGATATCCACAGGCTTGTTTATTATTTCATTCTCTTTACATCCATTTGTTTGGACTTACGCAGTCTTTCTAATTCATTAGTGCTGCTCTGCAAATCTCAGGCAAGTCTAACGTGAGCCGCAGCATTTCCCATTCTTGGTTACACCTGACGCAGGGCGCCTCTCCTGACTCTGCTTGCGGCTGCGTTACTGAGCTCCAGAGAGACCAAGACTCTGCCTTCCGTACTTGACACTCTTTCAAACGACTCGTTTCTGCTCTGTGCCCTCCTCCTTCACCTCGGGGTTCCACGGGAAAGCCTTTCCTCTGCCTCATGGATCTTTGGCAGTTTCTATGAGTATTTCCTACAGCAAACTTTCTTAGCATTTGTTCAAATGGTACATTGATAATTCATTCAAAAAGCACATTAATTGTCTTGTCATGTTATCATGTCCCTGCATCAAAAGCCTAGGATGGCAGTTACATTTCCCCCAGAATGTAGATAATATTCCATTATTTTCCTCCAAATAGTGTCATGGTTGGGAAAGAAGCAATTCTGCTGCTTTTCAGGGTGTATTACGTCAAGCTGAAACCCACACTGTGTGTTCCTCCTGATCTCACCTCCTGGGGAGACACCGACCCCCACTCCAGCATCCTCCGGCCCAGGTGCATCCGCTGCTGCTGAGTGTTGGCAGAACTGGACTGGACTTGGTTCTAGAAGCTTTCTTGGAGTGTGATTATTTATTTTGGTTCAGTGTCTCTATCCTTGCTCAGCATATCTAGACGTTTGTGGCAGCAGGTTTAGCCTTGCTGGCATGATGTGGGACCAGAAGCCCCCATACTGGCCAGCTCTGTCTAACTGGCAGTCAGCATATTCCATCAACTGAGTAACATACCAAGAATATCGAAATCTTGGTGATCATATTAGTACTATCACACTAATTTCAAAGAGTAATGGCTTGAAAATAATCATAGGCTATTGTTAATTTTAAGAATCATGATATTTTCAGTATGTGGAATAATTTTACCTTAATGTATGTATATACCGAAAGTTCAGGATAAATAAACATTGGAGTACCACTGTAACTCCTTGAGACAGGGTGACAAGGTATGTCTGTATTCCTCATCATTCTCTCATGCATGTTCCAAATTTACTATAAGAAAGTAGGCCATACAATGAACATCAGGAGACAAGAATATGGCAATAACACTTCTCTGTGCCATTAACAGTAAGCCACAAATTTCCATGGTGGTCTGCGGGGTTCACAGTTGCCCCCTCCTGCATCAGGTTCCCTCCAGCAATGCTCACGAGAGGTCCTGCAAGGACAAGGACATAAGACATCAGGGTCTTTCCCAGATAATTTCACTGGCTCTCTTATTTTGATCCTCGGGGTCTTCATCAGAACCAGTGTTCTCACTCTTACACCAGACTCTCACTGCCCACGTGGAGGCTCTGCTGTCTATCTAAGGAGGGAGCACCTCCCCCCATGGAGGCTCTGCTGTCTACCTAAGGAGGGAGCACCTCCCCCCACGGAGGCTCTGCTGTCTACCTAAGGAGGGAGCACCTCCCCCATGGAGGCTCTGCTGTCTATCTAAGGAGGGAGCACCTCCACCCATGGAGGCTCTGCTGTCTACCTAAGGAGGGAGCACCTCCCCCCATGGAGGCTCTGCTGTCTACCTAAGGAGGGAGCACCTCCCCCCATGGAGGCTCTGCTGTCTATCTAAGGAGGGAGCACCTCCCCCCATGGAGGCTCTGCTGTCTACCTAAGGAGGGAGCACCTCCCCCCATGGAGGCTCTGCTGTCTACCTAAGGAGGGAGCACCTCCCCCCATGGAGGCTCTGCTGTCTACCTAAGGAGGGAGCACCTCCCCCCATGGAGGCTCTGCTGTCTACCTAAGGAGGGAGCACCTCCCCCCATGGAGGCTCTGCTGTCTACCTAAGGAGGGAGCACCTCCCCGCATGGAGGCTCTGCTGTCTATCTAAGGAGGGAGCACCTCCCCCCACGGAGGCTCTGCTGTCTATCTAAGGAGGGAGCACCTCCCCCCATGGAGGCTCTGCTGTCTAAGGAGGGAGCACCTCCCCCCATGGAGGCTCTGCTGTCTATCTAAGGAGGGAGCACCTCCCTGCATGGAGGCTCTGCTGACTATCTAAGGAGGGAGCACCTCCTTGCATGGAGGCTCTGCTGTCTAAGGAGGGAGCACCTCCCCCCAAGAAGGCTCTGCTGTGTAAGGAAGGAGCACCTCCCTGCACAGAGAGAGCTTCGAAGACCTCCCTTTTGTTCTCAGCTCCCACAGCCCTGAAACCTTCCCACTGACTTTGGGATTGAATGGATAATGATTTATAATTGTTCTTAGTTATCCATATCTGTGAACCCTGTCTCCAAAACCCTTGTGGACAGATGAAGGACACTAACTAGTGCTTTCACCTATTTTATTTATCTTATTTTTACAGTTCAGTAGCAAGAATATTCGTTACTTCAATAAACCAATCAATAAAAAGAACCAGGAGCAGGCTTGCCTCCTTGGCTATGAATAGGAAACAGCCTCCAGAGGAAATAAGTGCAAAAGTTCAAAATAAAAAACAGGATATCTGAGTCTCCTTGAGAACAAAACTATGTGTGCGTATAATTTAATTGTAAATAAAGAGAATTTTTAACACTCAAATATTGTTGGGCAGGTGGCTCATTCCTGTATTCTCCACACTCAGGATGAACTACAGGACTGCTACAAGTTCGAGGCAGCCTGGACATCCTGGTGAGTTCCAAGCCAGTCAAGGCCATAAGGTAAGGTCCTGTCTCCAATAATAAATAAATAAGAAAGGGAAAAAAAAATTAAAAATGAAGAATTTGCTTTTTTCCAGGAGTAATTCCATCACTCCAGAGAATGGGTATGGAGGACTGTTGCAAGTTCAAGGTCAGTCTAGGGATATAGTGAGACCCTCTCTTAATAACAACAACAATAATAAAAATGTAACTCAGACCTTATGGACTTCTCCCTCAGGGGAGAATTTGGGAGGGAGGAAGAACAAGAACCCCAGAGCCCCTGAGGAAGATAGCTTGGGCCAGAGTCTGGGCCTGAAAGGACAGCAACAGAGGAAGGGCTATGACATCCATTCACGTGAAAGTTCCCCATAACCCTTATGACACCCACAAAGCAACGCTCCTTCCTCAGGAGGGCGCACCGAGCGGAAGGGTCTGTGGTTTGGGGCTTCTATTGACGCGTCCCATCCTTCACTTCAGATATTCTACTCTTGCTGGGTGCTGGGGGCCGCCTAACCTATTCTCTGGGTCCTATCCAAAGCTGTCCTGAGAGCCTGAGGGGCAAATGGAATTTGAGAGCTCCCACTTTCATGTTCTGCTCCCTTGAACCCATCTGTCGCTTCTGCTTGGTCTCCCCATCATGATCCTCTCACAAAGGACTCCCCCCTCCTGTGCGCAGCAACCAGAGCCCATCCACACTCAGGTGAAACCTCCCGTGCGCAAGGCCCCAGCACATTTTCCTTCCCCCAGGTTTTCCTTCTGTGAAACATGAATCACGACTGATAAAATAGAATTACAGCACTAAAATCAAAGAGTCAAAAAAAGTAGTCTGTGGCTAGAGAGATTGCTCGGCAGTTAAGATCTCTTCCTGAAAATCTTGAGGGCTGGAGAGGGTCTGAGACGGCCTTAGTTCAATTCTCCAGCCCCCATCTAAATAGCTAGGCATGGTCACACATGCCTGTAATCCTGAGGGAAGCAGAGACCAGAGAATCACTGGGGCCAGTTAGAGCAGCTGGCAAGTTCCAGGTCCAGAGACTCCATTTCAAGGAAAGACTGGCATGGGTGATGGAGGAGAGTCACTCAATGCTCTCCTGGGACCCTGCCAAGTACCCTTACAGATGTGTGCATCTGCATACACAAGTGCATACATGACACGCTGTATCAAACATGCACACATACACAAATGTGGTTACAAAAACTTATGCAGAATATGTAATTTTTATGCCCTCCCCACAAAAGAAAACTAAATATCTTATCTTCAAATTGTGTCACTTTCCTGAATTTCATTTTACTTATTGTATTCTTTTTTGTTTTTCAGGTGTGTTTTAAGTCAAGGGTGAAATCTTTTCGACACGACTGCAGGAAACTCGTGGGACTTCCCCTTGTAGACTGGAATATCCTTTCTAAAGTGCAGGACAGGCTCCATACCTCACTGACCATCCACAGCAGCCACACGTTGATGCCTGAAAACTGACAGACACTTTCGCCAGCCATCCCAGAGGCGTAAGGGGCAACACTCAACACCAAGCCGGGGAGGTGACTCGGCAGTTACAGGTCCTTGCTTACAAAGTCGTCTAACTCAGGTTTGATTCCCCAGTTTCCACATGCAGCCGGATACACAAAGCAGTGCATGTGTCTAGAGTTCTTGTGTGCATAGTGACAAGGCCCTGGTGTGCCCGTGTTATTCATTTTCTCTCTCTTCCAAATAAATAATTCTAAAAAAAAAAAAAAATAGCAAAAACCAAACTTCAGAAAGCAAGGGTTTGCTCAGCAGCCAGTAGAAGACGTCAGCGATCGCCGTTCTCCTGTGTGACCAGTTTCCTGCGCTTCTAGGCACTGTGGCAAAGCAAAGTTCCTCCCACAGCATGCTCCTACGAGCAGCAACCCAAACTTCTGCCATAGCCACATGGCAGCAGACCTTCAGCATTCTGAGTTTTCTACTTTTTTTTTTTTAATAATTTTATTTATTTATTTATTTGAGAGTGACAGACACAGAGAGAAAGACAGATAGAGGGAGAGAGAGAGAATGGGCACGCCAGGGCTTCCAGCCTCTGCAAACGAATTCCAGACGCGTGCGCCCCCTTGTGCATCTGGCTAACGTGGGACCTGGGGAACCGAGCCTCGAACCGGGGTCCTTAGGTTTCACAGGCAAGCGCTTAACCGCTAAGCCATCTCTCCAGCCCATGAGTTTTCTACTTTTTAACGTTGAACTTCAGACTGATTTTGAACTTACTTCTGCCAGCGGGATTGTCACTTGAGGAAAACTGATGGCAGCAACATCAACAAAAGCATAGCGGGGAACCCTAAAGCCTCTGGAGCCACGGCAGCGTGTGCAGAGGAGGAAGCATCTGCAGAGTGGTAGAGACCTTCTCAAAACACAAGTGGCTTGCTGTCATTAACTTCTGCCGCCTACCTCAGCCCCTTCCCAGTCCTTTCCACCTAGAAGGTCATGTCAGAGCGTGCTCAGGAGCGATCTTAGACACCAGGAAGGGCTGTGTGTGCAGGCTGATCGAGCAGCAGGAAGAGTCACCAAATACCAAGATGTTTCTCTGCCACCTTTCAAATTCAGACATGCCCCAAGTCCAGGCCATGCGGGTGTAATGTCCATGCATATAAGCATTCTCACAGTCATGTTACATACAAACAATGCATCTTAATGCCTGGCATTGTGATAAAACTGAATTAGCCCCTTCCTGGCTTTCCTCTTTCTCTAGTAAAGACCTAATTATCCCTCATTTGCAGAGTGCGTAACTGAGGCAGAAAGGTTAAATGGCTGACTTGCAATTTCCTGTTTGTTATACTCAGAAAGTCACAAGAGATGAAGATTCCGGGAGCCATCAGCCAAAGACATCGGGTTACCTCGACTACAAATGAGAAAAGTGCACAGAAGTCAGTTTTATGATGGGGATGAATAAATCATTATTTCCAATGGAAGAGCTGTCTCCTGAAAGTTAACCAAATGGACCAATATTTAATTAGTCACATGCTCCCTGGGCAGAATGGAAACATACAATGGTGCAGCATGCTGCAAGGGAAAGGTGAGAGAATAATGCCTTTCACAGAGAGTCGGCCTCCAATCTCCGTGTTCCCTGGCCCGTTTTGCTGCCCAAATAATGCCATGTGCCGGTTCCCCCCACAGCCAGGTGTCCGGGGCTGGGAAGCCGGGCTGTGTGCATTAATTCATCTGCTTGTGACCCAGGCTCCAGGACAACAATTCTCCGAGTCACCCTTTATCCACATTTGAAAGGAGGATAAGATTGCTACGTGAGCAACCTCTCAGAGTTGTTTGTGAGCATGTGTACACAAAGGGACTTATCAATCCCAGGAAGTTAATGAGTGACCAAGGCAACGTTATCAGATTTTTGTAGATTAGAAAGAGTCCCTAAGGGCTGGAGAGATAGCTCAGCGGTTAAGGCAGTTGCCTGCAAAGCCTAAGGGCCTGGGTTCTATTCCCCAGGAACTCACACAGCAAGCCAGATGCCAAGGGTGGCACATGCATCTGGAGTTCATTTGCAGTGGGTGGAGGCCCTGGCATACCCATTCTCTCCCCGCTCCCTCTTTCTCAGAAATTAAAAAAAAGGAGTCCTGAAATGACGTGTTTCTTCGTGTTCTGCTAAACATAACTGAGGCAGGACAGATGACAAGACAAGGGAGGCAGGAAGTCTGCTCCCAGCCGGGGCAAGCAACGTGGGAGAAGGCAGGCCTCCCAGGGACACAAGTGATTAATGCCAGTGACCAGTGTCAAGGCATTCCAGTGCAACCAAGGCACCGAGGAGGAGAGCTGAGCCTCCCAGAAGAAGGGACGATTGCTGGAGCCAGCTCACTTCTACCCCAGCCTCACTGCTGAGGACTGTACCCGTCTTTCAGCTCAGCCAGTCAGGAGCCCGGGGACCTGCATGAGAACAGCCCACCACCTGCCTGAGTTCCCTGTAATGTCAGAGAGAGAAAGAAACGCAGGTGTTCCCAGCGTCTTTCAAGCTCCTGTCCATTCTGAACCTAGGAATATGGCCTCATGGGAAAATGGGTCTTGACAGTGTCCCTAGAAAGCCTAAAGTCAGCTCATCCTGATAACATAGGGAAGACCCAAGGCCCTCACAAGAAGAGGCGAGGGCACGGGTCCTTCATGGGGAAGATGGTGAGGTGATGTGGACAGGGACCCTGAGGTCCCTGCGGGTGGAGCACCAGGGAGGGCAGGAAGCATGTGGAGTTAGGAAGAGGCAGGCCAAGGTCAGAGTGCTATCTGCAGCCTTCGGAAGGACCAGCCTAGCTAACACCTTGGCCTTGGACTTCAGGGAATCAGGAAGATAAGCTTGTGCTGCCTGAAGTCCCAGTGTGGGGTCATCTGGCTCAGCTATGGTGGGGACCCCTGTGTCTGGAATGTGGCTGCTGGAGACAGATGAATGGGTGTTGGAGGAGGAAGAGAAAAGGGGTGATATTGCAGTGGGCACCAAGAGGCACGGGATGCTGGCTCATCCTCTTGTTTAGAGCCCACTGCACTGCGGCTCATACCTGATTCTCAGCCACAGTTTGGTTCCTAAGCCCAGTGCCTATTCCCATCTCTGTGATGTGCTTGAGCTCGGAGTCCGACCTGGTGCCAGCTTGTCCCTCGCTCAGAATGTCTGTGGCCAGAATTGGCTGGGGCCCCCTCAGATTGCCTCACAGATCTCCACCACCGCTGGAGCTGCTCTTCCCTCGCCCCCGGGGCTGTGGCCCTGGAGGCACAGGGAGTCAGATGGCTTTTGTGGTGTCAAATTGTATTTAATTGCCAGGGAGTTCATTTGCTGTAGGAGAGCTGATCATGTGCTGCACATCCAGCATGTCAGCAGTGACATCCAATGTTATTGATTTAGATGTTGACCTGATATCTAGGAGGGCTCTCTCATTCTAATGGCTTGTTTTGCTCAATAAATTGTTTTGAGAGATTGGGCGGTGCTAATAAACTTCTTGCATTGAGTGAAAATGGCGTTGCTGTAAGTTAGTTACTAAGTCAGTCCATGCATGACTCACAGGTAATAGGGCATTCACTTTTCCCGGTATTATGTGGCTACTCAGAGGCTATGCTTGGTTTCCTGTCCATAACGATTCCCTATCTCTTTTGATGGGTGTGTGCATGTGTGGTGTGTGCCTCTAGGTGTGTTCGTGTATACATGTGGGTGTGGGTGTGTGTGCAGGTGCTCACACAGCCACATATATACACGAGGTAAGATCAGGGGCTTCCTCAGTCGCCCCCCACCTCGTTCTTTGAGACAGGGTCTCTTGCTGAACTGAAAGCTCACTGACTCGGCTAGGCCCGCTGGCCAGTGGCCCTCCCCATCGCCAGGTTTACAGGTGCGCAGCATCCCATGCAGCGTCTCGCGTCACCGGGGACTTGAACTGGCGTCCTCAGACTTGTGCAGGTAGGGCCTTAGCACCGAGCGGCCTGCGCAGGCCAGCCTTATCATCTCGCGTCTGCAGGGTTTATGACATCCCTGACAGCTGAACAGCAGAGAGGAAGCAGCTTTGCCAAGCTTCCCAGCAAGGCAAAGGACGCTTCCAACGATCACGTCCACTCTGACACCACCAGCCTCACCGAGGCAACGTCCGCCATTCTCGCTCAGGCACGGCCGGGCTTAGACAGATAGTTACCGCGGGTAGGCCCATTCCTCCCAGCTTCCCTGCTCCGCCTCTCTCCAAGAGGACTTGTTAACGAGTACTTTGTGCCAACTTATTCTAAAACTGTTGAGTCTCTGGACTAAGGAAGAGCCTGGGGCGGGGGGGGGTAGGAGGGATTTCCCATGGTCATGTTTAGGGCTACATTGGTGTTGTCTCCAGGGAAGAACCCTTGTGATTGTATTTATTCTATTTTCCCACTCATTTCCTGATGGCTTTTTATATGTATATATACTGTTCATGACTTTGATGGGATTTCAACATTTCCTTTCATTTTCATAATCTATACCCAAAAATTTTGCCCAAATGAGTATGCCGCATGTTCATTGCCCAGTATTTGCCATGGGTGCCCGAGGGCACAGAGGTTTCAAACTGTAACTTCTACCTTTGATCATTAGTCTATAGAGGAAGTAAACCCACAAGGAAATGACTCAGATTCATTATCTAGTCAGCCAGGAGCAGATCCCATGCAAATAATTATGGCTAAATAAAACAGAAAGTCTCTACCGGTCTGTGGTTGATCTGGTGGCTTTGTCTTCAAACACCCCTGGGACTCTCACTGCTTCAACTTGGCCTCTCCATAATCTCTTAGATGTGCCCCTTATCCTCAGGTTCCCAAAGAGCTGCCAGAGCTCAAGTGATAAGAACATTCCAGTCAGAAGGAAGGGCTGTGAAGAGATATGGAAGGGTTCATAAAACCTTCAGTGCTATATCCACTTAGACCTTATTAGCTCAAAGTTAATCTAATGAATATACTCACAAGTCCACGACGGACAGCCAGCCACCAGCCTAGAGAACGATTTTTAGTAAAGACAAAAAGAAGACCATGGGGTGTCTGATAGGACGTTGTTGATATCTGCCTGCTTTTGATCTACAAAAAAGGAGCGGGCAGGGTTGGAGATTCACGGTTTACTCTAAGAACAGTTTCTGCATAGAACCCAAACTCTGATGTAGCAGGCAGATGCCTGCAGCGGGGGAGGAGGAGGACGCCCACTCTGAGCACAGAGGGTCTGGGGCTGAGAGAGGAAGCGGGCACGTGAGAAGAGGCTCACTCACTGCCCGCACATGCGGGCAGCGCAGCGAAGCCATGGCACCCTGAGCCCCGCACTGTCTGAGAGTGGAGTGAATGATAAAAGGTGACGGGAAAGATTTCTAGGACAATCCTGGAAGTTTCTAGATGCCATGCCACGGGCTAGGACTGAGTCCTAAAATCAACAGGATGCATCTTAGAGTGATGGTGCTTAAAAGACCGTAAATGCAGCCTGCATTCCACGGCTCAAACTTCTCAAAGAGACTTTTGTCTTTCATATTTGTCAGTGGTAACCCTGCACGCCTTTGCCAAGTATTCTATGATACAGAGAAAGATGGCTGCTGCCTTTGTTCCTGCCTGGCCATGGGGGATCATTGCCCGTGGAAAACCCGAGGCCTGGGACCCTGCCAGGAGTTTCCTTGCGTTAGTTAGAAGGTTTTCACATAGCTGAGCTCCTGATTCTCAGGGAAGGCAGGTGGGCCTCTCAGAGGCTGACAATGTTACTGTGTGAGTTCCAAGTGTCCTGAACGCTGACAGGAAACGATGTGGCCAGCCCCATCTGGTCACTCAGTGGTTAGCTTAAGTGGCACCAAGGGGGAACTAGTCAGTTAGCTTTATTATTAGGTAACCAGGCAGAAGAAAGGGCCTGAGGAGAGAGCATCACCCACCCCTGCCTTCTCCAGCCGAACCAGAGTTCAGGATCTGATCCAGTCAGCTCTCTCTGCACCCTGTTCAGCTATGCTGATGTCGTCCTGAGCCAGCTCCTCAGTCCAGAACAAGCAATTTTCTGACAGACTCATCTGAACCATAGGGTAAAGCCCACCACAAAAAAAAAAAAAAGATAAATTGATGCTTGTCACGTAGGCAGAGTCTTTTCTTTCTGGCTCTTTACCTCTCCTGGACTTTCAGGTCCCTCACTGGTAAGCCCTCCCTCACCTCAGCTCTTCTGGGCCAAGATGAGGCCGGGGAGGGGCCTCCTGTGCCCACATGGGATCAGTACCCATCCTGCCTTCCCCAAGGCATGAGCTCTCTGCACTTTTCTCTGTTTCCTACATTTAATCTAATAAAGTCTCTCCAAACCTTACCCTATGGTCTATGGATTTTAATTATTTAAACTCATTGGCTAAGAATCTGGGATACCCTAAATTTATTGGTGTGTTGGTATATTAGCAAGGAACCCCAACACACCCATTATAGTATTTCCTCTGTGTCTTGTAATCCCATCTCCAGATCTAAACTCACTGCAAAAGTCTCCCCACAGGCTGGGGAAAGAGCTCAGTTGCTAAAGTGCTTGACTGGCAAACATGAAAACCTGAGTAAAAACACACCAGGCATGATGGCATACATCCACAATCCCAGCACCAAGGAGGCAGAGACCAGAGGATCTCTGGAGCATGCTGGCTAGCCAGTCTAGACTAATGGGCAAACTCCTAGCTAATGAAAGCATAGTTCATTTAAAAAAAAAAAAAAAAAAGAGGGCTGGAGACATGGCTTAGCGGTTAAGCGATTGCCTGTGAAGCCTAAGGACCCTGGTTCGAGGATCAATTCCTCAGGACCCACGTTAGCCAGATGCACAAGGGGGCGGAGGCATCTGGAGTTAGTTTGCAGTGGCTGAAGGCCCTGGCGTGCCCATTCTCTCTCTCTCCCTCTCTGCCTCTTTCTCTGTCTGCCTGTTGCTCTCAAATAAATAAATAAAAATAAATAAACAAAAAACAGGGATAAAAGAAGAAGAAGGTAGACAGCCCTCCTGAAGAGCACCACGCAAGGTGGTCCTCCGGCTTCCACTCGCAGGCTTCCCCACACGCACACAAGAGGGGGAGCTCCTACAGCTCCGCTCCGCCCTTCCTCCCACTAATTCCTATGTTGGCCATCTTTCCCCGCAAGAACAGAAGTACCGTGCAAAGGGGACATCCTCAACCACGACCTGAGCTATGCTTGGCTCAAGGTAACCATGGCAACATCCCACTTGTCACTCTTCTAATCAGTCCCTCTCATCAACTTAAGATGTTGCTAGCAGAATCCAGCTCCTCCCCAGCAACTGGCCTTGCCAGCAGTCTGCAGAAACTCTGCTGACCATGCAGTTCTTTACCTTTCGGCCCACCCGACAATGCAGCCCACCAGTCCTTCAGTCCTGGTGAATCCCTCCTGTGTGTCTTCTGGTCACGTCTCCTTCATGCCTCTCCTCCTCTATTCCCCATCTGCCTTTCTCAGTTCCAAACATCAGCTACTCTTCTCTAAAGAGCTTAAACTCCTGGCTAGCTCCCATCCATTACACCTAGAAATTCATGGAGCAGGTGGTGAGCTCAAATGTCCATCTCATTTTCAACCTCACTAAAGACTGTCTGCAAGGAGCCCCTCAAGTGCATGCTCGTGTCTGAGCTACACACCTGCAGGATGGCACATGTCTGCCCCTGTCTCTAGTGGGCTCCACTGTCCACTCATTGATGGCGACTGTATCACTTGGCCACAATCCACCTTGGCTTCCTCCTATTCACCTCCTAAATGGTAGTTACCTGTCTGAAATATAGGTAGCCTTTAGTGCCAACTCTTCCATAGCATCCCTATGTCATCCATCCTCTGGCTGTCAAGTTCTGACCCAATCTTGCACCCGATTTCTCAACCCTGTGACCTCACGGGTCTCTCACTTCCTCTGCACTTAAATCATCTGGCCCTGGCTCGCTGTCTTGAAGCTCAACCTCACATTCCACGTGACCAATCCTGGGGCACTGTGGACACGTTCTTCCCTCCCTGATGTCCCCCAGCACTTCCACACTAACTCCCTGTACCCTTGAGTGACCTCTACAAGTCCCTCCCTTGGAAACACCTTCTCTGACCCTTCTTCACATGCTCCACTGGGGAGTGTACATACCCCTTCGTCACGACCTCTGTCTCTACCCTAAGCTCTTAGGCTCCCTGTCCTGTCACTTCTCCACTGTCCCCAGGACCTCAGCAACAGCAGCTCTCCAGCAGGAGGGACTCAGCACAACTTCAAGGTCTAGGTTCCCAAAACGCAAGGTGACCTTGAGGTTTCATGGGAGAGAAGCCTTCATAGGCTAAACTGGATGGAGCCAGTTGGGGGTCAGGGGACTGGGCACAGGGACTCTCCAGGTGACTCTTCAGTGTTTCCCTGCATCCACCCATCTCATGGATTAGACCTGCAACAGCTCGCTCGCTCTCTCCCAGAGGTTTCACACCAGCAACTCCAAAGCCGGCAACACAACACACTGACAGCGAAAGCAACACGTGGAGGAAAGTGCAGAGTTCACATCCTCGCCCATCGGCGCCGCAGGCCTCGCTGTAGTACGGAACCTAAGTGATGCATAGGCCTTATGTATTTTTAATATCCGAGACCACAGGAAATGTATTCAGGAGTGTTGTTGACAAGGCTTTCTCATCACGTTGTCATTTTAGCCCCATTAAATAAACTCCAGGAATCTAATGCCCACACACAAATGTCCAGCTCACCAAGAGTGGACGTGTCAGGGAGATGGTGGGAAGTAAGGCTACTGCACTTAACAATGCGACGTCGCAGAACATTCTGAACTTCAACTTGCGTGCCCACAGTGCCGGGGGTTCGGACACGAGCTGCGGGTCAGGCTGCCAAGCTGTGGCATTCAGCCATGTGCAACCATAATTAAGGGTATACTCAGCAATTACATGTGGCATAAACCATATTTAGCATCCTACCATGACCACCAGCCAAATGCCACTTACTTCAGCAGAGTTTCATGAGCATACGTGGAATCCACGTGACAACCTGGGCCAGTGCAGGTGACTGCTGCCTGTGTTTCCGGTCCGCAGTCACTGGTTAACTGCAGCTTGCTGTCTGCTATGCCAGCCTCTCCATGGATGCTTTCAAGGAGAAGTTTGTCCCTCACTCCTCAATATCTAATCGCTTCAGGAGCAATGGGCTTCCCAACGCCCCTTACAGCAAATCCGTGCTGCAAGTATCACGGAGGCGAGGGGAGGGCCTCCAACCCACTCCATGTGCTGGAAACCCCTTGGTCATCATCCGCTTCTGTGGAAACGTAGAGCCATTGGCTCTCACAATAGTGGTTCTGCAGCCACTTGCCTCTTCTCCAGAGCAAAGGGACAGTCTGACTTCCCTCAGGAGCACACTGGAGCAGCTGCTGTCAGCTTTCTCTGCCAATGGCCAGTCCAAGCTCCAAAGGTGAAGGAGGTAGTCACTGGGAGACCGTCTTAGGGGCTCCAAGATGGAAGATGCTCTAAGATGGCAGGTTGACATCGGGTTCAGTTGTCACCCCCTGATCTCTCAAGCATAGTTTCCATTTCCCCAAGATGACATCAGTTCGGGCTATCGGGCCAGATGTCCCCCATACGGACCAAGGTGAGACATGGGCCAAGGCAGATGATCCAATTGTGAATCCAATCTAAGCACCAATCTAGGGACAAGAATGGGAAACCAGAGGGATAGTGCAAAGCAAATGAAACCCAACCCAGTGACAATCTGGTCGGGACCCTTCCCTATTCCAAAAGGAGTTTTTTTAATTAAAAAACATTATCTCTACTTTGCCATACCTCCTTCTTTCCTGTCTCCTAATTCCTTTCCAGATGGAGAAGAAGAGCCCACCCAGTAATGAGTATCAACTGAGTGAGCCGTGTCCCCATGCGCACACGGTGAAGCCTCGACCCCCAGTGTGGCTGTCGTAGAATGAAGCCCTTGAAGAAGACAACACAGGGCAAACGAGGCCATGGGAATTGGGCCCCAATCCAGTAGCACACACACACTAGTCAGAAAAGATAGCAGGCAGGCATGGGTACAGGCCAGAGCCACTTGAGGGCAAAGCAAGGCTGTGTGCCAGGACGAAAGGCCTCCCAGAGAGAGACCTTGCTGGCACCTGATTGCCAAACCTGTGAGGACACAGTGTGGTGACCTGAGAGGTGTCGCTACAGAGAAACTGGGAACAGCACCCAGGCCAGCTCACCCCTCCACCACCATGCTGCACAGACCCACAGGAAATGCATGCGCCTTCAGAGTGAGCAATTTCACCCCTTAGTACTGGCACGCAGAGGTAGAGAGACAGCAAGGCACCTACCATCTTATTACTCTCCTTTCTCTATCAGAGTCCTTTGTTCTGTCTTTTCAGTCCGTGAGGTCAAGTTCTCTTGGCTTTGTGTAAGTGTGTGTGTGTGTGCATGCGCGCACGCATGCACACGCACGCTCATACACACACACAACTCATGATCACTCAGACATAAAACCCATGCTCATAGACATGGCACATACACACATAGAAACATTCATACACATGACAAATGTACACCATTCATATACACACAGATGCACATTCCACAGACATGTCTGCAGGTCACTGAGAAATCAAGCTGGGGTTGAATTGAAAACCTCCTCCCTGTAGACCAGCTGACTGACAACTGCAAAAACCTGCACTGCATGAGCCCTGTGGGAGACAGAAATCATCAGCAGTGAAAACAATGGACACTGGAAGCCTCAAGTTTGGTCACCCAGGCCAAATGACTGAATGGGTGCAATAGTGGCATGTCTGCTCTAGAGGAAACCAGTTGCTCTCTAGCTGGGCTGAAGGCCCGCTGTATGGTAGGGAATATATGCCTGGTTCTGAAAACCTAATCAAAAGCCTATGGCAGGGGAGGTCATGAACCTTTGTAGGGATATGAAATCTTCTCTTATCTGCATATATTACTCTCACCAAACTGCCCTGTAAGCACTAAACTTAATGTTCATATTCACTTATTAATGCTACTCTCACTTTTGGTTAAAGAAACTTCTCTTTTCAGATGGTGATGACCACTGGGATGAACCGAAAGGCACCATAGTGCTGAAAAGAAGCAACAGAGGAGTGTCCAGACTGAAACATCTCGATCACACCCTCCAAGGCTCAGGATACATTGCAGAAGAGGTGGTGGGAAGAGCCCTCAAAGTGCCTAGATTATCTTCACAAGACCCTCATAGTAGGAGAAAAAGATGATGACATCAAAATAAAAGAGAGACTAATGGAGAGAGAGAGGGGATATGATGGAGAGTGCATTTGTGAAGGGGAAAGTGGGGGAGGGGAGGGAATTATCATAGTTTATTGTCTGTAAGTATAGAAGTTGTCAATAACAAATTATACAGTAAAAAATAGAGCTGCATTGTTTTTACTGCCTAATGAATCAATTATTGTGACTTCCTCACTCAGGAGTCTCAGTGGAAACTCATGGAATTTCTCTCTACTGCTGACTCCCTAGCTGGCTCGTCCAGTCTGTGTCCACCTGTGGACAGTAGCTGAGCCCCAGCCCATGAGCATCATCAACTCCCTCACCGCCCGGCAATGAGGCGACATTCACAGTGACCTCTCACCACAGAGTGTGGCTGGCCTCATGCTTGCTGTGAAACTGCAGTTCTCTGACTTCTGTGACCCTGCCTCCCTGCTCACTGTGAGTCACCTCACCTCGCTGGCTCTTCCTTCTCCCCACCGGCTTTCCTTCCATTTCTTTCTCTGCTCTCTTGGCATTAGGCACATGCACTTTTCCAAAAGCATGCACACTTGCCCACATGCAGGCACACTTTCTAGCTCCTCTCCTCTCTCTCACCTTCCTAAAAATAGTCCAAGTTCCCAAACTCACTCCCTTGCTCTTTCTGCCTTCTGACTGCAGTAGCCCCTCTCTAGAAGAAGCGCCCGCAGGCCTCCCATTGGTAACAGCAAGGAAAGGTTCACATCAGAAATTGAAATTAACCCTCCACCCGCAGCTGAATGTCCCGTCAATTTCCCTAGTCTTTTTTATCCTTTTCCCATTCTGGCGAGCCCTCATCCATCTCTCATTCCCTAGAGGCAATAAATACCCAAGCCACATCCATCCTCCTTCTTTTCCCTTTCTCTGAACCTCTCAAAACCTCTTTGTCGTTCAGTCCTAATGTCACCTTTATAGTCCAGATCACCTCACACATTTAGTCCTCTCTCTAACTAACCCTATTGTATCTACCATTCTACGTTCTGCTCTCAATGCATTGCTTTATACACACAGTCCTCACTGATGTGTGGGCTGAAACATGAGTGGAGAGGGACCACAAAACGCTCTGTTGGGTTATGTGTCCTGAGCTCCAAAAGCTTCCCCTGGCAGAAATGTTGAGTGGTCATCAAAAGATTGTTGAGGTTATCAGCTCAGTTCCAGCAGGATTTGTCAGTGGCCTCGCAGCCCAAGTATATGGAGTCTTTAGCAATAGGGTTTTACCATCTACTCCTGGTGGGAAACCAAGGGCCTCGGCAATGGCCTATAATGTTTTGGGGGCATCAGGGAACTCCCTGGCCAACAACTCACTGGAAGATATCCCATCCCTGGCACTGAAAATTTTCTAGCAACAATCTACAGCTCTTAAGTGTTCCATTGTCCAAAAACGTAGGATTACATATGTTTTATTTATATCCTCTTAGATTTTGATTAGCTGTCCCTCCATCTTTCCTTTACTCAATCTTTTCCCCAGGCCTCATTTTGGGCCTTTTCACCCCCATTAATCTATTCTTCTATTTACATATATACAATACTTAGACCAGCTGACAGAAAGCTGGAAGAAGCTATTGTGCATGCAGTTCAATGGGAGAAAGAAAAATAGTGAAGATACTCATCAGTGGACACTGCAAGCCTTATAGTTGGCCAGCCAGGCCAAATGAGCCAACGGGTGCAATAGTGGCACATCTGTATGGGGGAAACCAACTGCCCTCTAATTGGCCTGGAGGCCCGCTCCATGGAAAGGGAATACATCCCTGATACTGAAAACTTAAAACAGGGGTAGTCATAATCCCTAGGGGTGTAACGTCTGCTGTTGTCTGGCCAAATGTATATACTATGCTTATCAAACTGCCCCTAAGCACTTCTGTTAATGTTCACACCCTTATATTAATGCTACTCTCACTTTTGGTTGAGAATCTTCTCTTCAGATGGCAGTGACCTTGGGACGACTCAGAAGGTATCACGGTGATGGAAAGAAATGACCGCAGTGCTCAGCACTGCAATATCTGTATCACACCTTCCAAGGCTCAGGGTCTAATGTGGAAGAGGTGGTGGAAAGAATGTAAGAGCCAAAGGAAGGGCAGGACTCCATACAGCATGCTCCCTCCAGACACAAAATGGCCTGGATATCTATGGCCTCACAGTGCCTAATACTACCTGCATAACACCATCATAAGAGGAGGAAAAGATCAAGACATTAAAAGTAAATGAGAGACTGATTGAGATGGGGAGATGGTATGATGGAGAGTGGAGTTTCAAAAGGGGTCAGTGGGGGGGGGAGGGTATCACCATGGGGAATTTTCTATAATCATGGAAGTTGTTAATAAAATAATTAAACAATTATTTTAAAAAAGATTGTTGAAAAGTAGGGCACATGCATGGCCTATGGGTATATGTCTCATGCACAAGCCCAGCATGCCCATGACAGCTGGCATGTCAGGAACATGAGCTTTAAGTCTAGAAACAAGACAGTTCCAGCAGGTAGGCAATGAGCTTTGGGAGAGGTGCTGAAGTGACCGAAGAGCTGAGTTATGGATGGGTGGATGGATACATGATGGATGGATGGATTAGGACGTGTGGCTCAGAACAGGAAGTCTAGAGACACTGAGCTATGGGTGATGATGTGCCCAGGAAGCATGGCCACCATGAGAACAGTGTCCTGTGGAAGCAGACCTTTCCAAACGCCACCGGAAGCTGAGCCAAGTGGGGCCGAACATGCAGGATGCATACGACAGTGATTATTGTCAGCTTATTTCAGAAACACATGGGAAACTCAACTATCCAGACACCTTTAGCATCCCCTGTTTCCTGTGGGGTAGGAAGAGGTGCTCCCCATTGACCCTTTGCATGTAGATCCCCAGTCCTCTCCTTATGCCCCACACTGCCTAGGTCAGCAAATCGCTAAAGACCCAAATGTACATCTTACCTGTTCTATTATTCCAACTCTCCCCTGGCCCATGCCAACACTTCCCGGCATGATAGATCTGGGCTTCTTCCTGGGTGAGAGTTTCCCTGGTCAAACACTGCCCACTTCATCTCCCTCATCTCCATTCCCATAGCAGCCATCCTCTGAATAATTCACCTCCTAGTTAATCATGTATGCGTCACATTAAGATAATTGCCTGCCTGTTGTTTCAAGACCATCTTTAACTTCTCATGTGATCAAGTCTGCACTGTCCATGTAGAAACAAGGGCCCTGGAGACTAGGCTCCGTGCCCTGCATCTCCCCCAAGGCCTAAGGAAAAAGTGATTACTCCTCCAGAAACTGCTCCTCACACGTGCGATTTAATGATCTACTCTTTTATTTATTTATTTTTACAATTCAAAGGCTCAGGGATGATCACTTTTTTCTAGTGTGTGAGTGTGTGTGTGTGTGAGTGTGTGTGTGTGTGTGTGTGTGTGTGTGTGTGTGTGTGTCATGGCATCAGTGCCACCTTTCTTTGCAGTCCTTTCCTGGTAAAAGCGCTTGCCATAGTAACAGCCTTGCCTGGTGACGCTCCATGCGCAGCAATAACGAGGGAGGCAGATTTCTTGGCTCATGTTAAAATGCATATACTGACAAATTAAAAGGCAGTCTGTTGGGAAATATACCAAATGATTATTTCCCTTTGTTTTTCTTCTGAGCCTTTATTTAAAGGTCTTTTCCAATGGATAAATATTGTCACTCATTTACTATAGATTTCAAATTGCTAGAGGATTTTGTTGTTGTGTTGCTTTGTTTTGGTGTGTGTGTGTGTGTGTGCGCGCGCACGCGTGTGTGTGTGTCTGTGTGTTTTCTTAAACAATTCCAAGAACCTTGAACAATTGGTTTATGACATCTGTCAAAATTATAGCATACCTTGAAATAAATTCTTCCTTCTTCCAAGATAAGGAGGCCAGGGTGGAAAGGAGCTCAGGAGGAAAGGGGGCAGCAGCAGAAGGCAGACACCGGCTGCCTGCTTCCCTTAGCAAGCCCCTGAGTTGGAGCAGGAATAGCTCCTATTCCCCAAACTCCCAGAAGACATGGTAATCACCTGGTAGCACATTTGTCTGGCTCACAGAACTCCTGGAAAGGGACCTTGGACAGGGACCTTAGCAAGTGACCCAGATCTCGGGTGGCCTGTCGTCCCTGAAATCCCATTCTCTGCAGCAGAGACTGCTCCTCTGAGCAGGGTGAGACAAGTGATGCTCCTGTGTGACGCGCCGAGGAGCAGGGGCAGTTTCGAGGAAAAGGGCGGGCACTCCTCACCGCCGCAATGCCATCACCCACGACGCAAGGCCCGGCAAGCCACGCAGCCATGACCGCCACCCAGGAAAGTGTGGTGTGCAAAGCCTAAGCTTCTGGAGGGGGCTTAATGACAAAAGGCAGCTTGCGTTCCTTTTGGCTTCTGAAAATGAGCTATGCTCCTTGCTGGTGGAGAAAAACAAGAACATATTGACAGACTGGTTCTTTTCATAGACTGGTTTCCGTCATCAGCAGAAAGTCTGTGCTGTTCAGAGCCGAAGAAACATGGGGTACCACTGTGCCATATTCCACTTTCGTGTTCCCAGGGCTCATCTTCCCTGAGAAAGGGGTGGCAGGGTGACCATGCTGAGAGGGCAGGGCTGGAGGTACATAGAACCCCCATCTTATTGCTTCTCACTGTACCCACTTCTTGATGTTGCTGAATTGATAAGGATTTTCTTTTCCCACCAATACCACTCATTTTTTTCGGTTTCCCTTTTTGCAAACTCAACTTTTGTGCATTGAGTATGCCATTGGTCCTGGTGAAGTATACTTTAGGCAAAGCAAAGGCCAAGTCAGGCAAAAATAAATAAACAAACAAACAAACAAAGCAGAACAGATAGATGTATGTTTGTATGAGGGTCTCTCCTGTGAGCCTGTCCACTCAACCTCAGTTGCCTTCTCTGAAGGGTCTGTGCCACCAATTACACCATCTGTGCAACAAATTCATACTGAGACACACACCAAAGCAGCGCCTGTTTGTTCAGTTGGTGGTTTTTGGAGATCTTCCTGCTAGCACCTATGCACATTGGAATGCTATCTGTCCTCTGAATGCTGGGGTCCCCTGTGTAAGCCTCCAGAACAAAGGGTCAGCAGCCTTTCTTGGCAGCAGGAGGAAGAATGGGACCCTCGCCTGACATCTTCTGTCATTTCAGGCTCTTCTATCTCCATGTAAAATTTCCAACCAAGGAAGACGAGGCGCTGCTGCAGACCTCTGCTTGTGACACGGAAAGTGGACTGGCATCTGTCAACTCAGAATGCCTCCCTGCCAAATGCTCTGATGACAGGAAGGAGACACGAAAAGTAACGCTGGGGGCTGGAGGGACGGCTCAGCAGTTGAGGCACTTGCCTGCAAAGCCAGAGGACCCAGGTTTGATTCCCCAGGACCCACGCAAGCCAGATGCCCCCGGTGGCGAGTGTGTGTCTGGAGGAGTTTGTTTGCAATGGCTGGAGGCCCCGATACACTCATTCCCTCCCTCTCTCTCTTCCTCTCTCCCTCTCTCCCTCCCTCCCTCTTTCAAATTGATTAATTAAAATACAATATTTTTAAAGAAAGGAAAGTAATGCTGGACACAATGTGTTTGGTTTGGTTTTAATTGTATGTGGTCAATTCATTTCTAGGAAAAAATGTCAATTTAGTAAGTATTACACACTCCCCTCATTGCTGCACAGAAGCATCTGACTGTAAACCTCGAGTGGGAAGGTATCTGTGGGCATTGGGAAGGTTCTGGAATGGCTATCCTGGTGTTGTGTCTTCTAATGGAATCGTGGCTTGGCAAAGACAAGGCCAGGTGGGAAGTGGCCCAAGGCACAGAAGTGTGCCAGCATCAAATAACGAAAGGACGCTTTATCTCAATTAAGCGACAACTTGGAGAAGACTCGGAAACTGCAGTCTCCTGCAGGTGCTTATCCTCTGGGGACCTGTCCTGCCACGAGTGCTGGGCAGAGGTCTGAAAGAAAGTACCATGCGACAGCAACTTGAACTCCTTACATATTCCCCAAAAGAAAACTCAGGTAAATAAGTGACTGCTGAACACTTGGCTCTAAAAGAGACGTCTCTATCATTCCCCGCAAGGCTCAGAGCACACTGCATAGGAGGGAGCAGAAAGAATGTTAGGGAGAGAATGGGGAGGAGTGCTTTGGAGTTCCGTCTTTGGGATACAAAGTGGCCATTGAATGCATGAACTCACAGCAACTGTTGTTACCTGTGCAAAATCTGCACAAAGTAAGGCCCATCGATATTTCATCATAAATGGTAGAGAAATACACAAAAAAGTTATCAAAGTAGAAGAGGGACTATTTGGAAGGAAGAAGGCACCAGAAGAAGAGGGGCAAGGAAAGGGAGAGTAAAGAAGGAAATGAGGGATATTGTGATCAAAATATTCCATGTACATGTATGAAAATTATCAACTAAAATGGTTTAAGAAAGAAACCTCAGGTGAAGTTTTCCTTGAGATATGAAACTATAAGCAACTAAGATGTTAAGTGGACCATGTTCTACACTGGAAGGTATAGTGAAGAAAATTAATCCAGTAGGTCTCCTGTGGGAAGCCTAAAGGGTTGAGGGACTCCACCACAGAGCAGCCGTGCCAGGTAGAATGCTGAGGGGAACAGTGGTGGTGGAAGCCAAGGCTGAGATCTGAGGACCCTGGTGAGACTGGGCATCTTGACCACCCGCTGAGCCCTCTGCTTCCTCCCCCAGCACACTAGTGATCCCACAGCTTGGAAGGCTGCATCTTCCTGTAGGCTGAGAAGGAGAGAACATTGGTCGTAAGGCTGGAAAGCCAGATCAACACTAAGCTACCCTGCCAGCCACCAGCCACCCTAGTTCATACTCATTCCCGCAGTTGGTTGTCCCCTGACGGGGACAGGTGCATCTGAGCCCATCTGCAGACTCATCTCGAAGCTGCCCATGGCCAGCCATCTACACCCACAGTCACTGCCGGGACAGGCCTCAGGTCTGCCACACCACTTGCTGGCTTCGTGCTCTGTGGACAGCTCTCTGGTGCCAGATGCTGGGATCTCACTGCCTAAGGTTATCCCTGAGCCCTTTCCATGGCTCCCAGGTCTGAGAGAGGAGCTGCTTAGCCCTTTGTCAAGTTGTGCATGTGACGCATAGCAGGCAAACTAGATAGTGTCAAGGACTGTCATTTTGAGGCAGGGTAGACAGAGAAAATTGTGGGGACATGGGGAGGGAAAGGAGCCCTCACCCTATCTGGTGAGATTTCTCAGCAGCTGAGAATTAAAAATTCACCATAATTAACATTTGCTGTGAAAGTTGTCAACATAAAGTCAAGATGTTTTTAAGATTTCTTAAATTTTATTTATTTATTTTCAAGCAGAGGGAGTGGGGAGACAGACAGAGAACGGACTTGCCAGAGACTCTAGCCAGTGCAAAGGAACTCCAAATGCACGTGTCACCTTGTGCATCTGGCTTACGTGGGTCCTGGGGAATTGAACCTGGGTCCTTTGGCTTCACAGGAAAACACCTTGACTACTAAGCCATCTCTACAGCTCAATATTTTTATGTAGATATATTTCAGATAAGAATATTAAAATAGAAATGAGCATTGGTTCAGGCCTAATTACATATGGTCTTTTTCATTTGCCATCTATAAACCAGTAATCTCTTAAGAAACTCCATTTAGAGTAAAAGGGGTGTCCTAACCCCATTGTGAAAACCTTGTGGCCCATGGTTTTGTTTTAGTAGACCACAATCCCATTTGAGGCACCTCCAAAGCTATCCTATAATCTCATTTATCAAAAAAAAAAAAAAAAAAGACGAAGAGAGGGCTGGCGAGATGGCTTAGCAGTTAAGATGTTTGCTTACAAAGCCAAAGGATCCCAGTTCAATTCTCCAGGACCCACGTAAGCCAGATGCACAAGGTAACACGTGCATCTGCAGTTCGTTTGCAGTGGCTGGAGGTCCTGGTGTGCCTCTCTCTCTCTCTCTCTCTCTCTCTCTCAAATAAATAAATAAAATATTTTTTAAAAGAAGAAGAAAAAAAGTTTCTTGGGCTGGAGAGATAGCTTAGCAGTCAAGACACTTGCCTGCAAAGCCAAAGGACCTCGGTTTGATTCTACAAGACCCACATAAGCCAGATGCACAAAGTGGTACATGCGTCTGGAGTTCATTTGCAGTGGTTAGAGGCCCTGGCTCGCCCATTCTCTCTCTCTTTCTGTGTGCCTGACTCTTTCCCTCTCTTCTTCTCTCAAATAAATAAATGAATGAAGTTTTAGAAAGTTTTGTGGGCTGGAGAGATGGCTTAGCCTTAGCCTTAGATGCCTAAGGACCCCGTTTTGAAGCTCAATTCCCTAGGACCCACGTTAGCCAGATGCACAAGGGGGTGCATGTGTCTGGAGGTCATTTGCAGTAGCTGGAAGCCCTGGCATGCCCATTCTCTCTCTCTTCCTCTCCTTCTCTCTCCCTATCCCTCTCTCTCCCTCTCTCTCTCTCTCTCCCCCCCTCCCTCTCCCTCTCAAATAAATAAATAAAGATAAAACAAAACAAAACAAAATTTTTTTAAAGTTTTGTAACAGCCCTTTAAGATGTAACTTAAGAGCCATCAACATGGGATGGATGGCTCCCGCTAGAAACTTAAGCATGACTCTCTTCTGAGAAGAACACAGCCATGCACTCAGGTACATCCTGCTCTTTCTGTGTTAGACATCAAACTTATATCTCTGTTAAACTTCCTTCTTTATAAACGCCAACTCTTCCTCAACCACGCTCATCCTCAAATCCTTTTCTGCAGTGAAGTGAAGGATCTGGCTTTACCTGAGGGGAAACCCCAAAGGATAAGGGACACTATGGTGCTAGGCTGTGTCTGCTACATCATCGTGGCCTTGTCCAGGGGAGCAGGCTAGGAATTCTGAAGCATTGTGGGTAATGTTCACTTCTTGACTGCTGTGTTCCTAGTGCAGCCCGGCATAGTCCTCTGTCATTCCTCTACATGGTGGTTTTCTGGCCAGAAAGCCACGAAGCAGTTCATCATCACCACTTGGGATGCCATACAATGCAGATGGTCTGTCTCCACTGGCAGACAGTGCGCCCCCAGCACTAACCTCCCTGTTCCTCCTACTTGGGCAACTGAACCCAAACTCTTTCTGAAACTACTACCTATTGGATTGGGTGGCACCACACCTACTTCATGATAACCTGATAGTACAGAGAGAATCTGATCTTCCACAAACCTATATGTAGGTGGAATCTTCCTCCATAAGAATGTATGTAGGAGGAATCTTCTTCCATAAGGACGTATGCAGGTGGAATCTTCCTCCATAAGAATGTATGTAGGGGAATCTTCCTCCATAAGGACATATATATGTGGCAGCTTCCTCCATAAGGACATACGCAGGTGGAATCTTCCTCCATAAGGACATATGCAGGTGGAATCTTCCTCCATAATGATGTGTATAGGTGGAATCTTCCTCCATAAGGACATATGCAGGTGGAATCTTCCTCCATAAGGACGTATGTAAGATGAATCTTCCTCCATAAGGACATATGCAGGTGGGATCTTCCTCCATAAGGACGTATGTAAGATGAATCTTCCTCCATAAGGACATATGCAGGTGGAATCTTCCTCCATAAGGATGTGTGTAGGTGGAATCTTCCTCTATAAGGATGTATGTAGGTGGAATCTTCCTCTATAAGGATGTATGTAGGTGGAATCTTCCTCCATAATGATGTGTATAGGTGGAATCTTCCTCTATAAGGATGTATGTAGGTGGAATCTTCCTCCATAAGGATGTATGCAGGTGGAATCTTCCTCCATAATGATGTGTGTAGGTAGAATCTTCCTCCATAATGATGTGTGTAGGTGGAATCTTCCTCCATAAGGATGTATGTAGGTGGAATCTTCCTCCATAAGGATGTGTGTAGGTGGAATCTTCCTCCATAAGGACGTATGCAGGTGGAATCTTCCTCCATAATGATGTGTGTAGGTGGAATCTTCCTCCATAAGGACGTATGCAGGTGGAATCTTCCTCCATAATGATGTGTGTAGGTGGAATCTTCCTCCATAAGGACGTATGCAGGTGGAATCTTCCTCCATAATGATGTGTGTAGGTGGAATCTTCCTCCATAATGATGTGTGTAGGTGGAATCTTCCTCCATAATGATGTGTGTAGGTGGAATCTTCCTCCATAAGGACGTATGCAGGTGGAATCTTCCTCCATAATGATGTGCGTAGGTGGAATCTTCCTCCATAAGGACGTATGCAGGTGGAATCTTCCTCCATAATGATGTGTGTAGGTGGAATCTTCCTCCATAAGGACGTATGCAGGTGGAATCTTCCTCCATAATGATGTGTGTAGGTGGAATCTTCCTCCATAAGGACGTATGTAGGTGGAATCTTCCTCCATAAGGATGTGTGTAGGTAGAATCTTCCTCCATAATGATGTATGTAGGTGGAATCTTCCTCCATAATGATGTATGTAGGTGGAATCTTCCTCCATAAGGATGTGTGTAGGTGGAATCTTCCTCCATAAGGATGTGTGAAGGTGGAATCTTCCTCCATAAGATGTATGTAGGTGGAATCTTCCTCCATAAGGATGTATGCAGGTGGAATCTTCCTACATAAGGAAGTATGTAGGAAGAATCTTCCTCCATAAGGACATATGTGTGTGGTAGCTTCCTTCATATGAACATATGTAGGTGTTATCTTCCTCCATAAGGAGGTATGTAGGTGGAATCTTCCCCCATGAGGATGTATGTATGGGGAAGCTTCCTCCAGAAGGCTTTAGGCAGGTGGAAGCTTCTCTCTGTGAGGCTGTCAGACAAGCTCAACTTCTCAATGGCAGAACTCACAGTCCCCAAGCCTTCCAGCCTCTGGTCACACTAGATATAAGTGACCTCCTCTTGCTCTGTGCCCACCTTGATGGTTATAAACACTGGGTTAAGGGTCTTCTCAACTCCCGTGTCTCCTCTTGGCTCACTAACCAGCAGTGCTTCAAAGGCTTCCACCCACCTTTCCTAACCAGGCCTGGTTCTGTCATCTCTGTTTGGCTTGTTGTCTCCTCTCCTTCTCTCACATGGAATGTGACCTTTCTTGGAGACAGACTTGGCAGGTCTGTGGGTTCCCTGTGGTATCCACATGTGTCCCAGCTGCTGGAGGGTCTTTTTAGGTGGTCTGTGGATCAAGTAATCGTTATGGGTTTAAAATACCACATACCCCCACATCTAATCTAAGCCATTCCTGGAAGATTTTGCATTGATTCCATGTTTGTAAAAGCAGAGGGTTTGTGTCTCTGTGTTGCTTTGCATTGTGCTATTTCATTGCTGAGAACTCCTTCAGGTTATCTGGGAATATCTCTAAGTTTCTGTGTGCCATTTCCACTGCTCTACTAGTTCTTGGGTGCATCGTGCTATTTCTGTGTGGTGGTGCCCATCTAGAAGCCTGTTCCGACATTTCTTGCCTAACCTCGCCCTGGAGTTTTATTGCCACTGACTCATGGTGTTGGGCATGCACACATGGCAATCTTTTGAGGGAGCACAAACTATGGCACAATCTATGAATTTTGTTGCCTGCCAAGAACCAACCTTTGCCTCCTAGGGATGCTATCAGTCCATTTCAAAGGATACCTTCTACGTGAGCAAAGATTTCCTCATTCTGTGTTTCAGGAAAGGGGTCTGAAGTCGGCTCATCTTTCGAAATTCATTTTTTTGCCAAGTGAGCAGGTCTTAACAGAGGATCTTTCTGGCATAGAATTAGGTGGGAAACTTGGGGACATAGAAGCATCTGTCTTTCTATCTAACTATTCTTCCTAATGAGAGTCGGGGATTTCAAATGGTGTTCAGGCTAACCACAGCTTCCCTAAGGAATTTGCTGGGTACTGAGCAATAGAGGCGAGGAGAACAAGCAAACAGGCCATTGAGTTGTTGCCAAGAACAAGTGCCATCTTGGGCATTTTACATCAAATGTTGACAAAAGAATATCACCACGCAGTGCACTGATAAAAGAATGTTTAAGTGTCCCAGGTGTTATCAGTTAACAAATAAAATGTGCTTTAATTCTTAGCACAAAAGACCTCAGTGTCTCAACAGCCCTCCTTCATTGCTATTTCAGAAGGGATCAGGCCGTGCTTGGTTTATTTCCACCCTGAAGTCAGCGTGGCCACAGCAGAGCATTTCTCCCCTACTGACCCACCAGTCGATCTGCCCTTGGCTGGTTGATGCCTCTGCGGTGCTGGAGACTGGTGCTTGTGTGTGGGCCCAGCGCCAAGCTGGCAGATGTCTGCAGCCGTAGCATATGTCCAGTACCAGGTATATGCACAGTACTCGGTCATTAATCAAAAGTTGTCTGTCTCTTGTGGGTCAGAGTCAGGGTTCTTACAGTTCATCCTTGCATGAGTGAGCGGTGACAGAATGTACTATCTCAGCCTTGTGTTCCATAGGGGCTGAGCTCTGCAGGGCTTGGAATGGAAAGCCTTCCACTTTGTCTCTGTAGCGTGGACAGACCTCGCTCAAAAAAAAAAAATAGTCTCTCGTGACATCTCCACCCTGGAAAGCTGTTCACAGAAGACCCTGGTCCAGCTCTTGCCAGCTGCTGTGCCCCATGTTTTGGTAACCAGTGCTATTTCCTCAGCTTGCCTCCCCATAGATGCACTGCTCTAAGAAATGCAGGACTCTCTGGAAATACGCCTGACCCACCCCTGTGCTTTCCCACCCCTACCAGGTTGTGCACTGGAAACTGTATCCACACGCACACACACACACACATGCATGCCTGTGCACGTGCGTAAAGTCACATCTTCCATTGAGTAAACTAATAAATGGATCCTGAAAAAGATGACCAGTTCTCGATGCACAAGACTTGGGATCATTAAGCCTTTCTTCTTTCCTGGTTCTGTGCAAAGCCAGCCTACAGAGAACCTCAGCCTGATGCTTGGGCAGAAGTCAGGGCCCTGGAATGAACCTCTGCCCCTGGCCTATAGCCTTCAGTATTGTCTCCTTGACATTTTGGTGTCCTTTGAGCACAGTGGTTTGACGTGTTACCCTCTCGGCAAGAAGCAGAACGTGCCAGGGATGACGTCCAGGTATAGGATGTGGTCTCTCTATTGACTCTCGCAGCAGCTGTGTAAGAAAAGGAGATACACACCTCTCCCCCGGTAAATAAACACTGACTTCTGGGCTGTATCCATTCACATACTAACAGCCAGTAGCTGACTGGCACGTAGCCAGCTCTACTTTAAGAGCAGGGGTTATAGGGATAAAGTATGCGGGCCAGACCCTTGCCGCCATGAGGATGGTGTAACCTCAGGTCTGAGTGCATCAGGAGCAGGGCAGCTGGAGATGTAAGCTGGCACCAAGAGAGCTGCTAAGTTTATGGGGAAGGGGACTACTGAAACTATCTTTCCGTCAGTTCAGAGTGCTGCTCTGGCGTCACCTGGGGAAAAAGAAATGTTTGAAGCTGGGACAGCCTGAGGCCAGACTTGAGTCCAAAAATGTATGGGCTGGCCAGCAAGCTTAGGGATGAACCTAGATTAGAACATAGTGCTGTGGGACAGAAACAGAGCTGAGGGGGAAAGGAGTGAAGGCATGGGGGCATGCGGGAACAAGGCTGCAAGGGCAGGGCAGGAGAAAGGAGTATGTCCAGTGATCACACTGAACAGTGGTGGAGGTCACATGTGAGGACAGCGGCTTCTGCTATCATTTTCCAGGTGGCTGTGTCAAGTTGAGGTCCTTCCCTGGCCCATGGAGCCATCTAGAACTTTTTGCTTCCTGCCTACAGGGTGAGAATGTTTGATCCAGCTTCTTTCCTTCTTCCTTACTTTCTTGCTTTCTTTATGTGTATATGGTGTACACGGGCATGCATTTGCATGTTTGTGTGGGAAGGTGCACATGTGTGTGCAGGAACTCGCAGGTGTGTGTGTGTGTGTGTGTGTGTGTGTGTGTGTGTGTAGGCCAGAGGTTGATGGTGGTTATCTTCATCAGTCACTGCCCGACCTACTTACTGAGCAGAGTCTCTGCTGGACCTAGAACTCATCAAACTAGCTAGAGAAGAGACAGCTAGTGAGTCCCCTGGATGGGACTCCCTGCTCCCACCTGCCCAGCACTGGGGGTTCGGGCGCATGATGCCATGGTGGCATCATGAAAGTGGGCTCTGGGATTCAAGCTTGGGTCCTCACTGAACCATCTCCACAGCCCCACAATTTCCTCCTTTGGCTTTCCACCTATCTAGTGCTTTTGCCCCCCTTGTTCAAACCCGACCACAGGTGGGCGATGGATGGGCCCTGGCTTCCCTCTGCCCTCCCCAGCCCGTAACACCTCAAGCCGCTGGTGCTGCCTGGGACTAGGGAGGCCAGAGTCTTGAAACATCCTCAGACTAGTGGTGGGAAAGAAGCTACAAACAATGTGGAAACAAGAACAGGTGGCTGGATGGGTGCAATAGTGGCACGTCTGTTATAGGGGAAACCAACCACTCACTCATTGGACAGAGTCCCTCTCTGTGGGTACCGAAAACCTGTGACAGAGGAGGACATGAGCCCTAGGGGTGTAACGCCTGCTGGTGTCTGGCTAAATTCATATATTATGCTCACCAAACTGCCCAGTAAGCATTTTTCTTAATATTCAAATACACATATTAATGCTACTCTCAGTTTCAGTTAGAGAGGCTTCTCTTTTCAGATGGAAGTGACCACTGGAATGACCCAAAAGGCACCATAGTGCTGAGAAGAAGTGACAGAGGAGTGCTCAGCACTGTAACATCTCTATCACGCCTTCCAAGGCTCAGGGTCCACTGCAGAAGAGGTAACAGAAAGAATGTAAGAACCAAAGGAAGGGTAGGACTCCTTACAATGCAATCTTCCAGACACAAAATGGCCTGGCTACCCATGACTTTGCAGTGCCTGGCACTACCTACACAAGACCATCATAATAAGAGGAAAAGACGATGGCATCAAAATAAAAGAGACTGATTGAGAGAGGCGGGGATATGATGGACTTGTGAAGGGAAAAATGAGGGAGGAGAGGGAATTACCATGGATTATTGTCTATAATTATTGAAGTTGTCAAAAAAGAACAATATGTGCAAAGCAATGAAATAAAAAATCTGAGCTAAGAACTTGACATCAAGCAAGTTATCCTTCAAATACAGGCAGAATAAAGAAATTTCTGGATGAACATGGATGAAGGGGTCACTGTCCACAGCTCTGCCTCAGCAAGGTACTAAAACGTCCTTCCATCCAAAGGGAGCTGAGGCCAGACACTGACCTGAATCCACAGGAAGAATGCAGGGAATGGCATGGGTAGCAGATGGAAAGACTGCCCATCACACACCCATGGCTAGTGAGAGGTCTATGCCTCAGAACCGAGGAGCAGAGCAAGTTCATCATTGTGTCGACATCACAGAAGTCCTCATACCTGGGCTGCAGGGATGGCTTAGTGGCTAAAGCACTTGCCTGCAAAGCCTGAGGACCCAGCTTTGATTCTCCAGGACCCACACAAGCCAGATGCCCAAGGGGGTGCATGCATCTGCAATTCATTTACAGTGGCTAGAGGCCCTGGTGGCCCCCATTCTCTCTCTCACACTCTTAAAAAAATAATGTCTAAAAACCATGTGGCTGGCTATCTGAGACCCGCAGGCTTTGGTTCGCTTACTCTTACTTCTCAGTGTCCAAATAAAATCACGGAGGTTCACTGAGTGCCCATCTATGTCGCACGCTTAAACAGTGGATGGCACTCACATGGATGCCAGCATGCCTGGCTGGAGTGGCTCAGTAATTAAAGCATTAGCCGTGTACGTTATGAGGACCTGTTTCTGGATCCCTAGCACCCAAGTAAAATGACAGAGTTGGGGATCCAATCATGTGTAACCCCAGCACGGGAGAGGCAGAGGCAGAGACAGGAGGACCCCCAGGGTAGGCTCGCTAGCTGGTCTCACCAAGTCAGTGAGCAACAGGCTCCATGAGAGACCCTGTTTCTGAAAATAAGGAGGGCAGCAATCAGGGAAGACACTCAGCATTAACCTCCATACATGCGCATGCACACACACGGAAACACACTTCTGCACGTGGAAAAACACACAGACACATGGAAAGAGAAGCCTCACCAGCAACGATGCTCTCTGGTCTCCCTGACGTCTCCTCTCCTACAAGACAGGGCAGGCAAGCAGCCTCAGGCTTCGCGGGCCCCACATTCCTTTCCCGCTCTGCTCTGCTCGTCCCATCACCTGCCCAGTCCCTGGCCCTGGAGCCCAGGCTTCTCAGGAGGATCAATTGCAGGCCAGGCAGGAAGCAAAATGAGATTACTCACAAGTTGGGAACGTTCGTAGGCATTCCTTTTCTCCAGCGTTTTGTTTTTCACTGAACAACCCCAAAACACCACACCTCGTAACTCTGGGAAATTCATTTTTCTCAGCTATGTAAAGAAGTTGCTAAGCACAAACAGGACCGTGCATGTGGTCTTACTGGAGCGTTAAAATTTCTAGAAACTTAAACAAATCATGCACATTGTCCCCCAGGAAAAACAAAACAAAACAAACAGCTGTGTGTCTCTTTAAAACTCGGCACACCTTTTCATGGGATCTAATCACACTCCCTGGTGTTCACCCTGTGCTTTACACACGTTTATAGCAGCTTTATTCGTAACTGTCACAACTTGGAAACCACCCAGGTGCCCTTCTGTAGGTGACTGAATGGATGGATTATGATGTACCCAGCAGAGAGACAGGATTTAGTGCCATAAAAAGCCACAGTGCCAAGTGAGAGAAGTCAGTGCAAAGAGTTCACACCATATGATTCCAGCTCTGAGAACCCTGGAATAATAAGCTGTGGGGACAGTAAGGGAACTCATGGCTGTCAGGGGTTGAAGCATGAGGAGGAAAGAGCGGGAGGAGCTTGGAGGAATCTGAGAGCCATGCAACTCTTTAGGGTACTGAATGGTGGACACGTGCCACATCACATTTGTCTGAAAACATACAATGTTCAAACCCAGACGAACCCTGTTATCAGCTGTGGACTTTGGGTTAATGGTGCGTTTTGGCAAGTTGAGCAATTATCGTAAATGAACCAGTGTGGTGCAAGAGGCTAATGGCGGAGATATTAAGATTCTTTAAAGAAACAAGAATTAACAGGAGGAAACATTATTATGAAGAATTGGGTCATGTGATCTCAAAGTTGTCAAGTCCCCCAATCTGAAGAGTGAGACAGCAAGCTGGAGGCCAGGAGAGATGATGCCCTCCATCCTGGGCCAGATGCCAGCAGGAAAAAACAGGCTTCAGCTCCGGCGAGAAGGTGGGGCAAAGCAATGCCCCAGCTCCAGGCTCACACGTGGGGCAGCTTCTCTTGGAGATGTCAGCATCGGTCTTGCAACCTGCCAACTGATTGGATGGGCCTGCCACATTTTGGAGGCCGTCTGCTGGTTAGACTCAATAGATTCAAATCATTCAGATTCCATGGTGACACCACTCCAAAGCAGCCTCACAGACACACCCAGCGTGTGACCAAATACCTGGATATCCTGTGACCCAGACAAGGGGAAACCTTAAAATTAACCAACGAGTGTGGGAACCTGTGCATGTGGGTCAGGGGCATTTCAAACTCTCAGCACCATCCTTCCAATTTCTCTGTGAACTTGAAAAACCGAATGTTACAACATGGTAGAATATTACTCTCACACGCTCAAGGCCCTAGGTTAGATCACCAACACACATACACACACACACACACACACACACACACACACACACACTCACTCACTCACACGGGGCGGGGGGAGGGGAGACCGTAACTCAGAATAAACAGCAAGGTTCTCAGAAAGCGTCGTATGAATGTGACCTCATGACAGGCGAATGACTTGAGGCCTGCTTCACACAAGATAATTCATACGGACTTCTGAAAACCAGGTCAAAAGCTTACGGCTGAGATCCAGCAGGTCTTAGGGAAGAACCTACTATTGTTTTACTAAACAGATGTATTGTCAAACTGTCTCCTAAATCCTAATCTTTATATCCATAGATTACTTCTGTTCTTAGCTCTAGTCAGAAAAGCAATTTTTCTTTTTCTTTTCTTTATTTGTCTCTCTTTTCTTCTTCTTTCTTTTTAAAAATACTTTTCTTACATTTATTTTGAGAGAGAGAGAGAGAAAGGTGACACCAAGGCCTTCAGCCATTGCAAAGGAACTCCAGACGTATGCGCCCCTTGTGCATATGGGCAACATTGAGTGCTTGCATCACTGTGCATCTGGCTTATGTGGGACCGGGAGACTCAAACATGAGTTCTTAGGCTTCACAGGCAAGTGCCTTAACCACTAAGCCATCTCTCCACCCTTTCTTTCTTTGCTCTCTTTTTTTTTTTTATTGGACGTGGGAAGGGGTTAGTGAAGAGAATCGTTAGAGGTCGAAGTGCTGAAAATAAGCAGCTGGTGAGGACATTGAACATACCCATCGTTCCCTCCAGGGCACACGGGACATTCTGGCTCTGAACATGACAGTACAATTGCGCTCATGAGCTCACAGCAGCTATTACCACCTGCGTAACGCCCCACACACTGTGGCTAAGTCTGCACTCTGTTATGGATAGAGGACCAATGCAGCCACTCCCCTCTGGAGGAGAGGCATCCCCCTCGCTGGTGCACCCACGGGTAGTGATGGGAAGACTAAGGGGTATGGTGGCTCTGGGCGGATAAGGGACAAAGTTATAAGGGGTGCGTGGGTTCAGAATGCAACATGTCTATATGAAAAATATCAAATAATTAAATAAATAAATTCCAGTCAAATAGAACAAATTAACAGGGCTAAATAGACTTTTGTTCAAACGTGCTCCCCCATACATGTTATTAGTTCATACCTTTACCCCAGAGAAATGAGCATAAAAGAGCAACTTAAATTTCTATGATCATGGTTAAGTAGTGTGTGTGAGGATTTCTACATATGCATAAAGGTAAAGAGAAAAATCGCCAGTCAAAAGAAGTCAGTTACCTGTAGTGTGTGATTCAGACAAGGCTCTATTACACCTCCAACACAAAGTATATGATGTCCAGGACATTGCAAAGAAAGGCGCCCCGTGCTATTGTAGCAATATGAGAAGGTAAGTTTGACGGATCAGGCTTGGTGATGATCCATAAACAAACAAAGTTAGAGGACAACAGACTTGCCTATGGCTAAGTATGGCCCTTGGTATGTCTTTATAAATAAAGTTTTATTTGAACACAGCCACATACATTATATATATAATTTGTACTCTGGCAGCAAAATTTAGTTGTAATAGCAATTATATGGACCATAAAACTTAAAAGACTATTGTGTTCTTCACAGAATAATTCTGTCAGCCTCTTATAAAGTCCTTCAATTGTTATTTTCTTAACAGGAAGTTTTACTCTTTTAACATTTTTTTTTTTTTTTTGAGGTATGGTCTTAGTCAGACCTGGCACTCACTTTGTAGTCCCAGGCTGGCCTTGCGCTCACAGCTATCCTTCTACTCCTGTCTCCTGAGTGCTGGGATGAAAGGTAGGCACCACCATGCCTGGCTTACTCATGGGCAGATGAAATGGCTCAGCAGTTAAAGGCACTTGCTTGTAAAGCCTGCTGGCCTGAGTTTGATTCCCTAGTACTCACATAAAGCCAGATGCACAAAGCAACACCTGCGCCTGAAATTCCTCTGTGTGCATGCGTGTGCCTGTGTGTGTGTGCACATGTGTGTGTGTGTGCGTGTGTGTGCATGTGGGGGGTGTCATGGAACACTCATACTCATTTCATTTCTCTCTCTCCCTCTAAGTAAATAGATATTCTCAAAAGAATCTCCACTGGTAATAAATGCAGTGGTGCTTTCTGAATTGGATCCTAGGACAGAAAGGAGTGTTCTTTCAAAAACCTGGCAAAATCTGAGAAAAACCTGACGGTGAAGCCAAAATAATCTAGCAGTGTTGACTCCTGGGTCCTACTGTGTCCCATGGCTTCATGAGATATTGACAACAGAAACTTCTCCATGTCCAGTCTGGGCAGCTAGTCCACAAAGCTAAAAATGTTATTCCAACATTTTTGAGAAGCTTACCCAAAGAAGAAACTCTCAGAAAATCATCATTTGAAACAAAGCATTATTACAATAAGTAAGTCTGTTTCTAGTCATAGAGATAATGTGACCCTGGAGTCACTGGTTCACTTACTCAATAAACACTAGGAACTTACAACAAACAAAAAGGTACTCTTTTACAAAATATGGCAAGGCACACAGTTGCTTTCTTAATTTGGGTCACCTCACCTTGGCCAGCTGTCAGAGACTATAAAAACAACGCTGTTACAGGTGATGACAAAACGTGAGGAGGAGATTGCATCCCTGCTACTTCTGAGGCAAAGCCGAAGCAAGGTCATGCACTGGTCACCTTCCCGGACGAAGTGGGCAATGGTGCCACTTCCACCAGCTCTCCGTGAGGAATAAGGAAAGGCAAGTTGTCTTTGAACATCGGCTGTGCACAATGTCTCCTCTCGGCTCTTGTCAACACACACACATCAGGAAGAACCCAACTAGCAAGCCCGGAGTCCCCAGGCTCAGGGTCTGTGACAACAGCTGAGAGGGGAGCTGGGTAGTCCCCCCCCAGGGCTGGGCTGTGTCCAGAGCCCATCTTGAGGATGGGAAGCCAGCTGCGCCAGACAATGGGAGTAAGAGAACAGTGGAACCCTCCAGTCAAACAGATGCCCAGATGCTAGCAGAACCCCAGGGCTGAGAGGTCACAAAGCCTTGAGATTTTGTTTTTCAATCCACTGCACCAAGTCAGGAGATTTGATTTCCCTCTTTTTCTTCCTAAAGAAAATCCACACTTGCCATCTGGGCACATTAGGTAAAAAAAAAAAAATCAGGTCTGTTGCCCACAGGATACAACAATGTGAGCTATAAGAAGAGGAAAGCTCAGAGCCAACCTGGTCCTCTAAGGGGTACATGGCGGAACATAGCCTTGCTGGAAAGGCAGCTCCTCACCCCAGATCTCTCCTGTTCTCGGTTCTTATGCTGGAAGACATGAGCACAATGAGGTTGACCACTCAGCCTAGAATGTCTAACGCCATGGATGTGGGCAGAGAGCTCTGGTGTCCAAATGCTCCCTGGACCCTGCCAGAAATTCCTCCTGGTAGGAAAAAGGACAGAGCATGGGGTGTCTGAAGCCCTGTTGAGTCGTTTTACAAAGCAAGTCCTGCGATGCCCCGGCTGCGCTAGGAGCAGGCTGCCAAGATTCGGCAAAAGCAGCTCTGAATGTCACAGGAAACTGGAGTGTAGGGAAAATGTGTCTGTCTGAATTACATTTCCTGTCACAACCTTGCAGCCACGGCTTTCTCTCCCAGGCTGGAGATGAAGTGCTCCCTTATTGTCAAAGACTTGAGACACAAGGTCAAAAGTCCAGAATCGGGAAGTCCTCTGTCCATCAAGTCCTTGGCACGTGACCGCACGCACAGGGCAAGAAGCTTGGCATGAACCTTCTGATTGAAGCCCCCATCGGCTCAGGGAATAAAGAAGGGACCATTGGCCACTAAGAAGAGAGCCAGGCTCAAGTGCGCGCACTGCAAGATGTTCACTCTCCACCTCTCACACCTACCAGACGCCCAAGATGTGGGCTGTGGTCAGAATTCGTCACAGAGGGCCTGCTCTGCTATTTGTTGACTTGTGTTTCCTCCCCAGAAGGACAAATAGGAGAAATTGAATCTAAGGGTTCTTCTCAACAGTCCAAAAAGGTGCAGGCTTTGGTTCCTCCAGCCTGGGGAGTCCCCAGAAGAGGGGGTCACGAGCCAGAGGAGCCCTCTCTGGACACTCCATTCATGCCACTCTTGACCATAGGCTCCTGCGAATACGAAACTTGGGCAGGATACTTACTAAAAAGAACTCACATGTGATTGGTCATTGTCACATGAAGACAAAACTGTCCTTGGTCATTACACTCCTGCTTTTCTGTACTGCCTATCTAACCCATCTCTCCAGGTATCTCTCAATAACAAGGATGAAATGGACAGAGGAGCTTTTCTTGTTTAATGTAATTGCCACACAGCCACACGCTGCTTTCTTTTATTAACTTGCAAATCCCTCAATGTACATTATCACACAGCATCCTTCGAGGGTGTGCTCAAGCTGTTGCATCCAGGACCTCCTCCACTCAAGGAAACCAAAGTCTGAGGATATTCGAGTCCCGCGAGGAAGACCATCCTAGCCATTGACCTACGTCCTTGGACACGAAGGCGAACTTTCCCACCACGGCCTTCCGCAGAGCTTCACTCAGATGACAGCCAGTGTGCAGCTCTGTTCTCTCCGGGACGCGCTTTCTCATGTGTGGATGTGGATGTGACAAGGCTACTCTGGGAGGAAACAGCAAGCAGGAAGCACTGAAGTGCCTGCCTGTGCCACACAGAGCGCCTTCTTGTTAAGCACGGGGATTTTGGTTAGAAAGTCATTTATACATTCTTGGTTATAAATATTGCCATAGTTGAATTCATTACCATAAACTATTTTTGAAATGTTTTGTTTTGTCTTCAGCTCGTGGTTAGGTATCTGAAAAATGTTGAAACACTGACTCTTCCTGTGTCTGAAATTCCCAACCATGTGCGCTCGCTTCTAGTGAAAAGACATATATGTTCATAGCATCCAATCATACCTGCTTGTGAAGATGGTCTTGCCTACTACACTCACAGTTTAACTACCACATCTACATTAGCAAAACCTTCTAACCCTATCTTGAACCTGACGAATGATGGTGGTGTTGTAGTTATTTTCACCCATTTATGCAGATATATTTTTGTGCCCATAGTCAGGCTGCACACCACACTTGGTCAGGAGGGGTGAAGACCCGCTCGGCTGTGTGGGGACAATGGGGACCCTTTGGGTTGCGAGAAGCTTTGGTCATGCCAACAGTGTTGCAACGTGGCTCACTGGAACAAGGTGTTCTTCTCTCTCTTGTCAGTTCCTGTGAATCTAAATGTGACTTTTGCAACACAGGAAGAGCCAGGCAGTGATCTAAGGAAGTAACGTGTAGGAAGAAAACGGCAGAGCTGTTCAAGAACAGTTTGCGGACGTAGAAGAGGAGTGAGAATGGAGCCTCACCAGGCAGCAGCTACTCGGCGTCAGATGGTGCCCTGGGTCCCTGCGTGCCCACACGCACGAGCGTGAGAGGCTACAAATGTGAGGCTGCGTTTCAACGTTCATAGAAAGTAGGTCAGAAAGGACTCATCTCAAAAGGAAGTGGCTTGAACATAGACACACTGGAACTGTATTAAAGGTTTCCCCAGGGACTTTGGAGAAGAGCTGAGCCAAGGCCTCTCTGCCCAGTTAGGGCAAAATGAATACCACAATTGAGTCTGGCTAGGAGATTGTGGGGCTAGGAACTAGATAGATGGTGTGTGGTGAGCTAAGCCAGGCTGGAGTTCCAAAGGAAATGATGGGCTGTTTCTAGTACCAGGAAGGAGTTTAATTCTAAACCGGGAGTGCCTTGCATTCCTTCCCTCCATCTTGCATTCACAAGTAACCGGCAGAGGGTGGAGCAGCATGAGGCTGCAGCTGGCCACTCCTCAGGCCACCATGGGGAGCAGGAGGAAACGACCCAGCATGGGCAGAGGGGGAGAGCGAGTCCCAGAGCTCCCAGGCAATGAAGCAGCTTTGTCTCATACATCAAAAGTGTTGATCTTGTGGCTCAGCAGCTAAGGCACCTGCCTGTAAAGCGTAAGAACCCCAGTTCAGTTCCCCAGTACCCACATAAGCCAGATGCACAAGCGGACACATGTGGAATTCATTGGCAGAGGCTAAAGGCCCTGGTGTACCCATTCGCTCTCTCAATCTCTCTCTCTGCCTCCTTTTCTCTCACTTAAATTAACAAAATTTTTTTAAAAAAATTTTTAAAGTGTTGTTCCTGACAAGCAGGAAGTCTCATACCTGTAATCCCAACTGTCAGGAGGCTGAGACTGGAGGATCACCATGAGGTTGAGAACAACCTGGAGAGAATGGTCTCATCTCAATTTTCTTTCGTTTTTTTTTTTTTTTTTTTTTTTTTTTTTTTTTTTTTTTTTGTGGCGAGGTAGGGTCTCACTCTGGTCCAGGCTGACCTGGAATTAACTATTTATTCTCAGGGTGGCCTCGAACTCCTAGTGATCCTCCTACCTCTGCTTCCCGAGTGCTGGGATTAAAGGTTTGCGCCACCACGCCTGGATTAATTTTTTTTAATTGATAAAACAGTCTTCTTCCTTAGGGAGCATGAAGAAAAACCTTCAAGGGCCCTGGTAGGATTTCTTTACAGGTTGGCAGGTGTCTGTCTAGCAAGCGTTACCAGCTGCCCAGCAGCAGATATGCGTGGCTGGTGGCCTGCAGGGACATCCCCCAGTTGATTCCTCTGGGCTTCTAGGAGGCCTCCAAGACCATAACGTACCCATCCCAAGACAGCATCCAGTTCCATTGGAAATGGGAGGCTGCTGGGTCTGGGGCTTTTGGGAGCTGATGGCTTGGGCTCCCCAACCCAAGTGCCAAGCAAACTCTGGCTTCCTGGGACTGGCTCCCTCTTCTATGAAGGCTACGTGAGGGAGCACCCGGATGGAAGGCTGAGTGACCAGGCTCTCCATGGAGGACGTGCTCCAGGCGCACTTCCCAGAATGCAACAGGGCCCTGGTGGTCCTGAGGACTAACAGCCTCATGTCTCTTGCCCAGGGTGAAGAGTGCCAACTAAATGTAAGATGAGCAGTGATGATAATGCCCTAGAGGGGCAAGAGACACAGAACCAGGAAGCAGGGCATGCTAAGTGAGGTGAACGACACTGCAGGCAACAGAACTCACCCTGGACTGAGGTCAAGATACATTTGGAGGGGCTCTTCTTATGAAAGGGGCTGTGGTGGATCCAGGGGTCCCCCATAAACTTAGGCGTTCTGAATGCTAGATTCCCAGCTGATGGAGATTTAGGAATTAACACCTCCTGGAGGTGGTGCATTGTTGGGGGCAGGCTTATAGGCGTTATAGTCAGCTTCTCCTTGCCAGTGTTTGGCACACTCCACTGTCCCTGTTGTCTACCTGATGTTGCCCAGGAGGTGATGCCTACCCTCTGCTTATGTCACCACCCCCTGCCATCATGGTGCTTCCCCTTGAGTCTGTAAACCAAAATAAACCATTTTTCCCTCAAGCGGCCCTTGGTCGAATGTTTCCTGCCACCAATGCAAACCTGACTGCAACAGGGGTCCAGTGGTCATATAATGACAGCAGAACTTCCATTGGTTTGCAGGAACTCCTGCATTTGTTGATTTTGATCAGAATGCCTGTCCCACGTGTAATTGACAACCAGGAGGCATCTCAGAGCACGCACTAAGCCTGCAGAGCAGACGTCCGAAACCTCCTGTGCACAACATCTTACACCCTGGATCTCTGTGCCTCCCCTGCTGGCCACCAGGTTCTTGCTTGGCCTGTCAATCACGGCTTTGTAAAATGCATCTAAGAGAAAATGGCTGTCCATTTTCACTGGTGACATCAGTGCCCCGGAGAGTGGTCATATGTGAAAGGGCTCAGCCGTGGGGTGGTGGTCCAGGCTCAGAGCTGTGCTATCAGATCAAAGCTCTCAAATTCCACAGCTCCCTAAGTCACAGGCTCACAGCCCCAAGCTTTGGTTTATAATTTAGAAGGACATTTAAGCCCTGTGCAAGCAGGATTCCAAAGGTGAACGTGTTTAATGTTGAGGGAGGAAGGAGTCTCTGGAGGTTCTGAGAGAAGCAGGCAGAGCACGGTACCTTTTCCTCCTCAGATCTGAAATTGTGTGTCAGATGACTTAAAGAGAAGCTCGGCTTTTGATATTTACGTGTCTGGTTGGCAATGTCAGCATGCCCCATGTAGGATGGGACATGTTTGCTTCCTGGGATCAGCTGGATTATAAAAACTGTTCATTTTTCTGGATGGCTTTGCGCAGCTACAAATTCAGAAATCCTAAGAGCAAAGCTTGGCAGAGCAAATAGCAGTGCCCTCTCCAAATATAAGGAGGGCCGTGAGAGCAGGTCCCTCTGCTTCTGCCAGCCAGCCCTGCAGAGCATCTCAGTAACACAGCACAAGGGGAGGAATGTCAGATGACCTGAAGCCAGGGTCCACACTGACTCCCACCAACCCCTTTCTGATTCTGGGCCTGTCTCAGCACCACTGAGGAAACATCATTACATGTAAATCTGGTATTTGTCCCCAGTGAGTGCTTTTACAGATAAACACAGCTGCTCTTGCCAACTAACTCCACTGGCTTATATAACTTCTACTAACTGCTTTCCAGCAGTGACTGTCATGGCTCGGAAGCATGCAGTCATCTCAGGAGCTCCTCGATGCAGCATAAAGAAGAAGGGATCTATTCAGCAAGGGTGTCTTTGCTGTGTTTTCATTGCTGTGAGCAAACCTGATCAAATTCATCTTAAGGAAGGAAAAGGTTTATTCTGATCCACAGTTCCAGGGGACACATTCCTTCACAGCAGCAGGGGCAGGAGCCAGTTCACACACTACAGCCATAGTTCTCTATGTGTTTTTTTCAGTTTTATAAAGAGATAGCCATATCTTGTATACTGCCTTGGAATTGGCATTTCTCCTCTTACTTAATGCTATGTGAGGAATGCCTTTCCTGCCGTTAAGCATCTATGTCCACACTGCTTGGTTAGCTTTGCAGTGTTCCATTGTAGGACACATCCTCATTCACCTGTCAAAATAAAACTTTTGTTTGGATTAGCTCTCTAAGATCTCTCTATTAAATCTTCAGCAAATCCTTGAATTTCAAATTCAGGATTGTACAAAAGTGTTTGTGTGTATATTATCTGTGCGTAATTTTGTACATTTATGTATTGTTTATATTTTAAGGTAAGTTTACTTACTTACATTTTTAATTTAATTTTATATAGAATATAACAGGTTACACTCTTCCATCCCTTCACCCCAGCCTCTACCACTCAGCGGGCCCTACCTATGATGTCATGGTATCTACTGTGGGGCATGAAGTCCTCAGTCCCTGTGGGGTAGCAGGGGACCACGCCTCAGGGAATTCTACCCACTCTGTGGCTCTTACAATCTTTTCACCCTCCCTTTTGCAATGTTCCCTGAACGATGGCAGACCTGTTGGCAGTCCGATTTGGTGTGGAGTTCTCTGTAGCCTCTAGATTTCTGCTTTGATAACTTTTGATTGATCACTGTGTCTGTCACCATCACCCTGGAGCTGGTTGTCAGGCTAGCAGTGAGAGCAGTACTCATGTCACCGCTTCCTCTGCAATTTCTCCTGGGCCCTGGCAGATGTGGTAGAGAACTCATGATGGGCAGCCAGCTATCTTCTTGTCTTATTGATGGATCTTGACTCTCCTCCATTTTTTCTAGACTTGAAAGCCACTGGAATAGAAAACTCAGATGTAACCATAAGCATATATAGTCAGCTCACGTTTGACAAGTGCACCAAGGGCAATGGGAAAAGGGTAATTGTGTCTTCAATAGTGGTGTGAGAAAATGTCAAGCCCTGTGGAAAATAATAAAATGAGACCTCCTCACATACTATACATGCAAATTGACTTAAAATGGATAAAGCAGCCAAAATAAAACTTCTAGAAGAGACCACAGGTGGAGGGGGGAGTCTCCTGGATACTGGTCATGGCAATGATATTTTGGAATCATATCAAAACTTCAGCCAACAAAAGCAAAAATAAATAAGTATAACAATGTGAAACTGAGCATTTTCTGCATAGTAGACAATCAACAAACCATACAACTAAAAAGAAATTACTGCCCAAAATTTAAAGAAATTATTCAACTCAATAATGCAAAGCCAAATAATGTGAAATGAACAAGATATAGGCAAACACAAAATACCCAATAGCTAAGACAATCTCAAACTGGAAGAATAAAGAACTACCACAGTACCTGACTTTAAAATATACTACTTAGCTATAATGACCAAAATAACACAGTATCGGCATAAAATCAACAGGCGCATATTTGTTTCTTCATGGCTTTTGTCATGAAGGAATGTTGGACATGGTGAGAAGCCTTTTCTGCATCTATTGGGATGAGCTCCATTTATATGCTACATTACATTTATGATAAATTGAACAGATCCTGAATCCTGAAATGGCGCTTGTGACCACAGTGAATAATCCTCCAGATATGCTCTTGAATTTTTTTTGCAAGCACTTCATTGGAAAATTTTATAGCTGTGTTCATCAACGAGGTGGACCTAAAATTTTCCTATTTTATTGTGTGTCTGGGCTTTGTAGCCAATATTGTACTAAATGTGGGAAAACCCAGAATAATCCCGTTGAAATGAGGAAAATTATAGGGGTGTTCACTGTCCCATCTTATTCAATATAGTGCTCGAAGTCTTCCCTAGAACAGCAAGAAAGAGGAGGAAACAAAAGGGGAACAACTGGAGCAGGGCGTGGTGGCACACACCTTTAATCCTAGACTTGGGAGGTAGAGGTAGGAGGGTCACTGTCAGTTCGGGGTCACCCTGAGAGTGCATAGTGAATTCTAGGTCAGCCTGGAAGAAAACGAAAAGAAAGAAAGGGGGTACAACTGGGAAAAGAAGCAGTCACATAATCTGCACCTGCAGGTGATGTGATGTTCTTATGTCACTCTAAAGACGCTACCAGGGCTGGAGGGGTGGCTTAGGGGTTAAGGCATTTGCTTGGAAAGCCAAAGGATCCAGGTTCGATTGTCCAGGACCCACATTAGCCAGATGCACAAGCATCTGGAGTACATTTGCAGTGGCTGGAGGCCTTGGCATGCCCATTCTCTCTCTCTCTCTCTCTCTCTCTCTCTCTCTCTCTCTCTCTCTCTCACACACACACACACACACACACACACACACACACACACAAATGAAAATTTAAAATAAAATGAAGACTCCACCAGGAAACTCTTAGAACTAACACTTCCATGAAGGAGCAGGGTCCAAAACAGCCTGCACCATTCAGTACTCTTTCTACAATCCAAGAACAAAAACTCTGGGAGATAAACCAGGAAAACAATTCTGTTCACAATTCCCTTAAAAACAAGATCCCCTTGGAGGAGTAGAAAGACCTCCACTATGAAAACCTCCCAGTGCTCAAGAGCAAAACCAGAGAGGCCAGGGGATGGACGAGGCAAGGAGAGTTGAGGTGAGAACACAGGGAAGGGGACTCTCATAAACTGTGGACAAGCATGTAAATTAGTATGGACATTATGGAAAAAAGTCCTGAGGTTCCTCAAACAGCTCAAAATAGAATTAGCGCATGATCCAGCAACCCACACAGGAAGGTATGGCCACAGAAAACCAAATCAGGATACAAAAAGGATGTCTGAATGCCTGTATTCACTGAAGCATGGTCACAATATTCAAGATATCAAAACTACCCAGCTATCTACCAGTGAGTGAATGATAAGGGGACGTGGTCTATGTCCGCAATAGATTATTAATGGATCATTAAAGAAAAGGAAATCCCAGTATGTGTAACTGTAGTAGATAGCTTCGCATTGCTGGGATGAGCGTCCAACCAAACACAGCTTTATGGGAGGAAGGGGTTTATTTCAAGCTTACAGATCCAGGGAAAGTTCCATCCGTATGGGAAGAAGTTGGCTCTCATTCATAAATCCAAGCAGAGAGAGAGAGAGAAACCACAGCAGCCAGAAAAATAAAGGCAGCATCCCCAGAGCTCAGACCTCTCGGCATACCTTTGGGCTGGAATTCAGATATGCACCCAGACACAGCCTTGGGCTGGACCCCATCTCTGCTGCCAATGACACCACCTCAAGCCAGGTGGCTAGAGACCTAAGTTACAAGCTTTAATGAAAGACCTGAGCCTATGGGGAACATACATTCAAACCACCACAGTAACAATGTTGACTGAGCCTGGAGAACATTTGCCACTCACAGGAAGACAAAGCTGGCTGCTCTGACTAAAACATCTGACCTAATGCAAGTAGGAAGTATAGGAGAAGTCACTAGATGTTATGAAAAGGTGAGAGGAAAGAAGACAGCATGAGGTTGGATAATGGATACCAAAATACAGAGAAATGAGGGGAGTAAACTCTATGTTCTTAGCTCAATGGGGTGACTGGAGCTTAGAACACCACATTACATATTTTACAAGGAAGTAGAAGGAGGAGTTCAAAAGTCCAATACAGACAATAATAACATTTAAGAAGATTGTATTCTATACTCATATTGACTTGATAAACTGTGTCCCATAAATATGTATAATTTTATGTCAAAATGAGAATATAAGCAAAATATCTAAGTAGACCTAAGACCAAGGAAGAACTTAGAACAGCTAACAGAAATACACATGAAAGTTTTCTCAGGCTCATGAGTCATCAGTTAGGAACAAATAAAACCACAGGCAGATGTCACCACACACCCATGAGGATGACTAGTACCAAAAAGATGAGGGCTGGAGAGAATAGCATAGTGGTTAAGTCACTGGTATGAGAAGCCCAAGGACTCAGGTTCAACTCTCCAAATCCTACATAAGCCAAACGCACAAAGGTGAGGCAAGTGCAAGTTTGCACATGCCCAATAATTGGTGCAAGCATCTAGAGTTTGATTACAGTGGCTGAAGCCCTGGTGTACCAACTCTCTCTCTCCTCTCTCTCTCTCTCTCTCTCTCTCTCTCTCTCTCTCTCTCTCTCTCTCTCTCTCATAAAAAAAAATTTTTTTAAGACAAGGGAAACCAAATATTATGAGAACTACGTACCCAGGAAAGCAGGTTGGTGCAGTCACTGTGAAAAGCAGAATGGAGATTCCTAAGAAACCAACATATGAGCCAGCCCCTCTTCTGGACCTATACCCAGAAGACAGAGAATTCCTCACCGGGTGAGGATGCCCACACCCCGTGTTCACTGCAGCCAAGACGTGATGCAACTTAAGTGTCTGCTTGTGCATGGACATGGAGGGTAAGGAAAGCATCATATTACATGCACTGGAATATTCTTCTGCCCTGAAAACAAATACGATCTCACCATTTGCTACAACACAAACGAGCCTGGAGGATTATGCTAAGTGAAAAGGCCAGGCGTGACCTCACTCACATGTGGAATCTAAAAAGAAAAAATGGTGGCGAGCCAGAGGAGAAAGCAGAGCAGATGTGCCTGATGAGTAGATGTTGAGATTTATTATGACTCAACACTCTAGGACCTCTAGTACTGGATATGGGACATGAGGTAAATGCACAGGCTTAATGGCTCTCACACACACACACACACACACACACACATGAGCACAAATGCACACTCATAAGCCAATGGCTGCATTAACCTGTTTCCCATGGAAACCTTTCTACCACGTACACATGACGTGATTCTGTGTACCAGGAACGCATGCATTCACTGTTCTCAGAAGCAGCAGTAACAAACAAGGCGCTCTTTCCTTCTGAAAGCATTTCTTGGAAAGCTGAAGTAACATGAAACAAGCCCGCCATCCTGCTGCTTGAAGCTGGGCCGCAGCCCGGGTGCAGAAGCCTTCAGCCAGGAGTCAGTCCAGCCCCCGCTCCGCCCACCCTTTCAGCTTTCCCCCAGTGTCAGGCAGCAGAGAGCTCCCCATCTGAGAACTACTGTGTGGGGGGGGGGCGGGGGGATTATTTGTACAGCCAAAGCGTTCTGAGAAGAGGAACTTAACAATGTCTAAGTGTTCTCCTCTAGGAAACACTTGGAGACAAAAGCAACATCATTGTCTCCGTGGTGGTTGCTCTCGCTAGGTGTCCCGATTGACTCGCAGTTCCCTGAGCAGCTTGAGAGATGAACGTGTGGCTCTTCCGTTGTCAGCGCCCGCACCACGGCTTCTGGAAGGAGACCAGTTCACTGGACAACCTTGTGGTCAGAGCCTGAAGCCCTGTTTATGTCACCCTTCCACTAACCACTCATTCTACACTCATATTATTGGGGAGGAGCAAGGCCCACTTATTTTTATGTGGCTGCTCGACAGTTAAAACAGAAAAAATGAATAAAATTCCACTTTTGTTTTCAAGAAATTCTGACCAAGCCTAACAAGCATATAAATAATTATCATCAAACTGTATTTAGCAGAATCAGGTGTCATAGGTCAGTGAGGGTGGGTGGAGGTAAAAAAGCAATAGAAGGAAGGAAAGAAGAAGGGAAAGAGGGAGGGAGGAATAGAGTGGGAAAGAAGGGAGGGAGGGAAGGAAGGAAAGGGAGGGGTCAGATTTAGTCTCCCTTTAAGGATAGGCTTTTACAATGGGGGTGAATCCCTTCCTGCTGTCGTTGCATTTAAAAATTGGATTTTCATATGTTTTTAAAAATCAGGATGTAATCTAAGGAAAACGATCAGTCCCCCCAAACAAGGAGTTGCTTGCAGCACCATCATTGTCTCTTTCATGACTTATTTCGCCAAGCTGAGGTCAGAGCATCATCATGCCAGTCTACTTTGCTAGATTAAGAAGTGTCCTGGGCTGGAGGGATGGCTTAGTACTTAAGGTGTTTGCCTCAAAGCCTAAAGGATCCAGGTTCGATTCCCCAGGACCCACATTAGCCAGATGCACAAGGGAGTTCATTTACAGTGGCTGGAGGCCCTGGCATGCCCATTCTTTCTCTCTCTCTCTCCCTCCTTCCCTCCCTCTTTCTCTGCCAAATAAATAAATAAATGAAAATTAAAATATTTTTTAAAAAAGAAGTGTCCCTTGTGAGTGACACTGATGGCCAGGCCGGACCACATTCTGGGACAATGGACTTCTCTCTGTTGGCATGGTTCCCCAAGATCACGTCTGTCTGGGAAGCCACAGTGGGGCTTTATATGGGAACCAGCCTCTGCAGGTAAAAGCTAAGAAATGGTGGCTTACAAGATTAGCTTTTGTTAGGACTCACATCCTCAAGCAAACAACAGATCCACAGAGAAGCCACATGACTTACCAGGAGTTTGGTAAAGGAAATAGAATGGAGTTGAGGTTTTTTGTAGCTTTTTCTGGTGCTCATTTGTAAGATAATACCCAGAACATACCACAACTATCCATGTCAGCCTGAGGAGAACCCACCTGACTACAGACATTGGTCTCAGAATTCTGTTCTCTGGTCCAGCATTGGCTGGAGCTCCTTCTGGATGTTTCCAGTTCAGCTGTTCTTTGGCTGGAGGTCTTCTCTTCTGGAGTGGCTGACCTTTGGCTCTTAACTTACACATACAAGGCCGCCAACCACTGGGGAAAACGTAAGCATTTGCCCTTTTGTATTTGTGTTTTAATCTTGTTCCTGGTTTCGGTTTCTGCTAATTGAAAACTTTGTTCTTACATATTTGGAATTTTTTCTGTACTTTCTTCAGTGGGTTTACACTTCTTCCCTGAATTAGCTCTGCTTTAGCACAGATGTGTATTTTCCCTTTCCTACATTTAATTCCCTAATTCGTCTGTTTGTTTTTTTTTTTAATGTGAAGCAAAAATTGAATATTATTTGCTTTGTCTGTTGCTATGTTGTGTTTTTATAAATATTTGATGGTGTTCTGGCATTAATTACTATTTTAAAAGTAGAGAGCACAAAGCATGATGAAACATATGGATGGAAATGCCATAATGAAACCCACTCATTTGTACGCTGACCTAAAAAACATTAATTGTTAAAAAAAAAAAAAAAAAGTCTTTTTTTTCTGCTTGTTTTCCAAATGCCAACTTGACTGCATACATCTTTTACCTACAGGCAGCTTCCTCTGGCACTGCCATCTGCAAACGACTGTAACATTTGTACATGAGATTGAAGAAGCTGAGAGCTGGCCTGCCCGGAAAAGCAAGGTGTGTCTCCCATGTGTACAGCCCCGGCCTGTCCCTTGCTGTGGCCAGAACGTGAAGTGGCCCCGCAGGCACGGGCTTCGTGGGCCTGTGCCCTCACTGGTGGCACTGGTGGAGAGTCTACAGAAGGTTTAGAAGAAAGTGTCTGGCTGGCAGGAGGGCTTGACTAGTGGTGGGCCATTGAGTTGTGGCCGATCCAGCGCCACCTATTCTCTGCTGCCCTGGACTGTGGTGTGAGGAGCCCTGACCACACCCCCCACTGCTAGGACCCCACACCACATTGAGTTGACATCCCTGAAACCATGAGCTGAAATAATTCTTTCTTCCCTTAAGTTTTTCTGCCAGGTATTTTGGGCATGGTGGAGTGGAAGTAACTGGTGTATCCCATCATGTTTCCTGACTCCAGCTAGTCCACGCTGCTGGGCTCAGGACACCTTTTTGACTTAACTGGTATTTCCCATGTGACCATCAGTCTCAGCTGTACAAATGTTCTGCAGGCAAGGGACAGCACCTTAAAGTGTTTAGCAACTGCAAAAGGCTGGCCTAGTGAAAGCTGGGCATCTAGCCTGCAGATACAACGCACTGAGGAAGGTCACACAGGAAACCTTGCTGGCACCCAGCAGGGACAGAACTCAGCAGAGAGCAGTGGACACCATGGTCTCCCCTGCTGGGGCAGGTTTCCACAACACCAGAGGAGGACAGGTAAGTTCCCAATCTCTACTCCTTGCAGACCCAGCAATGGGCATCTCAATCAAAGAGGGTTCAAGGCGAGCCTCGGCCCTGGAGGCCTTGAATCATGGACCCACTGGCAGCAAGAACGACAGCTGTTCTCAGATCCTCCAGAATCTAAGGAACGCGAGCGTTGACACGCCATGACGGCAGCAGGTCGGAGTGCACTGGGCAGGATGGCAAGACAGGCACAGGAGCATAAAAACGCGCTGGGCAGAAGCACGGTGTCCACGTGGTTTTATAGTAGCCCCCCACAACATTGACTGAGAGGGGAAGGAGTGATGGGCAGGAAACACGGTGTCCGCGTGGTTTTATAGTAGCCCCCCACAACGTTGACTGAGGGGGGAAGGAGTGATGGGCAGGAAACACGGTGTCCACGTGGTTTTATAGTAGCCCCCCACAATGTTGACTGAGGGGGGAAGGAGTGATGGGCAGGAAGCACGGTGTCCACGTGGTTTTATAGTAGCCCCCCACAACGTTGACTGAGGGGGGAAGGAGTGATGGGCAGGAAACACGGTGTCCACGTGGTTTTATAGTAGCCCCCCACAATGTTGACTGAGGGGGGAAGGAGTGATGGGCAGGAAACACGGTGTCCACGTGGTTTTATAGTAGCCCCCCACAATGTTGACTGAGGGGGGAAGGAGTGATGGGCAGGAAGCACGGTGTCCACGTGGTTTTATAGTAGCCCCCCACAATGTTGACTGAGGGGGGAAGGAGTGATGGGCAGGAAACACGGTGTCCACGTGGTTTTATAGTAGCCCCCCACAATGTTGACTGAGGGGGGAAGGAGTGATGGGCAGGAAACACGGTGTCCGCGTGGTTTTATAGTAGCCCCCCACAAAGTTGACTGAGGGGGGAAGGAGTGATGGGCAGGAAACACGGTGTCCGCGTGGTTTTATAGTAGCCCCCCACAACGTTGACTGAGGGGGGAAGGAGTGATGGGCAGGAAGCACGGTGTCCGCGTGGTTTTATAGTAGCCCCCCACAACGTTGACTGAGGGGGGAAGGAGTGATGGGCAGGAAACACGGTGTCCGCGTGGTTTTATAGTAGCCCCCCACAACGTTGACTGAGGGGGGAAGGAGTGATGGGCAGGAAGCGCGGTGTCCGCGTGGTTTTATAGTAGCCCCCCACAAAGTTGACTGAGGGGGGAAGGAGTGATGGGCAGGAAACACGGTATCCACGTGGTTTTATAGTAGCCCCCCACAAAGTTGACTGAGAGGGGAAGGAGTGATGGGCAGGAAACACGGTGTCCGCGTGGTTTTATAGTAGCCCCCCACAAAGTTGACTGAGAGGGGAAGGAGTGATGGGCAGGAAACACGGTGTCCGCGTGGTTTTATAGTAGCCCCCCACAAAGTTGACTGAGGGGGGAAGGAGTGATGGGCAGGAAACACGGTGTCCGCGTGGTTTTATAGTAGCCCCCCACAAAGTTGACTGAGGGGGGAAGGAGTGATGGGCAGGAAACACGGTGTCCGCGTGGTTTTATAGGAGCCCCCCACAATGTTGACTGAGGGGGGAAGGAGTGATGGGCAGGAAACACGGTGTCCGCGTGGTTTTATAGTAGCCCCCCACAATGTTGACTGAGGGGGGAAGGAGTGATGGGCAGGAAGCACGGTGTCCACGTGGTTTTATAGTAGCCCCCCACAATGTTGACTGAGGGGGGAAGGAGTGATGGGCAGGAAACACGGTGTCCACGTGGTTTTATAGTAGCCCCCCACAATGTTGACTGAGGGGGGAAGGAGTGATGGGCAGGAAACACGGTGTCCGCGTGGTTTTATAGTAGCCCCCCACAAAGTTGACTGAGGGGGGAAGGAGTGATGGGCAGGAAACACGGTGTCCGCGTGGTTTTATAGTAGCCCCCCACAAAGTTGACTGAGAGGGGAAGGAATGATGGGCAGGAAGCACGGTGTCCGCGTGGTTTTATAGTAGCCCCCCACAATGTTGACTGAGAGGGGAAGGAGTGAGAGGTCAGAGTCCCACCTGACTCAGGTAGCAGACTGCACATGCTCAGAAAGGGGCAGAGAGCAGTCTTGCTCACGTGAGGACTTTAATGAGGGGCCACCGGTCACTCCCGAGCTCTCCTGCCAGAGAGGGTCCATCTGGACCAGTGACAAAGAAGCGAGAAGCTCCAGGCCGACTGAGATGAGGGTGACCCTGAAGCACTGGTGACTCGAAACCATTGGCAGCAAGACCATGGTCACCAGAGGGAGGCTGAGGCCCTCGGCCCGGAGGGTGAAAACAACAGAAGAAGTGACAGCCAGATGCATGCAGTGCCCCTACATCCTCTGAAAGACCGTCCGGGGACAGAGGAGAGGGAGGTCTGAGGAGCAGACCGCCACCGCAGCAACCTCTCTGTAAATTCTCTGAGTCTTGTTGGCTGGTCCAGGATAACTTTATTTGCATTGAACTTGCAGTTTTTCTTTATGTCGTTTACACTTGCTTTGCATTGTTTTTACATGTATGACTGTGTGTTGGGGGGTGTGGATGTGCAGTGCATGTTTGCATGGAGGCTAAAGGATTGTCACTCCTTAAGGGCTGTACATTGTTGTGTTGGTTTTTGGCTTTTGTTGAGGTAGAGTCTTGGTGTAGCCCAGGCTGACCTGGAATTCACAATGTAGTCTGAGGCTAGCCTTCAGCTCATGACGATCCTCCTACCCCTGCCACACCTGTGCTGGGATCAAAGGTGTGTGCCACCATGCCTATCCTATCACATTACTTTTATTTTATGATTTTATTGTTAAGACAAGGTCTTTCACTGGCCTGGAATGTAGACTAGACTGACTGGCCAGTGAGAAGCGAGCCCCGCTTACAAGTGTGCACCCCCACACCTGGCTTTGTTTTCTCTTTTCATTCTTTATTTATTTATTAGAGTCAGAGGTGGAGAGGGGAGAGAGAATGAGAGTGAGAATGGGCGTGCCAGGGCCTCCAGCCACTGCAAACAAACTCCAGGTAACGTAGGTCCTGGGGAATTGAACCTGGGTCCTTTGGCTTTGCAGATAAGCACCTTAACCACTAAGCCACCCCTCCAGCCCTGTTTTTTTTTCTTTCATGGATTCTGGGGATCCATCTAATGTGTACATGCTTGACAGACAAGCACTATTACTGCCTGATAGAAAAAAAGAAAGGAAAAAGCATTTACTATTGTGTGTGTGTGTGTGTGTGTGTGTGTGTGTGCACGCACACATGTGTGTGAGGAGTGCATGTGCGTGTGTATCTGTGCTTGAGCCTATGAGCATGTGCATGCAGCAGCCAGAGGCTAATGTCAGCGTCTGCCTAAATCACATCCCACCTGGGTTCTTTAAACAGGGCTTCTCGCTGAGTCTGGAGCTCACTGACTCCGCTAGACAGGCTTAGCCACAGAACCCCAGAAATTCCTGCATCTGCCTCCCCAGTGATGGGGAAGAACAGCCGCGCTCCTGGCTCTGACGTGGGCACCGGGGGTTGCAGCTCGGGTCCCTGAGCTCGTATGGCAAGCACTTCACCCACTGACTCGCCTGCCCGGCCCCTTGATTCAGGGTCTCTCAAGCCAGCACGTCGTGGAGTGAGGAAAGACAAAGTCTTCTCGTGGCCATCTGTGGATCGCTCCGCAGCCTGCCCCCACCTGGGCGTGCTCATCTTCCGTGCTCCACGGCTCTGACCTGGCAAGTCCCAGCGTAAAAAGGCGGGCACACTGCTCCATGAAGACATTCCCCACGGTTTGCCAGTGTCCTAAATAAAGGATAGCAAGACCCGCAGATGATCCCCGCCAGCTGCCAACGCCAGAGAGTTGGAAAGGCCCGCTGGCTCCACCCTAGATGGCAGAGAAACGCCGGTCCTTGGACGCTAGTCAAATGGAGAGATGGCAGAAGGTTAGGACTGGGGACAATGGCAGCGCTAAAAATAGCCACAGCTACCCTGTAAGCCACGCGGCGAGTCCTCGAGCACACCCTCTCACAAGACTCTTACAGCAGCCGGGGAGGAGAGGTCCCCAGGGTCTGCCGGGCCAGGAAGGTCAAATGGCCGCAGTCTTCCGCCGACTGTGCCTTCATGGTGGCCCATGGAGGAGACCCGTAACGCCACCCCCAAGGGGCTCAGGAAAGGCTGAGCTCTCGGAAGCTCTCCCCGTGGCCTGAACTCGGTGCCTGCCTTCTAGGTTCTTCCTCGCTTGTTTTGTATGCACACTTTTTTGTGGGGAGGGGTGCTGTTGATGGAACCTAGGATCTTGGGTTTATTCTACATTTGAACTAGACCCTCAGCTCTTTTTTGATTTTTTTTTTTTTAAATCTTAAGGCAACCATCTCATTAATTTTCAAAGGCTGGCTTTGAATTTTCAATCCCCCTGCCTCAGATGCCTGAGTAGCCGAGATCCCAAGTTTACACCACCAGACCTGGCCTATGTTCTCTTTTCTTTTTAATTATCTGTGATTGACAGAGTAATTGTACACGTTTCTATGGCATGATGATATTTCAGCATGTAAATAATGCCTAATGATCAAATCCGGATATAATTAGCCTGTCGTAAATATTTATCATTTCTTAGTGTCGGTGACATTTCACATCCTTTCTGCTAACTATTTTAGGAAAAGACAGTAACTGATTGCTGGGGGTGTGACCCACTGTGGAGCTTGTTCTTCCTGAGTGAGTTTCTGTCCTCAGTCACGGACTCCTGTCCCCTTGCCACCTCCTCCTCGCCTTGCCTTTGAGAAGCAGTCTGTCCCTGACCCTCCTGCTGGGAGTCCCTTCCTCAGTCCCCACCCAGGAGGGAGAGCAAGCCATGTGATGTGTGTCTTTGCAGGTTTGCACTAGCCATGGTGGGCCTTTGTGGCAAAAATACTGTAAACACATTTCAACACAACTCGCTGGAGAATGGAAGAGGGCTCCTGCCTAACTCCAGAGCCTGCTGGCCATGATTTCCCAGACAACCTTTTCACTATTTCTGGAAACACCCACCGGAAACCTGTGACTTGAATTGAGAATTATTCCATTCAGGCAGGTAAAGCCACAGATGGTCTCTCCACTCAAACCCTCCTCTAACGAGGGATAGGAGCCAGAGGGGCAGGGGCTCTCCATCCATCGTCCCTGCTTTGGGGTGGCTTTTCTTTCAGACATTTGGACAATGACAACGTCCAGGGCAAAGCCTCAAGCTATGTGACTTATTGGGACCATTTCAGTGACTGTGTCTCAAAGCAGCACAGGGGCAGCATTGCCATGGATACGGAGGAGATACACAAAGACATCGGTGCCGAGAGACGGGGTGGTGACTGGACGGTCTGTGTGCTTGGCTCCCGGAGGGTCCCATTCCATGACTCAGCTCCTGTGGCCGAGGATGTCTCCTAAACACCCACTGGAGCCCAGAGTGAGTGTACCTTGGGCGAGAGTGAGCCACAGGAGGAGACCTCAGACAGTGTGGGGACCCACACTCTGTGTGTCCATCTCACAACCCTTCCAGCGGATGTCTGTCTACCAGGGATGGCCGTGCTCCGCATGCTGCAGGGGACAAGCCACACAGACCCCAGCACACCTTAAGAAGGAAGGAGAGGCTAAGGTTAGAAAGGAAGGACCTAGATCTACAAACTCCACACGGAGGCCTGAGTGTGAGGCTGAGTCACACCTGTCCCTCAGATGCATACATCTGGAAGCAGACGACCCCACTCTGCACCCTGCCCTTCTTCCCCTGGACAGCCATCAGTGACCATTCCAACCGTGTGCACTGCTTGCCTGACTCATGTTTAGGCTCAAATGTTTAAAGAAGACATGGGAAAGAAAAGTGACATGTGACCACAGAGTACAATGAAAACACATGGCATGTATCCTGAGAGGAAGGGGAGGCCGACTATTGCCGTCAGGACTGCACTGCTGGTAGAAATCACCCAACCAAGAGCAGCTTCAGTGAGGGGAGAGGTTTATTTGGGCTTACAGACTCGAGGGGTAGCTCCATGGTGGCAGGGGAAATGATGGCATGAGCAGAGAGTGGACATCACTATCACGCCTGGTCAACATCAGGTGGACAATAGGAACAAGAAAGTGTGCCAAACACTGGCAAGGGGACACTGCTATAACACCCATAAGCCCGCCTCCAACAATACACTTCCTCCAGGAGGCGTTAATTCCCAAATCCCCATCATCTGGGAGCCTAGCATTCAGAACACCTGAGTTTATGGGGGACACCTGACTCAAACCCCAACACCAACTGCCCATGGAGGGAGCCAGGAGCATTGAACTTGTATTCATCCTTGCCTGGTCATCCCAACCCACTCTGGACTATTTGATCCCTGCCACCCAGTCCCACACACACTTCCCACCATGAGAACAGAGCGTTCACCTTTCCACTGGGATTGACTGGTGTATTCGTGACCCACAGTGAATTCCAACAGTCCCTCTGAGAAGGGCCCTCAGGGGGATGGGGATGGGAGGGAGGAGATATGAGTATAACCTAACAAAATAAGACCAGTATGCAATATGCTCACACTGTAAGGTTCATAATAATTAAAATAAACATAAAAGGATGATTGCTCAACTCAGGCAATCCTCCTATTGATACCAATAGAAATGGTAATAATCACACTATTGCAGATTTTAGATAAAATTATACGTCAGTGATGTACAGCATATTTTCACTACTTTGTGCAGATAACCTCTAATCTTTATGGAACACTACTAGCTGGATGCTAATGGCTATGCTTTTATGGTTGGGAACATCATGGTTCAGAGACTGAGCGCCTTGCCCATAAGCAGCAGGAAGCCAGGTTTTCTTGGTACCTCTGGCTTCATGGCGCCTGGTATAGCTGATCCTCCTCAGAGGCCATGGGGAACTTTGTGGTGAAGTGTGGTTCTCCCAGCCTCAGCCCCCACAAAACTTCTGAGAAGCCCAGAGACCAGAGTCAGGGCGTCTAGGCAGGGGTCCCCACCTGGCTGTTGCCAAAAGCTCCAAAGGTTGTAGATTTTTATACTGTCCAGATCTTTGTCACATGAGCAGGAAAAATTAGGAGCACGGATGACGAGGCGTGAGAAAGGTAGAGGAGATTTACTGGGGCAACGGCACCAAAGCACCAGTGTCGGGCGAGCCTGCCTAGATTCTGGCCACCATCCAAAGAAGAGAAAGAAGGGGGAGGGAGGAAGGGGGGAAGCTCCCCTTTTTTGAGTCAGGACTCAGATAAGCAGGAAGACTTCTCAAGGGACTTCTGCGGGTACAGCCACGCCTCCACCTCTCTAGCATGTCTAGGAGAGGGGTGTCCTCTTTGACAGGCTCCACCTCCTCTGCTCAGGAGGAGGCGGGCCTTCCCTTTCTAGTGCCACCAGGGAATCGGGTGAGGTCCACCCTTGCCTGAGCTCCAAGCCTAACGTCTGCTCACCTACAACAATCTTAATCTAGGCCTTTGGGTCACGTCTGCCCCATCTCTCCATCAGGAAAGTATGCCCATCCTTTCTGGAGAAGACTCCTCCTCCCTTTGTATGATTGTTGCAGTTCTAGAACAAAATTAAACAGGAAGTGGGTGCTCTTCACCCACCGGATCAGTGTGCACATGAAGTCTTTCTCCCTTCCATCCGTGTGGGCAGGGAGCCAGCAAGACCATGGGGAGCCGCAGCTCCAGGGAGCCAGACACTTGTCAGAGATTACATTCAGTTTCTTTAAAGCACAAACTTGTTTCTCTAGCTCAGTTTTCACAGAATTTCTAAACCTAAAAGACGTTGCACATGTAATTTCGTCTTTTGTGAGCATATCTCATTGTAATCCAAGCTCAACTCAGCCAGGTTGTCAATTTACTGAATAAATTTCTCGGTCTGAGGAGATAGCACAGTTGGTAAAGTGCTTGCCTTCAAGTGAGAGCCTGAATTTGATTCCCTAGAACCCAAATTAAAAATATATATATATATATATATATATATACTAAGCTGGGGAGATTGCTCTGTGGTTAAAGGTGCTTGCTTGCAAAACCTACAGGCCCAGGTTCAATTCCCCAGGCCCTAGTCCCCACATAAAGATGGATGTACAACAGAGTTAGTTTGCAGCTGCAAGAGGCTCTGGCATGCCCATATACCCTCCCTCTCTCTCTCTTCCCCCTCCATAAACAAATAAAAATATTTTTAAACTTAAAAGTAAATAGTGATGTACACTTGTAATCCCAGCAGTGTAGAGGTAGAGACAGGCGGATGCTTGGTGTTCACTGCCCCTACCCTCAGCCAAGCCGATTTGAAAAGTTCCAGTCCACTTAAAGAACCTTCCTCACAAAAGGTGGAGCCTGAGGAATGAACGTCCCAGGTTGTCCTCTGTCCCCAACACGCACGTGCACACACATGAACTTGCACACATATGAACACACAGACACATAAGAAAAAAAATCTCTCTTTCTCGTCTCCCCTCCTCAACTTTCCTCTCCTCTCTCTTCCTATTAAGAAATCCATCTGGACTGGAGAGATGGCTTAGTGGTTAAGCACTTGCCTGTGAAGCCTAAGGACCCAGTTTGAGGTTTGATTCCCCAGGACTCACGTGAGCCAGATGCACAAGGGGGTGCCTGCATCTGGAGTTCGTTTGCAATGGTTGGAGGCCCTCATATGCCCATCTTTCTCTCTCTGTCTCTCTATCTCTCTCTCTCTCTCTCTCTCTTAAGTAAATAAATAAAAATAAACAAAAATTTAAAAAAATTCATCTGCCCTGAAGAGATGGCTTAGTAGTTAAGACACTTGTCTGCAAAGCCAAAGGGCCCCAGTTCAACTCCAGAGGACCCATGTAAGCCACATGTGCAAGGTGGCGCATGTGTCTGGAGTTTGTTTGCTGCGACTGGAGGCCCTGGCTTGCCCATTCTCTTTCCCTCTTTGTGCCCCCCCATCCCTCTCTCTCTCTCTCTCTCCCTCCCTCCCTCCCTCCCTCTCTTTCTCTCTCTAATAAATCAGTAAAAAATATTCCTTTTAAAAAAAGAAATGCATCTGACTCTGCAAAGCAAACAATCTCCCGTTAGCTCATTGCAAAGTTCAATCCACTGTGGGCATTTTTACACATGCAGCACAGTTTCTCTCTCATCATAGACCCCAGGGACACGATGGTGGCGGACGTTCACATTCCCTCCCTGAACTCCCTGTAACCGCGTCTCTCTGGCAGGTTTCAAAGCCAGCCGTGCCCCACTCTGCGGTGGGCGTGGGGCGGGAGGATTGCTTTGCATGTTCTGTTCTTAAGTGCAGGGCAGCCAAAGCAGGAGCCTAATTAGACGGCCAGAGTCAATAAGAGCGAGCGCGCAGCTCCTATCAGATCTTGCTTGGCTCAGCGCTGTTTCCCGGGAACTGCTGGGTTCTCTTCCGCCATCAAACCCATTTGGCTCTACTTAGGAACTGAGTACAGGAAGGTAGTTATTGTACAAGATTAGTTTCCTGTAGGCCATAAATTGGCAGTAGCAGAACAATACAGGATGGATTTATTAGCATGCAAGGTCAGCTCGAGGAAGGCCAGGCCAGGAGGCCCTCCTTGCTTGCCTTTCCTGGAGTCCACCTCCCTCCGGAACCTCCACCCAGCTGAAAAAGAACCTTTAACTACTTAATGACTTCTTAATAGATTGAAGCAAATTCAAAAGGCTGCACGTTGCTAAGAGCCTGGAGGTAGGAGCTGCTGGAGACTATGTCAGGAATGCCCGCTGGACCCTGAGTCTGAACCCCGCGAAGGCCTGACAAGACCCAGCTTTGTTGCAGGTTGCTGCCTTATTTGGTGCTGATAGGCCAAGATTTGCTTTGAAGCTGGAATTTTGCATTTGGCAATAAAGGAGCCAATTCGAACGGTTAAAAAAAATTCATCCAGTCACAATACAATTGTTTCCCACCCAAGGCAAGGAAAGGGGGCGATTGTCCATAGATATCTGCTTTACAAGGAAGAGTTGAGTGTGAAAAATTGTGAAGGATGGGCTGGAGAGATGAATTAGCAGTTAAGCGCTTGCCTGTGAAGACTAAGGACCCTGGTTTGAAGCTCGACACCTCAGTACCCATGTAAGCCAGATGCACAAGGTGGCACATGTATCTGGAGTTCATTTGCAGTTCTGGAGACCCTGGTGCACCCAGTCTCTCTCTCTCATAAATAAATAAATAAAAATAAACAAAATTTTAAAAATAGTGAAGGCTCCTTTGAAACCCACCTTCAACTACAGGGGAGCCTCAAAGGTGGACTGTGCTCCTAATAAAATCATGTTTATCATTATTATTATCATTATTTATTATTATTTGCAAAGACAGAGGAAACACGGACATGCACCAGGGCCTCTTGCCACTGCAAACAAACTCCGGATACTTGTGCCAGTTTGTGTATCTGCCTTTACATGGGCACTTAGGAAATCAAACCCTGGCTATGAGGCTTTGCAAGCAAGGGCCTTTAACCACAGACCCATCTCTCCAGCCCAAAGACATGTTCTTACACCCAAGAAGGAAATCCCACTGTCATGGCCACCTGAGACTTTTCAGCACATTGGAAAACAGCCCTTAAGCTTTTCCCTTTTGATGTTTTTCCAAGTAGCTTGAAGTTGTCAGGGAAAGTGGGGGCCTGCTGGTGGGAAATGGAGTTTGAAAGACGTTTTTCTAGTGCTCTCACTCTAAGGCTGTAATTCAAATTTTAATGATGCCAAGGCCTGTGGTGAATTAAGAGAGGCCTCTCCTTCTGTCTCCTTCCAGACCAGAGAGCCCTTGTCCCCGCGCTGTCCCTACCGGCCCGCACTCCATGTCCCTGCAGTGAACGGGAAAGCAGGGGAGGATGGGCAGCTGAACACACGGCAGGCCACTCTTCCTGTGCTTTCTTCGAGAAGCGCGTTTCTGGTTTGGATATGAAACGTGCCCCTCGGGCTACGTGCTTGGGCGCTCGGACCTGAGCTGGTAGCACTGTTCTTCAAGGTTGTGAAAAATGTGGGAGGCGGGATCTACCTGCAGGAAGTGGACCAGTGCAGGGTGGGCTTGGAGGTCTCTCACTGGGACCACTGTGTATCTCCACCTGCTTCCAGATGTGAGCGAGCAGCCTCACCCTCCTGCTGAGAGCTCTGCCACCATGCCTTCCCATCGAGAGGCACAGTACCCTCAAACCGTGAGTGGAAATAACTTGCCTGCCCCAAGCTGCTCCTTGTCAGGTATTGGGTCGCAAGCATGAACTCCACAATGTCTTGTGCTTGGAAAAGGCAAAGGGTCATTAACCACTCTCAAGGTCACCTCCCCTCCTACCTGTGTGCCCGGGAAGCCCACTGGAGGGAGAGTGGACTGAGCGAGGGGAGCCACGGCTGGACTTGTGACAGAATCTCGGAAGTGCATGCTGCAGACAGCCGGCTGCTCCAGCAGACAAAGGGAGCCCTGGTGTTTCTCTAGCAGGTCCACTTGTCCAAGATGACCTGCCTTAAGAATCCAGTGCACGATGTTCCCACTCACAGCACCCTCTCCAGAGCCCAGGTATCCCCACATCGGTTGTAAGAGAGGACAGTGGCAGCTAGATCATTTCCAAACATATAACTTGCCCTCCTGAGAAGGCAAGGTCTAAAGAACTTCAGCCCGGGGCCCCAGTCTCTCTCTGCCCTTGGTTGGAGCTGTGGCGTCAAGCTAAACCCAACCTCCTGTAACCTTTCCAAAGCCCAGTATCCCAAAATAAATCCAGGAATCAAGGGGGAAGTTCACATCCCACATGGTGCCAGGAGAAGCCTCTGCCAGGCTGTCGGATGCCAGGCAGCCTTGGGCAGGTTGTCCATTTACTCAAAGGAGGCAGAGCATAGTTCATCTGCCACTCCCCTGGCCCAAGCCCCACGAATCTGTCAGCCTACGCCACGCTGTCTTCAGTCCCAACTACTGAAGAAAACACATAGTCTCCTAGATTTCTTAGCTCAAGCATCCCAAGAGATGTGCTTAGTAGTTGTGCCCCCTTCCATAGAAAAGAAGCAAAGTAGCGGAGCATGGTGGCACACGCCTTTAATCCCAGCACTCGGGAACCAGAGGTAGGAGGATCACCGCAAGTTCGGGGCCACCTTGAGTCTACACGGGGAATTCCAGGTCAGTTTGGACTAGAGGTAGACCTTACCTCGAAAAACCAAAAACAAAACAAACAAACAAAAAAAAAAAAACCCACAGTATAGCTCAGTAGAGGAAAGGATGCCACACTGAGAGCCAGCGGGCTTCCTGTAGGCTCCATGTGAAAACTGGGGACACTGCGACATGGCTCGGAGTAGAGCCACTCAGTGCAGCGGCCCCTCAGTGAGGCGGAGGCAGTGCTGGGACTTGGCCCTTCTCCTCTCTCCTGTGCAGACTCCAGCGGTACAAGGTGGCTGCGAACCCACATTATAATGTGCGAGGGAGCCCCAGTGATGCCCCTGCCTCTGCCCCCATCATGGCTGGTGTTACAGCATACATGACCAAAGCCAGCATTTTTAAAAAATATTTTATTATTTTATTTTTTTAGGTAGGAGTTCACTCTAGCCCAGGCTGACCTGGAACTCACTCTGTAGCCCCAGGCTGGCCTCAAACTCATGGCGATCCTCCTACCTCTGCCTCCCAAGTGCTGGGATTAAAGGCGTGCGCCACCACGCCCAGCTTTTTATTTTTTTTACATGGGTGCTGAGGGTCGAACTCAGGTCCTCATGCTTACACGGCAGAGCAGGGACCCCTGTGGACCCTGTTAGAACACATGGTCACTTAGTCTTGGCTGCTTCTCCACCCCCCCCCCCCACACACACACACTGCTGGGTCACCAGTACTGTCTTCATGGACCATCTGGGAGCCTGGCTGGGATGCGGCTGTGGCTCAGTGAGGCCTTTATTGTGTTGGGGTTGGAATCCTTGTCCCTGTCCCCTACATGGGCTAGCAGATGGCCACTATTGTCCACTTGACAAAATCTGGAATCACCTCATGTTGCACATGAGGAAGTTTCTACCCGGGGTTCACTGAGTTGGGAAGACCCCCCCCTTAACCATGGGTGTCACCCTTCCATAGGTGGGGGTCCCGTGCTGAGTAAAAACAAGAAAGTGAGCTGAGCACCAGCTTACGTCCCTCTGGGCTTCCTGGCTCAGGTGATTAGGACCAGCCACCTCTCCCTTCTGCCACCATGCCCTCCACCACGATGGGCTCTGTCCCCTTGAACTGCGGGCACAAGCAGACCCTTCCTCCCTTAAGTTGCTCTTGTCAGGCATTTTGTTGCTGCAATGAGAAAAGTAACTAATAGTTATTAACTACATAGACCTCACCAGGTGCCCAGGCTCATAGGACAGTGGGTGACATGACTTTAGGCCCCAATGTGGCAGGAGAAACTGAAATGTTTTCTCAAAGAATGTCTGAAACACAGCTTGATTCTTAAAAAAAAAAAAAAAGGTGGGGGGTCTGGGGAGATGGCTTAGCAGTTAAGGCACTTGCCTTGTGAAGAACTCATATTCAACTCTTCAGATCCCACATAAGCCAGATGCACAAGGTGACGCAACACCACTGTGCAAGGTCACATGTGTACACAGGGTGGCTCATGCATCCGGAGTTCAATTACAATGGCTAGAGGCCCTGGTGTGCCGATTCTCTCCCTCTCTCTCTCTCTCTCTCTCCCTCTCTCTTTCTCTCTCTCTCTCTCTCTCTCTCTCTCTCTCTCTCTCTCTCACACACACACACACTCACACACACACACCCTTGCTCTCACTCTCTTGCCCAAAAAAGGCCAGTCTGCAGGGCTTGACTCAAAAAAAATAAATAAAAAAAAGGGAGGCTTGAGAGATAGATGGCTTAGTGGTTAAGGTGCTTGCCCACAAAGCCTAAGGACCCAAGTTCAATTCCCCAATACCCACGTAAGCCAATTGCACGAATGTGGCAAATGTGACTGGAGTTAGTTTGCAGTGGCTAAAGGCCCTGGTGTGCCCATTTTCTGTCTCTATGTGCCTATTTCTCTCTCCCTGTCTCATAAATTAATTAATTTAAAAGCTGGTATGTGCTTGGAACATGCACACGTGTCTGCAGATGTGTGTAGTCATCTAGGAGTGTGGAAGGCAGGGGCCATCAGGTGCTGTCCTCTACTGCTCTTCAGCCTCGTCTCCTTGGTGCGGAGTCTCTCACGGAGCCTGGAGCTCACCATCTTTTACTGGATGACGAGGGAACCCCAGTGATCTCCCTGTCTCTGCCCCCATCATGGCTGGTGTTACAGCAAACATGACCATAGCCAGCCTTTTTTCTATCCAGTGGAATATTACACAGGCCTAAAAAGAAGGGAGTATGATGGGCTGGAGTGGTGGCTTGGCAGCTAAGGTGCTCACTTACAAAGCCAAAGGACCCAGGTTCGATTCCCCAGGGCGCACATAAAGCCAGATGCACAAGGTGGCGCATGCGTCTGGAGCTCGTTTGCAGTGGCTAGAGGCCCTGGCGCACCCATTCTCTCTCTGTCTGGCCCCCTCTCAAATAATTAAAAATAAATAATTTTTTAAAGAGTGGAGTCTTGGCGCAGACTGTGTCACTGGTGAATGTTAAGGCGGTGAAGACATATTCTGTGGCCGTACGTCCGCGTGGCATGCGCACACTCACAGCGGCGGCTAAGAGGTGCTAGAGGCTGGGGTCCAGGGAAAGGGAGAACGGCCCACCCTCCGGGGTGATGAAAGGGTTCTGAGGGGAGTGTGGCGCAATGCTGAGGCTAGCCGAAAGGCTACTGGCCTGTGCACTTCCGGCAGGAAGCTGTCCTGCCGTGCGCTCTAGCTTCGCAGAAATAATAAAACGAATGAGGGGCAATGACAGTTCAAGCAGGAATGGCTTCTCTTGTTCACCAAGCCTGCAGGCAGGGCCTTCAGCTCTCCACTCAACTAAGTAACAAGCTCTTTGGGGGCAAAGGGCCCCTGGGGTTTGGACGGGTGCCCAGTGGTACAATAAAACAATCTGGGGACGGGCTTACTGGGTTTCCTGGCTCACTCACATGTTCTCCTTTGAGGGTTAGTCTCCCCAAGCAGCTAATTCCAGAACTAAGAGACTTTCAGAAGGCACTGCCAATTTGGTCAAGACCTCGGCAGTTTGAAGCCTGTTGGCCTGGAAACCGTGCAAGTTTATCTATTTCGTAACAAAACCCCAACTCAATGAAATGTGTTTTCACTCAGCTCGTCCCCTGGGCTTTGTTTCGCTGTCTATAGGGGAGGGCGCCTTACCGGCATAAGCTCCTGATTTCCCAACCTGAGTACACTGACTTCATGTTCCAGGGTGCACGCGTCCACGGCCTGATGACGGCAGAGCCCTGGGCTCAGATCCCAAGCGTCCACCTCCTCGAATGTTGAAAACAAAACGCCATCTCCTTGTTGCTTGGAAACCTAGGATGGACAGAGGGGAGAAGGCTTGCTGGCCTCTTCACCGCAGTACTGAGACTTGAAGCCGAGGCGAGTGGAAACCTTTATGTCCCCCCCCCCACGCTCAGGAGACCCCATGGCCTGCCCACCTCGTGACCTCCACAATGCCTTGGCAAGCGAAATACAAAGACAAAAGTGATTTCAGGGGCTTCGTGGCCTCTGTCAGGCCCCTCAGGCCCCAGGCTTGCAAGTATTCATCTGCACAAAATGTTTGTCTTTCTGCCATGGGCACAGGTTACTGCCTGGCCGTGCCCACTCACTCTTTCTTGCCTTCCGCCTGCTGTCCTGAGAGGGGCTGGTCCCACCGACTCTGTGTCCTCCTGCTAAGGACATCCCCCACTGCCCCAGACAATCGGTTCTTCCCACACTCTGCTAGGCATCCCTGCCTATGACAGTCTGCGTGATCACCAATGACATTACCTGGCTGGCAGCTGGGCTGGTCCCTATCTCAACAACATCAGACTAATTCACCCCTTCATCATCCTGTCCCTTCAATTATTGGAGCTCAGAAGTGCTTGACCCATGGATTAAGTATGAGCGCTGCTCTCACTGCTGGCCTCGGACCCTCCTCCGGGAAGATGGTGGTAGACACTGAAGTCAAAATTCATCAAGGCAGGAAATTAGAGGCTGTGGAGAGCTCAGCCCTGAAGGAGATTGCAGATGAAGGGGCAGAAAGAATGTAAAAGCCACAGGGTAGGAGGGTGTATTCGTAGGCATTATCCCTAACACACACACACACACACACACACACACACACACACACAAACTGGTACATTCCTGACCCCACAGTAATTACCAATAACCTCACCCAGAAAAGCCCTCAGTAAAATGGGGGTGGGGGAGAGGAGGCATAAGACTACATATAACTCAATGGCAATATGACCAATATGAAATATGTTCACACAGTAAATTTCTTAATAAAAAACAATAACATTAACAATAAAATCTTTATTTTTATGATGCCTTTCATATAGGAAAAATTTAACTGATAAGAGCTAAATAAATGAGTGAAAGTTAACGGCATTCTATAGCTTGAATATGAGATATTTAAAGTTAAGTGGGGGTTCCATTGCTTCTTAAATACTATGACTGTTTTTTTTTTTAATCTGATATTACCATTAGATGTACCGGAATTGAGACTTGAATCCTGGCTGCCACTGGTAGCCAGATGGCTTTTGGTAGGGCTCCTGAGAAGACACATCATTGGAGGCCTCACCTCTTACCTACAGAGCAATCTATACAGACACTCAGACAAGTAGGAGGGGTAGCAAGAGTCAAGAGATGCAGGGGGAGGCCAGAGTCAAAGGGCAGCCTCCAGGACGCGGTGGTGAGTACCTCGGGGATCCCTCGCTTCGAGGACCATGTGCGCTTCTTGGCTTCTTAAGGACAATGTTTCTCCCTGGGAGGCGAAACCCTGGTTATAAGGCTGAGCCTAACCCATCACAGGCCTGGCACAGGGGCACAAGTGGCCACTGCTGGGGCAGGCCGAGTGATTGGAGATGGAGGTCCCACCTGGATCTCCTAAGATCGCCTGGTTCATGTGGAAAGCAAGAAGTGTTTTCGGAAAATTGTTCCCAGATTGTCTGCCAGGGCAAAGTGAAGTGGGTCTTTCCTCTCCCCAGGGCAAGAAACTTAACAAAAGCCACTTGCTCCCAGTCCGTGGTCTGGGTCCTGGGCCCACAGTGATCACGCAGGGTTCTCTAGAAGGCTGAGGATGTGTGGCTGAGGCAGGCTCCATCTAAGTCCATGGACTCCTCACACAAGATTAAAGGTAAAGAAGCAGATGATCTGTAACATGAAAAAGAATCACAGTGATGAAGGACTCTACAGTACTTCATGCAAACTGCTTCAGCATTAGATTTAGAACCTCGCATGCTCTTGTACAATTATAACAAAACAGAGAGGAAGAAAGAAAGAGAAAGAGAGAAGGAAGGAAGGAAGGAAGGAAGGAAGGAAGGAAGGAAGGAAGGAAGGAAGGAAATAAAACACTTTTCTAGCACCCTGTCAGGCTAGCCCTTACACCACGGTGAAGGCGTGGCTGTGCTCACGGTTACATGGGCATGTGGGAGGCAAAGTGGGTGTTCAGGTGCTGGGGAAGACCTAGTGGAAACAAATGTAGGACCAGGATTTAGCCATCAAGGGAATTAAGCCGAAGTGATTTGCCTCTAAAAAAAAAAGAAGACTGACCTCTCAGAAAGGGTTGTATCAACCTAGAGTTTATTATGGTGGGCTGGAGGGATGGTTTACTGGTTAAGGCATTTGCCTAGAAAGCCAAAGGACCCAGGTTTGATTCCCCAGGACCTACGTAAGCCAGATGCACAAGGGGTGCACATGTCTGGAGTTTGCTTCCAGTTACTGAAACATGATCCCTAAGAAGCAAAGAAGCACACCTGGTCCTCAAAGCTAGGGATCCCCGAGGCGCTCGCCACCATGTTCTGGAGGCTGCCCTTTGACTCTGGCGTGCCCATTCCCTGGCTATCTCTCTTCCCTCTATCTCTCTCTGCTTGCAAAAAAAAAAAAAATAATTAATTTTAAAAAAAGAGCAAGGCTTCTTTGCCTCATTGTTCTGGATGCTGGGAAATGGGAATGTTGGTGCTTTCTATTTCATACTTCTTTCCCAGCTGCTGCTGGTTCCACACATGCTGCGGCCGCCTTCCCTGTGTGTCCACATTGTCCCCTCTCGGTGTGGATGGCTGGGGGGGGTGTATGACTTGGTTTTTTCATTGCTAGGTCAGAATACCTCACAAAACGACAACTTGGGGAAGGAAGGGTTGTTAGAACCAGAATGTCTTCATCCCTGCACTCTGACTGCCACTTCATTGTAACTCTGTTTCCCAAGAGAGACCCAACCACCCTTCCCAATGATCACACTCAGGAATGGCCCAACCATCCGCCCACTTATCACTTTCTTGCAGTGGCCCAAGGCCTGAGGCAAGGTGGGCCCTGCTGCCCCATAAGTCTGTCCTGGTCTGTGAGGGAGGCTGCAGGCCTGCCTGGCCAGAGCCCTTCTCCTGCCTCCCGCCTGTCTGTGCTGCTGAGCTGAGCAAGTCTTTCCTCTGCTTTTGCTTTCCGCTTCTCCTACAGGGTTTGCTTGGGCTCACAGTTGGAGGCATTACGGTCCCTCGTGGCTGGAAAGCCCCGACCACAGGCAGCGTCAAGGCGGCAGGAGAATGTGGCCCCATCACAATTTGGCAGAACAGGAAACAGAGCTGGGACAGGAAACAGGTCCATGTTACAAACCTCAAGATCCAAGCCTGAAACACCCTCCTTCTTCTCCCTAGGTCTAAACTCACAAAATCTGAACTTGACCAGTGTAAAGTCCTACCAACAAGATTGTAGTCCCAAGTATCTAGAACCAGGGTTTCAATGTCACAGGAAGGACAGAATTCAACTCCTAACACACTTCATAATAATTACTGACAAAGATTCTATGTAAACATGACATATAATTTCACAATCTGTTGCTATAACAAAACAATTTCATTCATTAATGTTCTCTATAGACATATTTTAAAACCGTGTTTTCTCCTTGTATACTTTATGTCAAATGTTTTATGTGTTTGCTTTAGAATGCTTCTTTATCTTTGTACCTCTAAATAAGTATTGGAAGTTCATTTTGCTGAGATGTAAAGACGCAGATATTGTGAGAAAATATAAAGTTAGGGTGCTGAGGAGATGGCTTAGCCAGCAAAGTGCTTGCTGTAAGCGTGAAGTCCTGAGTCCAGGTCCTTAGAATATGTACAAAAGTCATGCTCGGTGGTACCTGCCTGTAACCTCAGTGCTGGGAAGGGTGGAGAGACATGAAGATCCCTGGGGCTTCCTGATAGCTCGTCTAGCCATATCAGTGAGCTCTTATCTCAAAATATAAAGTGGGGGGCAATTGAGGAAGGTACCTGATGTTGACCTTTGGCCTACAAACACATACACTTGCTTATACACGTGCACCCATATGCTTATGAAGATATGCACATGCACATGCGAGAAAAAGGAAATAAAATTAGAATAAACCAAAAATTCTGAACCAAAAGGTTACATATGATGCGGTTCCATTTTTATAATATTTTTAAGTGATCCAATCCAATTTTAGAAGGGGAAGTTACATTATGGTTCCCAGAAGTTAAGAATGAAGAAAGTGAGGAGAGAGCAAAAAAGGTATGGGATTACTGTCTCTCTGTACGCTAGTGGTCCTACGTAGGGTTCAATCCTGCCACAACACACACACACACACACACCACACACACACACACGTACAACCGGGACCCTGGGAATAAGGCCCCTGGACTGTATCCATCAGTGCCTATGTGAACTACGTTTGCTCTATCCGTGTATATGGTGTATACCACAGTTTTGTACAATGTCACCCTTGGGGGAAATTTGGTGAAGGGTCCATGGTGTGCCTCTGCATTGTTTTTGACAATTCATGTGAATCTCTGCAATGACCTAAATGAGTTATGGCTTCGTGTTTTTTTTTTTAATCTGTTTTGAAAATAAATACTTCATGCTTTTAACTAAAGCACTGGGGCGGTGTGCATTACAAGCATTATAAATGATGTTTCTTAACGCATCAATTAGTCACTGTAAAGACACAAAGCAAAGTTAAAAGGATCCATTAAAAGGAGATTAATGAAAGAGAAGGGCAAAACACTGCCCAGACAGGGGTGAGAAAGAAGGTTCTGTAAAGAAACCCGATCAGACATATTCATTAGATCGATAGAAGGTGCTCACATCCATGGGTGAAAATTAAGATGGACTTAAGAGCCAGTGACTATGAGTTTATAAGTCTCCCTTTATAATAAAAAACTCCCTTCATAATAAAAACTGTACCAAGTTATGCAATTAATTTCTTCATTATCCCTAGAAGAGTTCCAATGTGGGGCTAAAGAAAAAAAAATGGCAGTTATATTGTGTTCAAAGCTCACAAAAATGTTATTTATAAATGACACTCCAGATGTGTCCTTTTCCATTGTGTCCCTGGACACTTGCCACATAAATGCAAACTTGGCTGATCTCCCAGAACACGTGAGCTGTCACACTGTCTACGCAGCTCTCTAGCTACCTGGCCCATCTGTGATATAGGACTCCAGTCAACATGATCCCAACCCCTTTATCTGACTTGCTTTTGTTATTGCTACACCATTTTTTAAACATTTTTGTTCTATTTATTTATTTATGTGAGAGCGACAGACAGAGAGAGAGAGAGAACGAGAATGGGTACATCAGGGCCTCCAGACATTGCAAATGAATTCCAGATGCATGCACCACCGTGTGCATCTGGCTTACATGGGTACTGGGGAATCAAGCTTTGAACCAGGGTCCTTAGGCTTCACAAGCAAGCACTTAGCCATCCCCGCCTAAACCATCTCTCCAGCCCTGCTACATTTTTTTATATTCTGGCCTACTGTGTGATATCTCATGTCTTTAGCATATTAACTGAGTCTTCTATCAAAAGATAATCTTTCTGAGGGCAGGAACTTGGGGAGAAAGAAAGCACAGGCTAATATACCTGGGACACACCATGTGTTTAATAAATATGTATTTATTAAAGAAATGACTTTTCAGATGTTATGGCCTCAAACTTTTTGGGTTGAGACTGAAAAGAAAAAGAAAATATCCCATATGACTTCTTGTTTCTTGTTGGTGGGAGTGTTGCTTAAATACACCTGAACAAGTCCAAAAACATAGAGGGAGTGATGCCACCACGATGGCACTGTTATTACCCGCCTAGGGAGGGCAGACTAGCCATTGGGATGATTGGCCAAAGGTCTGAGGTAGGAGCCACACTCATTGTGTCCACGGTAGTTTAGTTCAGAAGGAGGGCCAGAGCCTGCCCAAGCACACACAGAGACCCCTTCCGGTAGAAAAGAGCTACTGTCCTGAACACATGTATGCAGCGACACGCGGTTCTGCAAAGAAGATAGCGGCCCTGGAGTGGAATGTGAAGACGTTAGAGGGTTCAGCTGGGAGCTGGGCACATGCCAGAGTGGAACCTGCAGCCTAGGACCAAATGAGCAGCTCTGCCTGACCCAGCAGGCCAAGGTGGGGAGTGAAGGCGGGGAGGCAGCAGTGGGTACAGGTGGAAGCGTGGGCACACTGGGTGCAAACAGAAGGGTGGGCACACTGGGCAGCATCAATCCTAAATGCACGAACAGTGAAGGCAGAGGTTCTGAGACAGGAATTGAGGTTCCTTGACAACACACCAATATGACATGCTCATGTAGCGATAATTGGGGGTGTCCTCAGATTTTTGTCCTATGAATTTGAAGAATGAAATCCACAGATCATAAGATGAGGCTCAGAAAGATTTTATCATAACTTAGAGCTTTCCAAGGGAGAACTTTAAGAGAAGGAACGCTTAAGGGAGGGAAGGAAGGAAGGAAGAAAGGGAAGAAGAGAAGGAGGAAGGGAGGAAGCCAGTTGCACAAAGTGGTGCATGTGTCTAGAGTTCATTATCAGTGGCAAGAGGCCCTGACATACCCATACTCTTTCTCTCTTCCCTCCCCCTCTCATAAATAAATAAAAATATCTTTAAATAAAACAGGAAAAAAAACATATTCTATTTGAATTCCAGAATACCGGCATACTGTCATCTTCCCCCAGTTTTGAGTTCTTGTCCAACCCTCTCTATAAATAACCGTGGCTGACCTCTGTGCATGCATCTAAAGCTTGGCATTTTTAAAAACTGGAGAGACACTTTTAACTTGTAACGAATATCCATATTGCCTCTCTATAATAAGCCCATGTACGTACACCATGACAGATTTATGGCACTGTCTGCTTTGAGTTGTACATGATCCCATATGACATGTTTATATCCCCCACTGAACTGAACCCAACACTCACCATGTCACAGTTATTTCATTTAGCCACTGACATCCAGGAATGGTAGTTTATAAATCTTGCTTTCTACATCAAAGAATGATTCAAGTCACAGAGCGGACCAAACTCAAAGGAATTCCAAAATGTAGGTCCTTTCTAGAACATCGCGTTGCTTTGTGGAAAGGCAGCCCTGTTTGTGCGAACAGCCTGGAAGGTTTTGAAGACCAGTGTGCACCAGCCTTGCCTTCCTCTCCACGTAACTTTCTTCCCAAGGCAGTTAGAGACAAAGCACTTTGAGGTCAAAGCTCTCCATGGGACAGTGTGATGGTTGGAAGCTTCCACTGGCCCCTAGAATCCCTGTGAATGCACAGAAAAAAAAAAAAAATCCTGTAACAGCACAGAACCCAGAGCTGTCAATCAACCTGCCAGGGCCTGGGGATGCCGCCAGCCAGGCAGGGCAGGGACACTAGAGACAGAAGGAGACCCCGTTCTGAGTTGCTGCAGGGCCTGGAGCGGAGCGCAGGTGTCACCCAGGAAGGGCTGCAGCCCTCTGCTCCCCTGTCCTCCACATTCCTCGCTGCCTGGGGACCTGTCACCTGCCACTGTCACACAGTAGCCGGCTTTTGAAGAAACCTGAGGGGTAAACAAAATGAAATCCTGAGGTGAGGAAACTACAGCCTGGGTCACCCTGAAGTGGTCTCCCCAGGGACTGGTGAGCTGTATCCCCATGTGCAGGAAACCTGTACCTTCTCCGTTTCCTTGGCCATGACCCCTGTGTGCGCCGCCCCTCACCTGGCATCTGGGGTCAGGGACATGCCTTGGCAGCAAACTCCTTGCTTAGCATGAAGAGTTGAGGGATCTGACTCAATCCCCAACGGGGAGGGAAAGAGGAGGAGACCAAATCCATCTGGTTGCAGGCCCCCATTCTCCAAGCTGAAGTCAGAGAGAGGTCCTGATAGATGCTGGCCAGCCTGTGCCCACTGCTCACCTTAAACTGCAAGGCTCTTCCTACTCTTTGTGCCCTCTCCTCCATGCAGACCACTAGAACTCTATGCCTCTGCCCTGGCACAACTGTCCGCCAATACTCTATGCCACTAGAAAGCCTTCACTTGCTTCCTTCTGCTACTCTTTCCTGGATCCCCCAGTTCTTCCCACCCTACCCACTTCCTTAACCTGTCCCAGGCTTCTCTGCTCTCCAGAGGGCTGGGGCAGGTGAGGGAAATCTCATGACCCCACATTCCTGGAAAAGTCATGGTGATGCCAGAAGTCCCAGAGCACATGTGGGGTTGAGGGCGAGCTTCTTGGACAAGCTGCTCTTGTCTCAGTGGAGCACCCCTGAACGACGACTGCACAGCCCATCCTCTGCACATCCTGGGAACACAGCACCGCAGCAGAGACTCGCCTTCTGGACTTCTGAGGCTTACAACTATGCTCAGTTGGTAGAGTGCTTGCCTGCCACTGGGAAAGGTCTGCTGGAAGGCTTGTCTACCATGGAGAAAGCTCTGGTGGAGGGATTGTCTACCATGGAGAAAGCTCTGGGGGAGGGTTTGTCCACCATGGAGGAAGCTCTGGGAGAGGGCATGTCTACCATGGAGAAAGCTCTGGTGGAGGGATTGTCTGCCATGGAGAAAGTTCTGGTGGAGGGCTAGTCTACCATGGAGAAAGCTCTGCTGGAGGGCTTGTCTACCATGGAGAAAGCTCTGGTGGAGGGCTTGTCTACCATGGAGAAAGCTCTTGTGGAGGGTTTGTCTACCATGGAGGAAGCTCTGGGAGAGGGCTTGTCTACCATGGAGAAAGCTCTGGGGGAGGGCTTGTCTACCATGGAGAAAGCTCTGGTGGAGGGCTTGTCTACCATGGAGAAAGCTCTGGTGAAGGGCTTGTCTACCATGGAGAAAGCTCTGGTGGAGGGTTTGTCTACCATGGAGAAAGCTCTGGGGGAGGGCTTGTCTACCATGGAGAAAGCTCTGGGGGAGGGCTTGTCTACCATGGAGAAAGCTCTGGTGGAGGGCTTGTCTACCATGGAGAAAGCTCTGGTGGAGGGCTTGTCTACCATGGAGAAAGCTCTGGTGAAGGGCTTGTCTACCATGGAGAAAGCTCTGGTGGAGGGCTTGTCTACCATGGAGAAAGCTCAGGTGGAGGGCTTGTCTACCATGGAGGAAGCTCAGGTGGAGGGTTTGTCTACCATGGAGAAAGCTCTGGTGGAGGGCTTGCTTACCATGCAGAAAGCTCTGGCAACTGTATGCTAGCTCAAGCCCTTTCTTCCTTGAGCTGATTTTTCTCAGATATTTTGTCCCAGAACAATAAATTAACTAAGATAGTGAACTATGTGAGTTTTGTCTCCAAAAAGAAAAAAACAACATTAAGAAAATCAGGGGCTGGAGAAATGGCTTCGAGGTTAAGTGCTTGCCTGTGAAGCCTCAGGACCCCAGTTTAAGGCTCGGTTCCCCAGGTCCCACGTTAGCCAGATGCAGAAGGGGGCGCACGCATCTGGATTTCGTTTGCAGTGGCTGGAAGCCCTGGCGCGCCCATTCTCTCTTTCTCCCTCCATCTGTCTTTCTCTCTATGTCTGTCGCTCTCAAATAAATAAATAAATAAATAATGAACAAAAAAATAAAAAAATTTTAAAAAAGAAAATCAGCAAGGTAATTTCTGAGGGTGAGGGAGGAGTTCCTGATCACTATAGTGGTTTTGTTTTTCCTTTTCTACCCGACAAGTTTCAATCTACTTATTTCATTTTTTAATATTTTTGTTAATTTGAGACAGTGAGTGAAAAGTATAGACATCCCCTTGATGCTGCAAACCAACTCCAGATGTATGTACTAATTTGTGCCTTACCATGGGGGCTAGGGAATTGAACCCATGCTGGCAGGCTTGGCAACAGGTAAGTGACTTTAATTACTTTAATCACTAAACATCTTCCTGACCCCTCCATCTAGTTATGTTTTGTTTGGTAAGTTGTTGTTGTTGTTGTTTGTTTGTTTGTCTTGTGGTAGGTTCTTGCTCAAGCCCAGGTTGACCTGGAATTCACTATGTCGTCTCAGGGTGGCCTTGAACTCACAGCGATCCTCCTACCTCTGCCTCCTGAGTGCTGGGTTTAAAGGCATGGGGTGCTGCTTCGCCTGACTTCAATCTAGTTTTTGGCCTAAAGGAAAACACAATGACACTGCTGATGGAGAGCAAACTGTGGAGGGTTAGTGGTGCGGAGGCGCCAATAACAGAGAACACTTGGTAAGCCGCACAAGGGAAATACAGAGCGAGGCAGAGGAAGGAGATGGGACAATGGATGTGTGGGGAGGGCTCTTCCTTGTCTCCAAAGACAGGGGCCAGGAAGATTGAAGAGACACAGAAGAGAGTTGGCAGGTTGGCTGGGGTGTGTGCCCTTCAGAACGGAAGAGAAGAGGTGGCGAGATGGAAGTCTGGGAGCCCAGTGTGCCAGGAGGGTAAGGACTTGGAGAGGACAGCGTCAAGGTCAATGTAGGAAAGGAGGTCATGGCACCCAGGAGACTGGAAACCATCCCATGTTGGCTATGTGAGCCCATAAAAGCCCACCACAGAGAGATGGGTTCTCTGTCAATGAGGGTCCTGGCCCGGTGCTTTTTCCTTCTATCATTTCTAGCTCACCAGCCCACTTCCATTCTTAGTAACACCTTTCTTAATAAACCATCTCTCTTGCTAGTCCCTTATTGTGTGTCTCTGGTACAATTCCTTGTCCCGGGACACAAGAGCCTGGAAACATGGCGGCAGGCAGTGTGTCTTTCAAACTTGGTCCCTCCTCTGATTTTCACCAGGACTTTGCTTGGGTGTCGCCTCCGTGATATCCCTGTGGAGGCAGGGAGACAGCTAGGTAATCAGTGTGGAGTGGCGAGGAGTGGGGGGCACGGAGGAAGAGAGGTCTCAGGGCACATACGGGGCCGGTGGGCACCATTCACGCCTAGTTCTCAGGACAAGTCTCTTGCAGTGACATCCTTGCACACAGTGCCGCCACACCTTTCCAGGGAAGAGCTCTATAGCAGAGAAGCAGAGTCTCACTTCCTATCCAGGACAAGAGTCACACCCAGCAGAGCCTGAGGTCCCAGAAGGAAGTGGATCAACCACCACCACTGGATTCCGAAGATGACCGTTGTTGCCTGCGTCAAATGACACCACTTGAAAGCTCCACGTCAGAAAAACAAAGAAGACTAGCTTAAGGTTCAGGGAGTCAGGCCCACGTAAGAGAGTCGAATGAGCACACCTCACCCAGTAGCTTGTTTTGATGGGATTCATTGGATGTCAACATTTCCTAATCTGCTGGGTGACTTTGGACATTACAGTTCCAAGAACCAGGACAACCTACCTCTATGAAGGGCCTGCTCCTGGACAACCTGTGATGACCTGAAAGGTTAACCCCACACACACCGGGCACCCCAGGAACATCTAAGGGATGGGGCAAATTTATGTCACATCTCAGGGCTGCATTACTGTAAAGAGGGAGGGTGGACACAAGAGCAACATCGTTTTGAAAATGAGACACGTGAGAAGTGGCATTCCGGATGCTTTCCCCACATGAAATGTCACTTCATCAAGATAAATGGTTCCCAGCTCTATGTGGCCCAGGGGACAGAAGGCCCGCATACTCCCTGTATACCAAACTGCCTGCCGCCGCCTCCCGTGGAAAATCCAGTGAGAGGCAGAAAACAAGCTACTTGGCTCAGGGTCAAGTGCAAGCCTGTAATCTGAGCAGGAAGGGTGGGTGTGTTCTCAGCACAGGCAGGTCAACTAGGGGAAAGGCCATGTTTACCCCAGGCTGAAAGTGCCAAGGAACCTCATCCCAGCAGCCAAAGGGCCAGGAGACCTACAGCCCACGGTGGAGTCAGTAGGAGGCAGAGGCACTCTGGCTTTGGCTCCATTGGGTCTGGGCAAAAGGAAAAGTTAGGCAATAGGCAGAAAGAAGGGAGGAAAAAAAAAAACTGAAGGAAAGAAAATCCACAGCCCACCATGCCTGGTTCAGCAGGCAAGGAGAGAGTGAAGGGAAGCGTGATAGAAATGGGGGAGTAAGGTGGCTGTGAGGTCGGAGAAGCTACAGGTGAGCTGACCTTGGATGCCCCAATGTGCTAGATAGAAACCCCGCGGAAATGAACTCCTGGGGCCTGTCTCCTGACCTTGATAGAGGAGAGAGAAGGAGTTGGGGAAGGAAGTTTTGAAGTCTTGGAAGATCCCACAGAGTCATGATGTCTAAATTGGGACTCTGTTGTTGTACGGAATGCCCCTCAGGAGCCATGATAAAACCCGTGTTGGCCTCCTCTGGCAAAGCTGAATTGTTTTCGTCCAGTGCTGAAAATCTCGGTGACACCCCACGCACGCAGCCCTGTGTGCAGCTGTCCTGTGGGGCCATGAGAAGACCTCCATAGCAGTTCCCAAGGCCCTGGGCTCAGGGTTCCGGATTCGCTGGCGCTTGTCTTCTCAGTTTAAGTGCTTCCTAAGTTTTTTTAAACACTTTTATTTTCTTATTTAACAGAGAAAGAAGGGGAGAGAGAGAGAATGGGCACACCAGGGCCTCCAGCCACTGCAAATGAACTCCAGACGCGTGCGCCCCCTTGTGCATCTGACTAACGTGGGTCCTGGAGAATCAAACCTGGGTCCTTTGGCTTTGCAGGCAAACTTCTTACCTCTAAGACATCCCTCCAGCCCCAAAGATTTTTTTTAAGGTTACTTACAAGGGACTTTGCTTCAATTGCATAAAGCCTTTCCGTTTGACCAGCCTTGCTGTGTGCCCTTGGGAAAGGTCATGGTCGGAGGTAAAATCCTTGGTCCAGCCTGGAGAACCGTTGTCCTCAAAGGTATTGAACTTTCTGAATGGTGTCTTAGGGTGTAATAGAAAGACATTTTAGAAAATGAATCACACACAAACACACACACACACACACACACACGCCAAAAGAAAGAATATAGGCGTTTCCTCTGTGCAAGAATGAAGCCACCTTATTTTTCTCTTTGCTCTGATTTCAATGTCTATTTTTATCTTATTCCGTGCAAGTTTTGTAAGATGCCCTATGTTCTCTTTGGAAGAAGCATAAATAAGTCACGTGAATACAACACAAACAAAAACAAATGCCAACCCTCCTGAGCCCAAGCCCAGGAATTTGGAGTTTAAAAAACTCCGGTGCAACCATTGATACCACGACTTATTTGTTCAGTAAATAATTGACAGGAGCCTGTCCTGCGCCGGGTCTGGTGACCCTGCAGCTGACCTAGTGTCCCTCACACTTTGATCTCAAACAACCGACATGCTGGGAGGGAAACTGAGTCTGATGTGCAGACATCCGTGCGGGGCTGGGGCATGTCAGATGGTGAGAAACGGTACAAAGCCAGTCAAGCAAAGGGACAGAGGACAGGCTTGACCCTTGCTTAGGGACAGCCCTAAGGTACAAGGTACAGAGGCATTAAAAGACAGCTGAAAGAATACAGGAGAGACCTGTAGCTCCGCGCGCACAAGGGCCTTCCAGGAAAAGGCCAGTGTCTGAGCTGTGAACCAGGATTCTTTTATAACTCAGCAACTCATTTGTCCACCAGGCTTTTGTAGCTTTTGACATTTAAATCACCTTTCAAAGGCTTCTTTTAAGAGAGAAGTACAAAGTCACAGTTCTGTGGCTGAAAGTTTTTTCTTTTTTCCTTTTTTTTTTTTTTTTTTTTTTTTTGGTGCACTCCTGTGGGCGTGGCCAAAGACTCAGCTTGCGGGGAGTTCTTTCACCCTCACAGCACCTGCTCTCACTGGATCCTGGGGGGGGCTGGCCACCATCATCCCGAACATGCTGGAGAGGATTCTTGGTGACCAGACTTTTTTTCTTCCAAACAGCCAGGATAGCCAGGTAAACACCCAGAGCAGGCCTCCAGCAAGTATCTGGGCCCAGGCCGGCATCCACGCCACAGAAAGCCTGGCTGTGCAGGGCCTTGGGGTGGTGGAAAGCAGAGGTTCACGATCACACAGCCTTATGATGAAAGCAACTCAGAAACCCTGAGAGTCCTGGCAGCCGACTGCAAAGACGGCTTGCGCCATGCCTTGGCTGGCTGGTTCCCCCAGTGGCCTTCCAGAATGACATTTCCCGTGAAGCTTTGCACCTGGCATCTCCCTCGGTAAATAGCCGCAGGAAGTCCCCCATCACACTCCAGGTCCCTGCTCCTGCTACAAACGCTATGGGAAGGAGGGCTGAACACGCTGATTTACTGACCTGGGGACACACACCCGGATCAAAGTGAAGAACTCTACGGTCCCCTGAGACCACAGCTAGCTCAGTGCTCTGTAATCCAATTATGTGCGGGAGCGCAGGTCTGCATGAGTGTGCAGTCATGGCAAGTGCAGCCTTCACAGGTGGGGCATGGAGGTTGCTTTAAGCTTCTCTCCTCTCCTCTACTGAACAAGGCTTACTTCATGATCATGTCCCGGGACAAGCCCTGGGCAGAACACACTGGGCAGAGAAAGTGTGGGATCATTAGCACATAGCTAATGCCATAAACCAACACTGAGGCTGAAGGCCGGCCAGAAGGTGCCAGAGATCCCAGCAGCCCACAGCCCGCGACGCTACAGCCCTGCTCTGCGCTTTGCCACGGGAGGGAACCCGTCGGGCCATGTACGACTGTGGCGTTCTCCTTCGTTGCTTTGCCAGAAAAGAGGGTCATTAAAATATTTGAAAGGAGACCATTAAAAGAAGAATGGGCCTTCAGACAGACATTTTTTTTAACTTTTTAAGAAATACCCAAGGTGGGTGGCACATACCTTTAATCCTAGCAGTAGGGAGACAGAGACAGAGGATTTTCACGAATTCGAGGACTGTGTGGAGCTACAGAGTGAATTCTAAGTCGTCCTGGGCCAGAATGAGACCCCACCTTAAAAAACATACCCAAGATGGGGGGTGGGGTTGGGGCTGGAAAGAGGGCTCAGCTTTTCAGGTGCTTGCTTGTGCAGCCTGCAGACCATGGTTTGATTCCCTCATGTGATGGTTTGAATGCAATGACTCCCCATAAACTCCTGAGTTCGGAGTGCGTGCTCCCCGGCTGCTGGCAATGTGGGAGGTATAGCCTTGCTGGTGGAGGTGTGTTGCTGGGGTGGACTTTGCGGTTTATCAGCCCCTAGCTTGCTAGTGTTAGGTGGACTCACTCTGCTGCTACTGTTGGCCCTCTGCTGTGGCTGAGGTGCTTCCAGCCTCTGCTCATGTCATGCCTTCCCCTGCCTTCACGGAACTTCCCCTGAGCCAAATAAACCTTCCCTCCCATCAGAAATGAGAAGGGGACTGCAACGCCCAGTGTCCAGTTGCACAAAGTGGCACACACATCTGGAGTTTGTTTGCAGTGGCAAAAGACACTGGCATGCCTATTTCTCTTCTTCTCTTCTCTTCTCTTCTCTTCTCTTCTCTTCTCTTCTCTTCTCTTCTCTTCTCTTCCCTTCCCTTCCCTTCCCTTCCCTTCCCTTCCCTTCCCTTCTCTTCTCTCTCTCTCTCTCTCTCTCTCTATCTATCTATCTTCACAAATAAATAAATAATATTAGAAATAAATACCCAAGGCATAGGGCAAGGACCAGAATATAGCAAGATGGGTGGTCATGACTCTGGCGCTAGTTACTTGATTTTCTCACAAACATATTTTTAATAAAAGGCATCTAAGAGATAAAAGTAGATGATTAAAATGATAAAGCACATTAAGAAAACACTGCTGGGCATAATGACTTCACTCCCTCACATACCTAGACGCATCTGTGTGTTTTCTGAAAGCAACATTGCCAAGTGCTGTTAACACTCTGCCCCGTCTCGAAAGGCCACATGATCACCTCACGCCAGAGTCTACTTTGTGTTACCTGATACTATTTTTTTTAATGCAATTACATACTTCAACACAAGGCTGAGAGGATGGCTCAGTCAGCAACTTGCTTTCTGTAAGGTTCAGGAGTGACCAAGACCACGGAGACCACTCCGAGGCAAAGATGGAAGCTTTTATTCAGGGAAAACATGAGCTGCCAGGACTGACTCTCAAGAGCCGAGCACAGTCAACTTTGAGATTCCAGATAGTGGGCTCTTCAGTTGGGAGAAGGTGAGGAAGGGAAAAGTTGAATTAAAAAAAGGGGGTTTCTTAGCTGGACATGGTGGCGTACGCTTTTAATCCCAGCACTCATGAGGCAGAGGTTAGAGGATTGCCGTGAGTTTGAGGCCACCCTGAGACTCCATAGTGAATTCCAGGTCAGCCTGGGCTAGAGTGAGACCCTACCTCGAAAAAACAAAAAAAAAGAAAACAGAGGTTTCTTTAGGGAATATCTAAGATAGCCAGCGTGTGACACCAGATCAGTGACCAGGTGACTGACAAGATAAGGGGCAGGAAATCATGACCTGGGGTGGGGGTCATTGTTAGGCAAGGAAGGGATAATGGCTGAACGGTTTCTTGAGGAATGTGGATAAGTCTCTGTCACCACCCTGCTGTCCTCAGTGTCCATTTTTGGGAGCCTTTCCGGTCCTAACACTTTCCATTCAAGCTAGGTTTTGAGCTGAGCTTGGTACCCAGCACCCACGTAAAAGCCTGTAGGTACCATGGCTCCTCAGCCTCTGCAGGGGTGGGATTCTACACATGCAGAGCAGAGGAGTCATGGTACTCCCAGCTAGCCCAGCCCGTGAGCTCCTCATGGGTGAAAGAGCCTGTCTCAGAGAACAAGGCAGAGGGCAGCTGGGAAAGACACCCAACACTGACATCCTCCTCCACACACACATCCACGTAAAAACAATAAAAACTCCAACATGTAGTTTCACTCTCTCTACTTAGGACAACACATTCCTTCCCACGGTGGTCAGATGGCATGGAGGTGTGTGATATGTGACATGCCCCTGCCGTCAGCTGTTACGATGACCATCTGGATTCCCAGCAGGGGCCTGCAGCCGTGTTCTCGGGCCAGCGTCCACCACCTGTTGACAGACAGCCCGCCGCAGTGTCTGGATGCAGGCGGATGGTCCCTGAGCCCACAGTCCTTAGCTCGCTCGTCCTCTTGGTGGCATTTGGACTGCTACAGAGACATGCCCTAAGGGACGGCACCCATCTCAACTCTAACAGTGCTCATCTGCTCTGATCAGGCCACCTCAGCATCACACATACAGTTACATTCTCAGATGGTGACATTCCTACTCTTTTCGCGGAGCTCACTCTAGCTTGCCCGGCCCTGGCCTGGCCTGCTGCCCGCAGCATCCCAGCATACACACGCCAGAGAGGACATCTCCATGAGGAACACAGAGCTCGCTGTCCCCTTGCCTCAGGAAAGAGGGTCCTGGCCATCAGGGCAGAGCTAGAAGCGTACCCCAGTGTAGCTTCGAGAGGCTTTGCTCTGCTGGGAAGGAAAATGTAGTAATCAGCTGCCTGCCTGGCCACCTATGGAGAATCTGTTGTGTGCCAACTTCTTGCCTTTCAGACATGCCATGAGCCCAACCCAGAGCCATGACTCTCTTGGCAGCAAACAGGGCGATGAGGAAAAGACACCAGATCCAAACCAGCTCCTGATGACAGTGAGAAAGAAAGAGCTAGAAATTGACCCGTTCCACAACTCCCAAAGTTATCCTCGCTTTTACCCCTACCTAGCTCACAAATGGGGGGCAGCACCACCTCCAAGAAACAAAGACAGAAACAGGAGTCATAGGAATTAGTTATGCCCCTTCCAGATCGCTGGGGTCACATGTCAGTGAACCCCAAGTGAACCCCATGTTCCTGCTCCAGGTCCCCCTGAGGGAGGGGCTATTCTAAGCCATGTACCTACTGGCTAGAGAGCAATTCTCTTTCTTTTTTGTAATAATATCCCTCTTGTCTACTCCTAAATCCTATTTGGGATTTTTTTCACACACTAGAAGCATCATTTTGTTTGTTTTTGAGGCAGAGGCTCAGGCTGACCTGAAGGTCACTCTGTAGCCCAGGTTGGCCTCAAACTCAGGGTGAAGCTCCTACCCCAGACTTCTGAGCACTGGGATTATAGACGCGTGCCGCCATACCCACATCTCTGAACATTTTGCATCCCATGTTTTCACAATCTTCCCACCTACATAAAACTGAGAACAAAGGCTTAATGGTTAAGGCACTTGCCTTCAAACCCTAAGGATCCAGGTTCGATTCCTCAGGACCTATGTAAGCCAGATGCACAAGGTAGCGCATGTGTCTGGAGTTCGTTTATAGTGGCTAGAGGCCCTGGAGCACCCATTCTCTCTCTCTCTCTCTCTCTCCATATCTCTGAAATAAATAAACATAAAAAATCCTAAATTTCTGGGGAAAGCTTAGAACAAAATTAATAAGTGGATTTTTTCTCAAATTCCAAGTTTCTAGGATTGCTTCTTTTTCCACCCACAGTACTTTATAATTAAACATGGCATCCAAGGCCGCACGTATGTTCACAAAATGCCGTGTGTTCTCAGCCATGCCCGGGTTGTTTGTTGTCCTTGCCTAATGTGGACAGCTAGGTTGCTTCTTTTAAATGAGGTCATGACCCTCTGAACTGATTTAGTGACCTGCAGGGTCAAGGCCCCAGCTAGACCCATGCGGACGTGGCAGCTCTGCGTGCCTGTGAGGACAGAGGGGACATTCCTGTCTCCTTGTACCCACACCCGCTGCTCACCTCAGGACTAGGTTCTCTGGGATGTCACCCCACCTCCGAGGATGACCGCATGGGGAAGGCTCGAAGCAGGAGGACTACTGAGATCAGTTTGGAACCTTCGGTTTCCTTTGTTTTGTGACGGTATGCAAGCTCGCATGTTTGGGGTGATGGCTCAGTGGATAAGGCATGTGTTCACAAGGATAGCGACATACCTGTGTTCAGCTCTCCAGAGCCCACTTTAGAAAACAAAGAAGCATGGAAGCCGTGTTGGCTTTCTGTAGCCTCCTCGACTGGCTTTCAGTGAGCTGGAAGGCCCAGACAGGAAACTCCCTAGAAGCTTCTGGACCAGCTAGCTTGGGAACAGAGAAATAAATAAATAAATGACCAAGACTTTGACTCAAACGCAGTGGAAGGCAAGGTCTGACACCACAAAGTTGCCCTCTGACCTTCACACGTGCACCATGGCACACATGAGCCCACATACCCTAAAAAAAAAAAAAAAAAAAACACTGTTTTCCGTCTAGAAAAAAATGAAGACACAGAAAAACTCAGTGCCTGATCCTCATCACACTAGATACCTGCTCCATGATTCTCAATCTTGATCCCTTTAAGTCAGAGGATGCGTCCTGTCATCCAGAAACCAAGCTGGCCCGTGCCTGTTTCTCTCCAGCTATGTGACAATACTCCCATGCCTGCTTGTGTCCACGCTGTCCAGCTACCCCCAAGCTACCACAGCCGAGCTGAGCAGTGTGGCCCAAGGGCTGGCCACCCCTGCTCCAGCCCCCACCCCCGCCCTGGAGAATAGCTCTTCTCTAGAACACATTGTTTGCCTACCAACATGTTGGCCTTCATGACCGGAGGGGGTGAATTTTCCATCCCCATGCCTGCATTACAGCAAACACACCATGAAGTCAGCCTCACAAAGACTGCTTATCTCTTGCTTTGAGAGAACCCTTTACCACAGTTGGTTTTGTTTGTTTAATATAACAACAAGGAAACTTCAGAGCCCTATGTGCACGGTCGTGTTTTATCATGGCACGTTTAATTGTAAAGATGCTTATGAGGCCTGCGCCCTGCTCTACGCTGTTGTCAAGTTCACATCAAGATGCTCTGAGCTGATTACCATGCAGTAAAGATCACTGTCTAGGGAGAGTCACATCTACCTCAGAGCTTCAGAGGCAGAAATGGCAGAGCCTGGCCTTAAAGCTTGGATCGGGAGCCGGGAGTGTGGTGCACACCTTCGATCCCAGCCCTGTGGGAGCTCAGCAAAGATGATCTCCATGAGTTCAAGGCCAGCGTGGGCTACAGAGTGAGCTTCTAGTCGGCCTGGCAAGAATGAGACCGGGCTTCAAAAATCAAAAATAAATAAATAAATAGTACAAAGCAGGGCAGGGATATAGCTCAGCGGTACAGGGCTTGCCTGGCACATGCAAGGCCCTAGCTCTGATCTCTAGCACAGAAAGATAAAATAAATAGACAAACTAAATATGAAAATAAGCCGAGCATGAAATGAGCCTCCATGTGGCTTCTGCCCTTTGGTTTGTAGCGAATGGGGGGACAACGTGCAGATGACCATACGTCAACCATAGACATGAAAAATGCAAATAAACAACAAGCAAATAAGTAAAAAGTATACCCTCTGGATCACAACTTGGCAAGTTGGTGTGTGTGCACATGTGTGCACACGTACATTCACATGTGTACTCATGTTCATGCAGGTGCGTGTTGTGTGTGTGTGTGTGTGTTCATGAGGAAGCCAGAGGACAGCTTTGAGTCTTATTCTTCAGGTGATATCCATTTTTTTTTTTTAGTCTTTTTCTATGTTTTTTTTTTTTTAATTTATCTGAGAGAGAGAATGAAGCAGAGAGAGAATGGGTGCACCAGGGCCTCCAGCCACTACAAATGAACTCCAGACACATGTGCTGCCTTGTATATCCGGCTTACATGAGTACTAGGGAATTGAACCTGGATCCTTAGGCTTCACAGGCAAGTTCCTTCACCATAAGTCATCTTTCCAGCCTTTTTTAAAAACCTTCTTTGATGGCGGGTCTCTTGCTGAGAACCTATAGCAGGCTGATTCATCTAGACTAGCGAGCCAGCACGCCCCGGGGCTCCACCCAATGACAGGACCGCCCCAGGCCCAGGACAACAAAACAGCCAGTGTGTTTGTTTTTAAACACGGGGCCTGGGGATTGAACTCGGCTCTTCATGCTTCCCGGGCTAGCACACCACTGACCGAGCTATCTCGCCAGCCCTACCGGGTCTTTAGAAAATGAAATACCCCCTCCCCACACCGAGTATTTGCCCCAGAGAAGTAGAAACAGTCTCCACAGGAGAATGAAGTTGTGCTAGGATGTGTGTGGCAACTCTTGCCATCATTGCCCAACCTTGACAAACAAAGTGTCTCTCAACATCAACAACAGCAATGAACGAAGGAGCCCTGGGTTTGGGCGCCAAGGAATAGAACTGAGTGGGAAAAATGGAACTAACTCATTCCTCAGCTTGGGGAGATCTAATGGTACTATGGTGAGTGAAAAAAAAAACCTATGTCAGCCAGTCTCCAAAGCTTCAATGCCATACAATGCCACTGTTGGAAGGCATGCCCACAGCGTATGGCCAAGGTTAGCGGATACACAAACACAGAGGGTGTGATGCCAAAGCAATGTCCCAAGGGCACTTGGGGTGATGAAACTGTTTTGTATCCTAGAAGTGGTGGAGGTTACACTAAACTATACATGCATCTAAGCAGATGGAACTGCACGTTAAAAGAGAAAAGTCAGCCAGGTACACTGACACACAACTTTCATCCCAGCACTTGGGAGACAGAGGTAGGAGGATTGCTGTGAGTTCAAGGCCAGCCTGACACTACATAGTGAATTCCAGGTCAGCCTGGGCTAGAATGAGACCCTACTTCAAAAAGCCAATATAAATAAATAAATAAATAAGGAAAAAGTCAACTTTGCTATATGGTTGAAGGGCTCTGTGTAGAGGACAGAGACCAGATGAAAACAAGGGGTCAATGAAGAGCTGCCAAGAGCTTCCAAGTGCATTCTGATGCAAGAGGGAAACCAGAGGTTTTAATCAGGCAAGAAACTTGATTAGATTTGGAGTTTCCTGGGATTGTTCTGCTGCAGAGAGAAGATGGATTAGAGGCACTTCCTTTGGAGGAATGGAAATCAATTCATATTCTACTGCAAGGGAGATCAATTAGAGAGGAGGAGTTATGAATTCAGTTCTGGTCATTTGGTGTCTGAGCAGCTTGCAGGACATTAAGTAAACACATCGATGGGGAGCTGAGCAAATGAAGTTCCAGAAAAACGTCTGAGCTGATAATACTGACAGTTCATAGTTGACGTTACCTTTGGTGGCCTGCCTATAGAGTCCGTGAGGAGAAAAGTAGTTTGGGATCTGGAATGAAAGCAAACACCGACTGTAAAAAGAGCTGGCCAGGCGTGGTGGTGCACACCTTTAGTCCCAGCACTCGGAGGGCAGAAATAGGCCAGCCTGAGACTACATAGTGAATTCCAAGTCAGCCTGGACTAGAGTAAAACCGTACCTCAAAAATAAATAGATAGCCAGGCGTGGAGGAGCATGCCTTTAATCCCAGCACTCGGGAGGCAGAGGTAGGAGGATTGCCGTGAGTTCGAGGCCACCCTGAGACTCCATAGTGAACTCCAGGTCAGCGTGGGCTAGACTGAGACCCTACCTCGAAAACCAAACCATAAAAATCAAAAATAAAATAAAACAAATAAACATAGAATGAGGAAGCCAAAAACATGGAACTGAAGAGACCAGGGGAAGACACTCGGACTCTGTGTTTCCAGAATGCCATGGCACGCGTGAGCCCCTGAGTTTACAAGGACTCCCACAGACAGGATTTTATCCACCAAGAGAAGTCAGCCCCCAGTTTCAGAGGTTCTAGTCCCAGGCCGCTGGCTCTGTTGCTCCTGGGTGGAGGTGAGTTAAGACAGAGCATCTTGGCAGGAGATGTGGCACAAAAGAAATGCTCACCTCGCAGTGGCTGGAGAGTGGAGAGGAGCAGGGCAAGATGCACATCCCCTGAGACCCTCTTCTCCAACCCGCTGCTACCTCCCAACGGCCGGAAGCTATGACCTCATCCGCGCATCGGGCCAGCCGAGGAGGTCAGCGCTCTCCTACTCCAAACCTCCCCAAAGCCCAAGCGCTGGCGGCTGGCGCCAACACCTGAGCCTGGGGGCCGTGACCAGGACCGGGCACACCTGGCTCAAGCCCTCGTGCCAGCAGAGAGGACTTGAAGGAGACAGGTGTGGCCCACAGGGAGCAGATCTTCCTCCCAGTGCTCAGTGGCTTGCACCTCACTGCCTACTGCTCAGGACGTGTGGACCGTCTCCTGGCCTGGGGGTGCTACGAACCCTTCTTGACACATGAAGCAGTCTGAACCAAAGCAGCCAGGAAGCCTGCATTCTCCACACTCAGCAAACCCCTCCCCGGCTTGGCAGCTGTCCCGGGAGGGTGTGGGGAGGAGGCCCGGGCAGCCTTTCCTGGAGCCTCCCCTGCATCTACCGGGTGGTGCTTACCATTCAAGGGAGAGACTGCACAGGAAACAGATGTGTCTAACTGCAGAGGAAACCCACACCAGCCCTGTGTAAACCAGCCCAGCCTTCCATTCATAAAAACGGAACCAAGGGCCACCCCTCGCAGAAGGAACACACCAACCGGATAGTGACCTCGAGGAGCAAATAAAATAGCTCACTTGACAGGAAGCAGATAGTAATCATCAAACATCTGATTTGATCCAAAGAGATTAGAGGGAATTGCACCCATAAAGTCAGAAATAGCTGTATTAGAAGCGGGAGGAGAAGGGAAGAATAGAAAAGAGCAGGCTGGTGACTAAACAATGACTGGCAAAAGAAACCTTTCATGGCCACGGGGTGCTAAGGCAAGGGGTCTCCTCCAGACAGGTAGAGGGCACAGATGCAGACATCTGACAGGTGCCCATGCCCAACAAAACAGGTAAAGAAATAAGGAAAAATGCAAAAGCCTTGCAAGGTTTATCCAGGAGGACCACACAGTACACAGAGATATCTAAAATAGAGAATGGAAGTGGGAGAGGAGAGAGAGAGAGAGAGAGAGAGAGAGAGAGAGAGAGAGAGAGAGAGAGAGAGAAAGAAAGAAGGAAGGAAGGAAGGAAGGAAGGAAGGAAGGAAGGAAGGAAGGAAGGGAAAGAGAGAGAGGGAGAGAGGGAGGGAGGAAGAGAGGAAGGGAGAGAGGGAGGGAGGAAGAGAGGAAGGGAGAGAGGGAGGGAGGAAGAGAAGAAGGAAGGAAAGAAGGAAGGAGGAGGAGGAGGAAGGCCTCCAAGGCCCAGGGACCATTGCAGAAGAGGTGGCAGAAGGGATGTAAGAGCCTGAGGACGGGCATCAGAGCTGTGGACCCGTCTTCCAGGCACCACGTGGCCGTTCCATTCGTGACCTCACAGCGCTGTCATTAGCTACATAATATTAAACCCATCAACATGTCACCATGGATTATGGAGGAGGGCAAAAACTTAAACAAAAAAATTAGATCAAAATAGAAGAGGAACTGGTTGGAAAGAAGAGATTCAGTGAAAGGGATTAGGAAGGAAGGACAAAAGAAAGTAATGGGAGGGGCTTATGATCAGGGTATATTACGTATATGTACAAAAAATGTCAAAAAATGTTCTTTATAAAAGAAGCAAGAATGGAAGCAGGGAAGGAGTCAGAGATGGTGGAAGCGGGATCACACTTCCCAGAGGAGCTGTGGGGTGGGGAAATGTGTTCCCTCTTAGATACTCCTGACGACATTGTGGAACAGGAGAAATCCAAGGGAGACTGAAACCTTTGCAGAACAAGTGGACAGTCTGAGATGCAGGAACTGGGCGCTAGAAGAAACAAGGGAGACACGGAGATAGTGAAATGGGTCTGGAAGTCCTGGCCCTGCATCACTGGGCTGTGAACAGCAGGAGCTTTAGTGTCATGGGTTCATCCCCTCATCCTGTTTTAAAGAGAATGCAGCATGCATAATTACAATACGTGTGCTGACAGAAGGGAAACCCACAACGTGAAAAAACAAGTAGCAACACCAAGTACGAAATCTCATCCCCCTGAAGTCAGCTGTACACACAGAGAGAGACAGACAGAGGGAAACGGGAACCTGAAAGTACTGAGGAGGACACATGAAGGCTGGAGCAAAGAGGTAGATGTTTGCTATGCTTTTTGGCTTTAAAACAAGTTTAGATTACCTTTTAATTTCTATCTTACTTTTTCTTGTGTATGGCTGTGGTGTGAGCATGTATGCATGTCCAAATCTATGTGGGTACACATGCGTGTTCACGTAGAGGCCAGAGGTCAGTGCTGGGTGTCTTCCTCAATTGCTCTTCTCTTGATTTCTTGAGACAAGGTCTCTCACTGATCCCAGAGCTCATGGATCCAGCTGGTCTAGACAGCCTGCTTGCCTAGGGGACCAGCTGATCTCCACCTCCCAAGGCTGGGATGACGGGCATGTGCCACCACACCTAGCATACAAGCAATATGGCTGAGTAAGGCTGTAAATGACTGATCCTTTCTGACAGAAGTCTAGCTGCACTGGGGCCTTCTTCTAGTGCCTTCCATAGCATTAACAAGTTCAAGTTGTCTGCGTCTTCTTCAAATTTATTTAGGAGATAGACTTTTCTAGAAATGCTTTCATTTCAACTACACAGCAAAGCGTGTTGGCATATAACTACCCAATGTATTGTTTAATTTCTTAAACCTCATATTTTATTTTACTTAACAAAGACAAATCTTGTTTTTAAAATCCAGTTGTCAGTTCTTTTTTTAATTATTTTTATTACAAATTTATATTAACAACTTCCATGATTATAAAAAATATACCATGATAATACCCTCCCTCCTCCCCACATTCCCCTTTGAAACTCCATTCTCCATCATATCCCCTCCCCATCTCAATCAGTCTCTCACTTATTTTGATGTCATGATCTTCTCCTCCTATTATGATGGTCTTGTGTAGGTAGTGTCAGGCACTGTGAGGTCATGGATATCCAGGCCATTTTGTGTCTGGAGGAGCACATTCTAAGGAGTCCTACCCTTCCTTTGGCTCTTACATTCTTTCTGCCACCTCTTCTGCATTAGACACTGAGGCTTGGAAGGTGTGATAGAGATAAAAGATATTTCAGTACTGAGCACTCCTGTCACTTCTTTCCAACACCATGATGCCTTCTTAGTCATCCCAAGGTCACTGCCATCTGAAAAGAGAAGATTCTCTACCAAAAGTGAGAGTAGCATTAATATAAGGGTATGAACATTAAGAAAACTGCTTATTGGGCACTTTGATAAGCATAGTATATACATTTATCCAGATAGCAGCAGACATTACACCCCTAGGGCTCATGACTACCCCTATTGTAGGTTTTCAGTGTCAGGCATGTATTCCCTCCCATGGAGCGGGCCTCCATTCTAATTAGAGAGAGGCTGGTTTCCCCCATAACAAACATGCCACTATTGTACCTGTTGGCTCATTTGGCCTGGCTGGCCAAATTTAATGCTTGCAGTGTCCACTGTGGAGTATCTCCACTGGTGATTTCTTTCTCTTCCATTGAACTGCATGCAGTGTAGCTTTTTCCAGCTTTCTGTCAGCTGTTCTACATGGAGGGAGTTTTCAGCTCAGCTCCAGCAAGATTTCTCAGTGACCTTGCAGCCTAAGTATGTGGAGTCTTCAGCAATAGGGTCTTACCATCTATTCCTGGTGGGAAACCAAGAACCTCAGCAATGGCATGTAATGTTCTGGGAACATCAGGGACCTCCCTGGCCAACAACTCACTGGAAGGTCCCATCCCTGACACTGAAAATTTTCTATCACTCACTTCCATTGCATCCCAGATCCAGGCAAGCTTTGCCACTGTGATGATCCCGGGATGTTCTCCACAACTCTGCCCCATCCCACCCCTCCCCCATGAGAATGTCACAGTGCACTGTACAGGGTGATATCTGCCTGAGTGGGGCACACACACACACACACACACACACACACACACACACATGCGTGTGTACCACACACACATATGCAAGAAGTTTTTTAAGAAAATAAGAAAACTGGGTATAAAACAATCCAAAAAGAGAAAAGAAAAAAGACATGAGAAAATTGGAGACACCCCTCCCTCTGCCCCTTGGGCTCCTGCAACGTACCTGCCCCTCACCAGGTTTCTGCCATGAAAGGATAGCACATCTCACTCATCAGTCATCCTTTAGATCTCCACCAGAACCCCTGTTCCACTTCATGGGCCCGATTTTTTTGTTCATGTTCTTAACACCTGGCTAATACCAAGCTCTATGATCTACTTTGCCTAATTGTAGATCTGTCCAATGGGGAGATGCCCAACTTTGGAAATGTTGTCCTCTGTCCACAAAACCTAGACTTTTAACCTGGGCATTTGTGAGCATTCAGACAGAAAACCTCCCTGGGCATCCTATCAGGGCACCCCCCCTCCCCAGCAACTGGTATCACACAGTACCTCACGGTGCCAGGAAATGCAAAACCTGGCATTCCACCAGCACATCTGCAAAGCTCTTGCTCTGTTCTGGAAAGAAGTGAGGAAGAAGCAGGGGCACAGTGACTTTGCCTGACAGGGAGGGAGTGGACAAAGGTGACTGGCTTTGCTGGTCAGCAGGAGGAGAGCGGTGAACCAGCCCCGGATGAAGCATCTACAAGCAGCCAGAGGTGGGAGGACAGCCCAAGAGCCCAGGGGCAGCAGACTGGAGCAAGAAGGCAGGAGGTGGAGCGGCGGGCAGGTGAGCAGAAGGACGAGAGGGAGCAGTGAGCAGCTGGTGAGTGGACAGGGCAGCCCTATCCTCCTTTCAAGAGGGTGACCAAGCTCCCCACTGAGATGCGGCTGAGAGGCCAGGTAGGAGGCTGCCAGGTCCACGTTCTCCACCCACGCCGGCCGCACACGCACGCACAGAGCACCATCGTGTGCCTGTCTGGGTTTGTGTGACAACCTTTACCCACTCCATACCCATCCACAGACTGAAGAACTCAGACAGGAGTCCCTGGTGCTATGGGAACACGGGGTTCTCCCCATCCACTCCGATATCTGGGTCACCACCTCCTGCAAGGTCCTGCAGGCAAACGGGAGTGACCACCCCAGGCGAGCGTGGGGAGGGGTGTGCCGCCCACAGACAGGTGCTCTCCTTGGTCCTCCAGAGCAATCCCCAGGGAACATACGGTGGAAAATGTTAGATCATCTGGGAGAACACAATACTGGTCAGAAACCTCAACCCACTCCTTCTTGTCCAGCTGTCTATCCCTGAGGATGCCTTCAATGGAGCTGGGCGTGGGGAGGATGAATGGAGATCACTGTTCCCCCAGCTCATGACACCTTCTCTCCATGCAGGGGAGAAGCTCTGTGTGAGAGAGGAGGCTTTGCCTCTCACCAGCGTGTGGCTGAGAATGGGACTCAGGCGTGCTTGGTGGCCACCGTGTGAGGCATGTTCCTAAGCTTCACACCACTGGACCAGGGGGCAGAGCACGCTGCGCACCTCACCCTCCAAGCAGGCTCATCCGTGTTCAGCAGCCCATGCTGGAGGTCTCGCCAGAGGAAAACAAAATACCGCCTTCAATACAAGTTAGAGGCTCCTTCATAAACTTAAGCAGAGATCACTAGCTTAAAAAAAAAAAGGGGGGGCTGGAGAGATGGCTTAGCGGTTAAGCGCTTGCCTGTGAAGCTTAAGGACCCCGGTTCGAGGCTCGGTTCCCCAGGTCCCACGTTAGCCAGATGCACAAGGGGGCTCACGTGTCTGGAGTTCGCTTGCAGAGGCTGGAAGCCCTGGCGTGCCCATTCTCTCTCTCTCCCTCTATCTGTCTTTCTCTCTGTGTCTGTCGCTCTCAAATAAATAAAAAATTTAAAAAAGAAAAAAAAAACATGATGAGGGCTGGAGAGATGGCTTACTAGTTAAGGCACTTGTCTGGGAAGCCTAAGGACCCAGGTTCAATTCTCCAGTCCCTATGTGAGCCAGATGCACAAGGTGGCGCATGCGTCTGGGGTTTGTTTGCAGTGACTACAGGCCCTGGCCCATTCACTCTATCTGCCTTTCTCTATCTTTCTCAAATAAATAAGTAAATAAAATATTTTTTTAAAAAAATCATGATGAAACCAAATAAAAATCACACTATAATCTCTTTTAAGCACAACAACGTCCACATATATATGTACATGTAAGTGTTTATTTGAAAACATTCAACTCCACCTTCATGATAAGAAAAGTTTCAGGGAATAAGCATGGTCATAAATAAGAAGTCAGTTTTGAAGAGAAGTTTTCCACAAGGTACCCCACATTCTTGGTGATCTTTCCTTGAATCGTGAAGGGTACAAAATCAATTCATGTTCTGAATACCAAGTGCCATTAAACAAGCAGTGCCCTGAGTCTCAGAGAACAAAGAAGAGCTGTGAACCAGTCTGGTTCTTGTTTGTTTTGAGACAGGGTCTCATATAGCCCCTTTGAATTTACCGTGTACTTGAGGATGACCTTGAGCTTCTGATCCTCCTGCCTGCACTTCCTGAGTGCTGGGGTTACACATATGTCTCACAACACCTAGTTTTGGTTGTAGTGGGGATCCAGCCCAAGGCTTCCTGAATGCTAAGTAAGCCCTGGAACAACCAAGCTAAATCCAAACTCCCAGCCACACCTTCCCTTCCTCTCCCTCCCCTTCCCTTCCTCTTCCTTCCCTTCTTCTCCCTTCCCTTCTCTTCTTCTCCCTTCCCTTCCCTTCTTCTCCCCTTCCCTTCCTCTCCCTTCCTTTCCTTTCCTTCCCTTCCCTTCTCCTTCCTTCCCTTCCTCTTCCTTCCCTTCTTCTCCCTTCCCTTCCCTTCTTCTCCCCTTCCCTTCCCTTCTTCTCCCCTTCCCTTCCTCTCCCTTCCTCTCCCTTCCTTTCCTTCCCTTCTTCTCCCTTCCCTTCCCTTCTCCTCCCTTCCCTTCCCTTCTCCTCCCTTCCCTTCCTTTCTCCTCCCTTCCCTTCCCTTCTCCTCCCTTCCCTTCCCTTCTCCTTCCTTCCCTTCCCTTCTTCTCCCTTCCCTTCACTTCTTTTCCCCTTCCCTTCCTCTCCCTTCCTTTTCTTTCCTTTCCTTTCCTTCCCTTCACTTCCCTTCCCTTCTTCTCCTTTCCTTCCTTCCTTCCTTCCTTCCTTCCTTCCTTCCTTCCTTCCTTCCTTCCTTCCTTCCTTCTTTCCATCTCTCATGAGTGAACTTGGCACCTTACGCACACTAGGCAAAGTTAATGACCGTGAAACAGCCACCACCAACAATATGGAAGAAGACAGGGGAGACTATCCCTGGTGGAAACCCAAGCTGGGGCCTCCCCGTGTCTCTTTGTTGTCCAGAGGCCCTCTCCCTGGGGATAACACTTTGTTTTCTTCAGCCTTCTTACATCACCTGATGCAACCTGATGCAAAGTGACATGCATCTTGTCACAGGAGAAATGCTCAGGGAGGAGGGAGTGGCTCAGCTGCTGGTGTGGAAATCCTCAAGAGGGACTTGAGGGAGGAGCAAGCTGTTTCAGTGTGAAGCCAAGACCTCTTGGGATGTGTGTGGAAAGCGAGGTTCTGGAGAAAATCAGGCTGTGGCGATGACAGAAAGAGGGGGAGCTGCTGCAGGCAGGGGGAGCCAGCTTTGGGACAGAGACGATGTTCAGTTCCGAATGCCTGGGAAAGTGCTCGTCGTGGAGAGACGTCGTCACGAAGCTCAGCTAGAAACCGCAGGGGCAGTGGTGGGAGCTGCGGCGCCCTTCCCGGGTGGGGGCCAGGGGCGGGACACATCTTCAGCGGGAGGGCGGCCCACGAGACCCAGTCAGGCCGCAGAAGCCCTTGCTGTGGTGCAGGGCTGCCCCTAATCGGTCCCCGGTTCCCATCATCCCCTTCTTTGGGGGAAGGGGGCTCAGTGATGTGCAAGAAAACACACGCAGAGAGAGAGAGGCAGGGAGCGGAGCGCTGCCTTCCAGGTGGTGTGGAAAGCAAGGAGCCACCAGCCCCATCCTTAAGTAGTAGACGCTCAATGAATATTCATGAACACCTGAAGACGACGCAGTTACTTCGAATGTGTATTTTATCTATGTTAAATGAATGAACTGAATCAGGGGCAAAATGAGACAAGTGAGATTTCACAGGAAGCTGACTCTTAGCAATTAGCTTGTTATCAAATCCACTGGTATAAAAATAACAGCAAATGCGCCCTGCTGGCTGGAAGCCAGCCATTCATAGCAGAGCCTCGCCGACAGGAAAACACAGCAGGCTACACACCCCATTTCGCGGATGAAGAAACAAAGCCAGAGAGGTTGGCCTTGTGTCTGGGGCCTGGCACAGTCTGCCTTCCCACCCTCCCCTGGAGTGTGCAACAGTCAGAGCAGGTCTTAGAGTCCTGGCTTTTCTCGATTGCTTCTTTAGCTTTTGACCCGATCTTGGTTGGATTCTGCATTCAGGCCCAACATTCGACATGACCTGGCTGGCAGAGAGAAGCCCGTGACTTGTTCATTCCTCTCTGTGCAGAATGGCGAGGATGGTGTTGAACCTAGTTGCTCTCTCAGTGTGGGGCTGAATGAGCAAGACTGGAAACTGTCAAAGACAAGATTCAAGAAACCAGGGTAGCCGGGCGTGGTGGCGCACGCCTTTAATCCCAGCACTCGAGAGGCAGAGGTAGGAGGATCGCAGTGAGTTCGAGGCCACACTGAGACTACAGAGTGAATTCCAGGTCAGCCTGGGCTACAGTGAGACCCTACCTTGAAAAACCAAAAAAAGAAAAATAAACCAGGGCCCCTGCATTGCCTCAAATGCCTATCATGGGCTTCAAACAAATCCTGCCATTCGAGGACCTGAAATCTTAAAGAGATTATTTTTTTTTAAATGGGGAAGGGAGGGCAGACAGGCCCATGTGCAGTAGCATCAACCAAACATGAGTTTATTTTAGTCGAAGCAGAATTAAAGAAAATACATTTTCATTTTTGAAACCTTTCAACTGAGATTGTAAGGCATCATAAAACAGGTCGCATCTACATACTAAAGACATCTACTTATTTCCAAATATCCAAACCTTTAGAAAGGCCTGGAAACCTGCTTCAAGAATTGAAAATGGGGACTGGAGAGATGGCTTAGCAGTTAAAGAGCTTGCCTACAATGCCAAAGGATCCCAGTTCAACTCTCCAGGACCCACATAAACCAGAGCACAAGGGACCGCATGTGTCTGGAGTTTGTTTGCAGTGGCTGGAGGCCCAAGTGGGCCCATTCTCTCTCTCTCTCTCTTCATATTTCTTTCAAATAAATAAACAAATGAAATATATTTAAAAAGAATTGAAAATGGAATCTAGCTGTTAATTTAATACAAAATGTGTGTGTGTGTGTGTATTTAGATAGCTCAAACTGGCCTCAAGTTTATCATCCTCCTGCCTCTTCCTCCTGGGAGAGTGCTAAGATTCTACATATGCCTTAGCATGGCTAGCTTAATTCAAGACCTTCTGGGTCATCACATCTGGGTGCTATGAAGGATCAAAACCTTGTGGTACTTTCCCACCCACTGAAGGAAAGCTGGTTTCAGGGTATTCTAATCAGCTCGTGTTAGGCACCAAAAGAGGGGTGCTGAGGCAAACTTCCTGCCCACACCTTCTTTCCATCCACAAGCCTTTGTCCCTGGACAGGCGCAGCAGAGAGAAGCAGCAGTGAAAGAAGGACAAGCTGACTGGTCTGGGTGGTTCACAAACATTAAACTGAAGGTTCTGTACTGTAAGTAATAAGGGATCATGGGTGCTTTGGAGTAGGAAATGAACACAAAATTAAAAACACTGCCCACAGAGCTCTATGGCCTTTAGAATATCTAGCCTCACATGTCCCCTGAAGACAGAGGCCCTTTAAGTGCAGAAAAGGGATAAACTGGCCCAATGTTCTCCAGAGTCCCTGGTGGGAAGTCACAGCTCAATATGTGTTTAATAAGTAAATCATGAGAAGGTCAGGTGGGAGGGTACAGGCCTGTAATCCCAGCTCCAGAAAGGCTGAGGCAGGAGGATCTCAGATCGAGACCAGCCTGGACTGTACAGAGAGAGCTGCCTCAAAAGGCGAGGAAGTGGAATCAGATGGGGTGGCTCACACCTATAATCCCAGTGCTCGGGAGGCTAAGGTCAGTGTGAGCTCAAGACCATCCTCAGCTACAGAAGGAATTCCATATTAGCCTAGGCTAGAGAGGAGACCAGCCTTAAAAGAGGTGGGGGATTCTGGGAGTCCTAATATATGTCCCCAGGAGACTCGGGTTTTTCTTTAATTTTATTATTTTATTTTTAAAATATTTATTTATTTATTTATTTAAGAGTCTGAGGGAGACAGAGAAAATGGGGGTGCCATGGCCTTTAGCCGCTGCAAACAAAGTCCAGATGCACGCACCCCCTTGTGCATCTGGCTTACATGGGTGCTAGGGAGCTAAACTGGGGTCCTTAGGCTTCATAGGCAAGCGCCTTAACAGTGAGGGGTCTCTCCAGCCCTGGTGTTTTATTAAGATTTGGATTTCTAGCAGCCTGGCTGGAAACCATGTCCCTGGGGGCAGAGCTGAGTTCTGGCCCCACGGTCTGGTCCGCAGAGAGGTTGTTGAGCTCTGCCTGGGCCCCTGCGGGCTGCAGCTTTTGCTGTGTGCTGGCTGCCGGTGGTTTCTGCTTGGATCTGTAAGTCTGAAATAAATCCTTTCTCCTATAAACTGTGTTTGGTTTGGACACTCACCCCAGCATCCTGAAACTCAGTACAAGAGGGTTAAGGGGGAGGGGGCAAGCATGGCCCAGAGTAACCGACTTAATGACCAGCCTCAGGTCACCTCGAAATGGCCAGACCCAGGTCCACTGTGCAGCTATGACCACCACCCCATTCTCACTCACTGACTGTTAAATATAAACCAGGTGTTTTAGCCCCACAAAGATAGCCAAGAAGAGGTAGTAACTTCCAGAGAACTATTTCTGTGTACATACAGACATCTGATACCTTGTGTATATACATGTGAAGTTATTAAGTTAAAAAAAAAAGTCAACAAAGAGCTGAATTTTCTGGAGCCACCAGTGGGAACAGATGGAACTGTCCGAAGGAGCCATAGGCTATATTACACATTAGAGGACTGAAATAACCCCATCCTACTGCTCTCTCTCTCTCTTATTCTCTCTCTCTCTCTCTCTCTCTCTCTCTCTCTCTCTCTCTCTCACACACACACACACACACACACACACACACGGACAAAGCCCCTTGAGAAGAACATTGGCAGGCTGGGAAGATGGCTCGGCAGTCAAAGGTGATTTGCTGTAACGCCTGCCAGCTAAGCAGCCTGAGTAATCCAGAAGCAAGAAGTAGTGCAAAAGCAATGCAATTGTCCGGTCTTCATTTGGAGCAGGAAGAGGCCCTGGATCAAGCTCACAGCTGCATGCTCACAGGCAAATAATTTTTTTTTTTTTTAAAGAAGAAAAGCTAGGCATGATGCCGAATACCTTTAATCCCAGCACTTGGGAGGCAGAGGTAGGAAGGTCGCTGTGAATTCTAGGCCAGCCTGAGACTACATCGTGAATTCCAGGCCAGGCTGGGCTAGAGCAAGACCATACCTCAAGATAAATAAATAAATAAACAATGACAACAACACAAAAAAGAACCCAGTACCAGCTACAATCCCCCTCCAACCCAAATCCAAAGCAGGCAGCTAAGCTGGGCTCCACAATGTGAGCATATAAGGGTGCCAAGAAGGCACAAAAAAAAAAACCCTCCCCACCTGAGGTTCTACAAACACCAGCCCAGATGTGTGTCCCTTGTGTAAAGAACCCCAGAACAGTTGTTTTGTTTTGAACCTGTAAAACAAGCAATTAGTATAATTCTCATGATAATAACTTGAAAATATTAACATAGTGTACGTATTTACATATGTGGTGACATGCCACCTATTTATCTCACACATATTGCAATAGCATCAAACCATGGTGAGGGAAGCCTGGTTCATATGTATAATTTTGATTTATTTATTTACAAGCAGAGTAGGGGATAGAGAAAATGGGGGAGCCAGGGCATCTAACCACTGCAAATGAGCTCAAGACGCATGTGTTACTTTGCGCATCTGGGTTTATGTGGGTACTGGAGAGTCGAACCCAGATCTCCAGGCTTCGCAGGCAAGCGCCTTAACCACTGGGCCGTCTCTCCAGCTTTCAGTAACTACACCTTAAGCTGAAAGCCTAAATGACCTCATTGTGATTCTGAGGTGTTCGCCAGCTTCAGGTGAGTGTGTGATGCTGGGATGCACATTTGTTGTCCCCACACTATGAAACGGTCCAGTACATTCCATGTGTTTGCTCTGCAAGGGTGAAATGAGTCATTCTGACAGGGCTACAGTCCATAGCTTGGACATAGGCAGATAAACCAAATTTTAGGCCAAACTTATTGTGACGGGCCTCATGATGGGAAGCAAGACCCTGTGCTGTGTGAGGCGGGGTGGGGGGATGGGGGGGTGGGGGGGTGGAGGAACTAGAGATGTGGCCCAAACCTCAGGGCACAGGCCCTCTAAAAATCACAGCTGCCCCCTCTCCTCTCAGTCCTTAATAGAAGCATTTTCTATTTTGGAGGCCTCTTTTGAAATGCAATCCTCCTGGGAAGTGGTCACACCTTAAATTATCAACTAACACTTAGGAGAGATTAGCAGGCTGCCTGGGAAAGAATGAACTGAGATGGAGTTGGAATGCCTGGGAGGGGGAGACAGAGGCACCGGGGTGGGGGCTTGGGATTCCTAGATAAACAGTCGCATTTCACTCACTCCTTAGCTTTGGGGGTCTACCGCGGAGGAGACCCCCAACCTCTGAAATCTACAGCTCTACCTCAAAGACTGGAATATGAAATGACTCTCCCCCACCCCCAGCTCTGCTTCCCTCGCTGTCTCCCACATTGTCAGTCAGCTTGTACGTGACACGTACTCAGACCCCCTCCACGAAGTTCAACTCCGATTTGAAAACCACGAATTAGGCAAGAGACAGTCAGAGGAAAGGCAGCCCACAGTCTTCGCCCCACACAGTCCTGATTCTTGTTTGTTTGGTTGCTTTTTCAAGGTAGGGTCTCACTCTGGCTCAGGCTGACCTTTAAGTCACTATGTCGTCTCAGGGTGGCTTCACATTCGAACTCTTGGCAATCCCCCTACCTCTGCCTCCCGAGTGCGGGGATTAAAGGCGTGCGCCACCACGCCCAGCGAGTCCTGGTTCTTTAAGCTAAGATGCGGAGGGAAAAGAGGCAGACACTGCTCTTGTCAGGGATCTGCTTTAAATTGCTCTTGCTACTCTGAACACAGAGTTGTGTTCCTTCATCTTTCTATGCTGCTGTCAAACACCTGCTTATGTAGGTCATCTTGGGGCAGGAGCCAGCCCAGTGTCCCCTGGGAGCCACAGCACAGCTGCACCTCAGTGTCCTTGGGGATAGTTTCAAGTTGCAGGAGCCCCTTGGGCCAAAATTCTGCTGTGCACATCCCTGTATAAGATAGTACCTTGTCTCCAAGCCTCCCAGGCTGACCTGGAAGTCACTATCTAGTCTCAGGCTGGCCTTGAACTCACAGTGATCCTCCTACCTCTGCCTCCCCGAGTACTGGGATTAAAGGCATGCCCCACCTTTTGTTTGTTTGTTTGTTTTAAATATTTTATTTTATTTATTTATTAGAGAGAGAGAGGCAGATAGAGAGAGAATTGGCACGCCAGGGCCTCAAGCCACTGCAAACAGACTCCAGACACATGTGCTATCATGTGCACCTGTCTTACGTGGGTACTAGAGAATTGAACTTGGGTCCTTAGGCTTCATAGGCAAGCACCTTAACCACTAAGCCATCTCGACAGCCCTGTCTGTCTGTTGGTTTGTTTGTTTGTATTACAGGTGGCAGTGAGTACCAAGGAGAACCAGAACACATCAAAATGACAAGAAAGCTGAGTGTCTAATTCAACTCATCTCTATCACAGCCACCAGAACCAGGAAACGTTACCAAGGAAGTTGCAGATTAAATACGAGTGTTGCTCTCATGGCTAGCCAGAGAACCTTCTCCAGGGACATGGTGGTAAAAACTGAGGGGACTCAAAACTCATGAAAGTATAAAATAAGAGCTGCTAAGAACTCAGCACTGACAGAGACTTACGATACACCCTCCACGGTGAGGGACTTGAAGGAATGTAAGAGTGACTGACTAGGTGGCATGTTCCTCACCCCCCGCCCCAGGACTGACCGATGCACTCATGACCTCACAGTGATGACCAGTACCCTACTGAGGAGGGCCCTCAGTGAAATATGCCTGGAGAAGAGGGAACTTAAGAGTCCAACCCAAAAGGAATATATATGACCAATTTGCAATATGTTCATATATTAAAGTGTCCAATAAAAATCATTTAAAACTATTAAAAGTACATTTTTTTGCAAAGAGATTGGCACCCCGTGTCAAAGGGCTGAGATAGGTGTGCGTGGGTATGTGTGCACAAACGCACTCACGTGGTAAGTACTGCATACCACATGTGCCACGTGTCACATGTGCGTCACCCCACATTGATAGTAATGATTGAGAACACACCTGTTTCTCACTGTTGTGAACCCAGCTCACATCACTGAGATAAAGACCTGCTGTCGCAGTGTGAATTACCAGGGCTGCATTCAAGTCTGATTTTACTATACTTAGGATTCATAGCTGGTCATGTACAGCATCAAATGAACATTTAACAGTTCTTAATAAAGCTTTATTTAAAGAAATAGGAAAAAAGAGATGCTAGTGGTTTGGAAGAAGCATGTTTATATATTTTGTATGACATTTATGAAAACTGTTGATGGGGTTCAAAGCAGGAAATCATTTCACAGTAAAGGGCACCCTGGCACCATAGCCCGTTGGTGAGGAGCTGCTGCCATGAGAGCCTGGCCCCTGGATGCTGAAGGGTCTGGAGATTCCACTGGAGGTAGCAGTTGCCATGGAGACACTGGGGCACCTTGTTTACTTGTTCCTGCCACAGGAGCCCACAGCTCTAGACACAGAATGACCTCAGCAGGCTCAGACCTGAGAAATTCACCCCCAGCAAAGAAAGAAAGGGCTGTTTGGTTCTGGGGTGTTAGGGAGGCCTGCAGAGGAGAGCTGAAGCTCCCTGCAGAGCACCCCAGGCCCAGCTTCGGGGCCTCGCTGTCCTCCTGCTACTTGGCTAAAGGATGGAGTCTTACTGTCTCTCCGAGATGGTCTAAGATTGTGTTGCAAATATTGCAAAGCGCACACCCAGTGGGATCCGTTTCCACATCCACGCAGCAGCCATTCCACATATCATATTCTGTCCGGGGGAGGCAAGGAGACAGGCCCAGAGCACCGTGTCCCAGGAAACTTTCTGTGCCATGTTGAACCAGAGAGAGATCGAAGCAGAACAGAGTTACAGACAAGCTCCCCGTGGCTATCCCATTTTCCAAATTTTAGAGTCAGGTGTGGAGCCATCTTCCTGCCCCCCAGTCAGCTAGAAAGAAGGAAGTCAAGCAGGTGCCCTTTGCAGCAGCTGTGGGAAGACGGCAGAGTGGGTGTTGCCAGAATTGCGGAGAAGAGGGGGCAGCAAGGATTGGAGTGGGTGGGGCCCCGAAGGAGGAGGGGTCCCTGCAGGACTCTGGAGGAAAATCAGGGTCTCAGCAGTCCAAGGGAGGAAGAGGAAAGGCTCTTCTTCCCCCTCCTCCCCTGGGTCCTTGAAACAATCTGGTTCTCTGATTAAGCACTGGCTGGCATGGATCGGCCCAAACATTTGTGCAAACGGGCAGCATTAAACACAGTCCCTGCGTTGGTCATTAAAGACAATTATTTCAGTGGAAGAGAGTTTTGTTTTCATAATCTGCCCTTTGTGTGCGCTGAGCCCGCTCCTGGCCTCGTCTGCCACGGCTGGCCTTTGCTCTGTTGACTCTGAAGAACGAGCCACTGTTCATTCCCTTTCCTGTTTTTGGCACATAAACCCTGCTCTTTTCAGTATCCATTCCCGGAAGGAGAAATAAAAGTGCACGGCTTTTAGAAATGTACAATATATATATATACACATATACACATATACACATATACATATACACACAGAGCGATGGTTACTTTACAGAGACTCACTCCTATGTCGTGCGTGACCCACCCTTAGGAGTGAGTGCAAGGATCTTTGCGCCACGCCCTCAGCCCAGAACTGGCAGGTGTAGCTTACTTAGGCAGATCGTCTTCTCTCCCAACTGTCACTGCATGTGGTGCCCCTGGCTGCCTTGCACCATAGAGAGCGCACATTTCCAGAGGTCATTCCCTGCACTGTGGTTCAAAGGGACTATTTTGTTCCACGTAAGGGTCACTGTGCTGATAGAAGACGTAGCTCAGGGAGGTGAGGGGTTAGGATGCTTAGGAGTAGAGCCATCAAGTTATTAAATAAATAAATAAATAAATAAATGGGGGGCAGGAAGGAAGCTAAAACAAAAGACAACATTCCTCAGTTATAAAGCAAGTAAGAGGGGCTGCGGTGCGTAGCTCACTGGCCGCGCATCTGTCTTACGGGTGTGGGGTGCTGAGTTCGCACCCCAGCTCCATGGGAAGAGGAGAGGCCCACATCTGGAACCTCACTATCTAGTAAGGTGATGTGGTAAACAGTTCATTTATTTGTTCATTATTTGTTTTGTATTCTATTTTGGCTGTGGATTCCAGTGGTCTGCTCGTGCTGCCTAAGCCAAAGCCAGGGGCAGCTAGACAGCCTCATATTTCAGTGCATGCACGGGCATCAGAGCTACTGGCTGAGCAGCGCTGCCTCTTAATTGCACCGTGGGCACAGAGTGAAGGAGTTTCATGAAACAAGCAGAAGTTTCTCACTCTCCCACTGGCCTGTCAGGACATTTCTGGTGAACAGGAAAATAAGATAGTGGATCCATGGTCTTGTAAATCCAGAAAAAGCCAAGAATAAAGGAGTCTGTTTCCAAAAAGCATAGGGTCCAAGGTTTACTATGCATACTGACTATGTGTGGCAAAATACAGCCTGGTGCATAGTAGAACTGTATTCAGACAAGGAGAGCTGCTGTCTGATCCTGCCACATCAAAACATGTATGCCGGCATGGGAGATTTGTAATTGTATACTACAAAGTGTTGAAGGTTCGGATGTTACAGCAAGGTAGAAAGTATGCGAATTCCAGAAAGCACTCAAGGCACCTCTCACGCTGTGTCACAGGATTTCCAAAAGTACTTTCTGAGTGTGAACTTCCTGCAAGGTAAGAGGGGAACAAAGCTCCCACTGCGAATGCTGACGTCTCGTACATGCAGGCAATGGCCCATCAGCAGGCCTCTGCACAAGCACAGTCATCAGTCCTTCAGAAGTCTGCTACTCATGGATGGGGACTCCCTGTCCTTGCAATGGGCTCACGGGCCTCAGCCGGTCCCCTCGGTGAGTATGAATAGAAGTCGGCCATCCTGATGTCTCGTATCTGCCTGCCACCACATGGCGGGCCGTCCCGGAGCTGACCCTGGACACCAATATTGGGGCAGCGGCTTTTCACCTCAGGTGGGTGCAGAGTGGGTCCTGCATGTAGATGGCAGGGATGAGAATGGTAACTTTTTCTGTTATTGACTCTTCTGGATGAAAGCAGGTCTTGTCCACAGACACACGTGGACACCAGACGTGGACTCCACAGAACCTCCGTAAAACCAGAACAAGCCACACTAAGTGGCGGAGCCCCAAACAGAGCCAAATCCAAAGTATTTGTCTTTGAAACAAACAGGACAACAATTCCAGAAGCACCAAGAAAATGTAGTCCCAGCAAGGCGTTGCTTCTGCAAGGGTCAGCTCAAGTCTCTTTCTCAGGAAATGCAATGGGTTTCTTCCTCTGCTTCAGAAATTCAGAGTTGGTTACTAAAGCATTGGCTGAAATAAGCTGCCAGCAAATTGAGCCGTTTGTGATTTAACCAAAGATCTTTCCATCAAAGGGAGATAAAATCCAGGTGATCAATTCAGATCTCACTGTGGCATCCATTCCTGCCACATAAGAGCGTATGTCTGTAAGAGACAAGTGCATTGATTTTTTTTTTCACAGTGGAATGTTTTTGCCAGTTCTGAGAACAGCTGAGGACTGCAAAACTGAGCAGATGGCCATGTGGATGATTCTACCTGGCCGATAAGATAGTTTAAAAGAAAAATTGCCTTCATGCACAACCTGAGTACCTGTCAGACTAGGTCACAAATGTCATTTGATTGGATTAAACCAAAGTATGTACTGTATGGAATCTTTCAGAGTTCACCAGAGGTCTGGGATTATTCTTCCAAATCCCTTCTTATGGGAGACCTGGACTCTGAACACAGGAACTGCCTAGAACATGTATTTGTGGGTTCCATAGGTGGACGGACTATCAACCCTGCCCAGGTCCTGGTAATTGTGACAGGTTTGACTGGGTGATGGGGACGGGGGGGGGGGGGAAGCTTTGTAATGCTGATGTATAGAGTGCAGGCTTGAGGTCTCCTCGTGGCCACCCAGAGCTTTAATGTGCCCAAGTGATTTTGTACTTCCTATAAAAAGCAAAAAGAGATGGCTCAGTAGTTAAGGCATTTGCCTGCCAAGCCAAAGGACCCAGGTGCAATTCCCCAGGACCCACATAAGCCAGATGCACAAGGGGCACATGTGTCTGGAGCTCGTTTGTAATGATTAGAGGCCCTGGGGCACCCATTCTCTCTCTGTCTCTCTTCTCTCTTATCTCTCTCTGCTTGCAAATAAATAAATAATTTTTTTAAAAAAAGCAAAGTCATGTGATTTTCAGAAAAAAAAGAAATCCAGGCTAGGGAGGTGGCTCAGTGGGTCAAGAGCTTGCTTCACAAGCACAAGCACCTGAGTATGGATCCCCAGTACCCACGGAAGATGCCGGGCAAGGTGGTGCCCACCTGTAATTCCAGTACTAGGAGGCAAAGACAGAAGGATGCCTGGTGCTGGCTGGTCAGCCAGTCTAGCCAAATCCATGAGCCCTAAGTACAGCAAAAGACCCAGCCTCTGGGCTGGAGAGATGGCTTAGCGGTTAAACGCTTGCCTGTGAAGCCTAAGGACCCCGGTTCGAGGCTCGGTTCCCCAGGTCCCACGTTAGCCAGATGCACAAGGGGGCGCATGCGTCTGGAGTTCGTTTGCAGAGGCTGGAAGCCCTGGTGCTCCCATTCTCTCTCTCTCCCTCTATCTGTCTTTCTCTCTGTGTCTGTCACTCTCAAATAAATAAATAATTAATTAAAAAAAAAAGACCCAGCCTCAAAGGTTAAGTTAGAAAGGAATTGAAGAAGACCACCCCCTCAACATCAGGATTCCACACAGTATTGTCACACCCACAACCACCTGCATAAGAACACTTACCCACACACATGTGAACCCATATGCATATGAACACACGCGCACACCTGCAACAAAAAGAAGAACAAAGCATTTTCATGAGAAAACAGATACGCAAGGAGATAGATGTCCTTCGGATGCTGACTGCAGTCTTGAGCTAAGCCTGGAGGATGACTGTGGTCCCTTTGCCTGGCCTACTGTGGAGCCCTGTGGGCCTCAATTGACCCTGCCCAGGCTTCCTTCAGTCTCTGCCCAGTGACTGTGCAGAGCACCCCACCATGGTATAAGACATCCTGAAAACCAGAGCGAGAAAGGAAGGGGGAAGGAAACCAAAGCAGTCAGAGGAGGGCCAGAGGAAGGCGCCTGCTCTCCCAGGGTACACAAGCTCCGTCGTCCGGCCTCACCACATCAGATGTGGCCGCTGTTAGACACGAACCCAACTTTTGTCCTCCACTTTGAAGCAACTCTGGCCGATCCCAGGTAGAAGTGAGAGTCCACGTTTATCATCATTTTTATTCTCGAGGGCCTGGCTTGATTTTCTCTCAAGTCCGAGCATTTGTCCATTAGCTCGCGGGGCAGATTCCCCCGCTTGAGGTCAGAATGCAAGACAGGCAGAGGACTGGAGGGAAGGGCGAGGGCGACACAGGGCCTCCGGAACTGTGGGCACGTTAGACTTTTGTAGACGTACCTACCTAACTGTCAAGACAGGACGCGGTATGGGTAAGTGTCCCAACAGAAGACTCTGATGCTCCGAGGGGCTTGAAGACCTGGATTTGCATCTTTAGGTTAGGTCACTTGCTTGCCTCTGACATGTAAGCAGGACTTTCCGGTGGATGGGACGCGCTGGCCCAGCCTGGACACAGCTCCTCGGTGCTAAAGGCAGCACGGGGCAGACGGGGACAAGCAGCTTGCTTCTCCAGCTCCGCCGCCTGCTTGCTGCTCTCAGAGAAAACAGGAAGGGCGCTCTCCTTACGCAACCTCCAGCATGAGTTTGGTGCCTGAAATCAGAGGTGGGTCCAGTGCGATCACCTGAAGTCCCCTCTGTGCCAGCGAACAAAGGCGTCACTTCAGGGTGGTGACTCAGGGCAACGGCCCCAGGCCAATCACTGAGAGGTGACTGGGAAAATCACCCCTGGCACCACTTAGGCAGAGTCTTCCCTGGCTGCCAAATGCACTGGAGAGAGAATTTCTATGTAATCCAATTTAGAATAATAACATCAACAGCCTCTCGTGTTCTCGGTTTTTCTGGATAAATCCAGGCCAGGTCTGAGGAAGGCAGCCAGAACCGCGTACGGCGACATTCAGAAGCTGGGTAGCCCCACAGGATGGAGCCCTCTCAGAGCATCAACCAACTCACCCTTACCTTGCAAACCTTTGGTTTCCAGGTCTTAAAACTTCACAGGCTTTGTGGAGATCCCCCCAAAATAAAATTATCTCTACAGCACATAAGAGCCCAATAGTAATAGCTGTTATCATCATTCTCCTCCAAGATGCCATCTGTCTGTAAGCTCATAAGCAGACGGCACAGGAGACAGGTGGCGAAGGGACCGCCTCCATCACCAGCGCAGCCACCCCAGGGTCCCTACGTTAACCCCAGTGGACAGCACTCTCGGCTGCAGCTCAGGAGAAGGCTACAGGCAGGAGCCATCAGCTAAGATAGGAAGGATGGGAGGTTTGGTGGTAGTGGTTTTTAAAATATATTTCATCTATTTATTTATTTATTTGAGAGAGAGAAAGAAGCAGAGAGAGAGAGAATGGACACACCAGGGCCTCTGGCCACTACAAACAAACTCCAGACACCTGCACCCACTTGTGCATCCGGCTTACATGGGTCCTGGAGAGTCAAACCGAGATCCTTGGGCTTTGCAGGCAAACGCCTTAACCACTAAGCCATCTCTCCATCCCCTTGCAGTAGTGTTTAAAAATATGTTTTTTAAAAAGCCAGGTGTGGTGGCGCACGCCTTTAATCCCAGCACTCGGGAGGCAGAGGTAGGAGGATCACTGTGAGTTCAAGTCCACCCTGAGATTACGTAGTGAATGCCAGATCAGCCTGAGCTAGATTGAGACCCTACCTCAAAAAATATGTTTTTATTTATTTATTTGAAAGAGAGAGAGAGAGTATGGGCAGGGTAAGGTCTTTTACCACTGCAAATGAACTCCATACACCTGTGTCACTTTGTGCATCTGGCTTTGTGTGGATCCTAGGGGATCCAGTCTGGGCTGTCAGATTTTGCAAGCAAGTACCTTTAACCACTCAGCAATCTCCCCAGGCCTTTTTATAAACTAAGTATTATTTTGATTCTACAGAGTGACCTAAAGCCCTTTTCATGCAAGTGTATAATGTCCTTGGAGCAGATTCCCTCCATGCCTTGCGCAATCCCTGCCCTTGTCCCCCGCCCCGTGTTAGCATCTTTCCTTCCCCTCGACACTTTTGCTTCTACGCTTGTGTCATCTATATGTGCAAAGTGAGCGCACTTGGAGGAAAAACTGCTTTGCTTGCATGTGCATGTGTGTGTGAGGTGTGTGTACGTGTGTGGTTTATATGTGTGTGTGTGGATATGCATGTGTGTGTATAAGTGTGTGTAGTCCATAGGTCAACATTCAATGTCTTCCTCCATCATACTTTACCTTATTTTCACGCAGCAGTCTCCACTGGAGACTGTTCCACCTGGAACTCACCAATTCAACTATACCAGCAAGCCAGTGGGCCCCAGGGATCTGTCTGTCTCTGCCTCCCCAGCGCTGGGATTATAGGTGCACCACCATGCCCAGAATTTTACATGGGCACTGGGAATCTAGATGTAGGGCCTCATGTTTGCATGGCAAACATTTTACCAACAATCATCTCCCCAGGCCTAGGATGGATGTTTTCAGAACAAGGCAGGTGTAAAGCTTGGGGAGAGAATGTCAGCAAAAGAACAGATGGTGAGGGTCATGCCGGAAGGCGCCTTCACAGCAGGAAGACGCATGCCTTCATTCTGCAGCTCTGTCCACAGGGATGCAGGCATTCCATGGAAACCAGTCTGAGGGATGGTCCTAAAGTATACGCCTCATCCTCCAGTAGAGAACAGCTTGGCCATTGGTCATGGAGGGAAAAAATGGACATAGACAAAAGCCACTGATCTGGCTCCACCTGACCTGGAGACACACACCTAATGAATCACTCACTTTCCCTGGATGAGAGGGGGTCAGAGTAAAGCAATTTTCTCTTAATATCTAGCTAGCATTTATTCCCGCATGCTGCATGTGCCTGGCAACACACTGGCTGGCATAAGCAGATATTTGTAATCCTGGCAGTGATCTCGAAGCACAGGCATTGTGGAACAAATAAAACGAGTTTCGCAGAGTCCTAGTCCTGGTCCACCTCACTAGCTAGACCATTAATAGAGATGTGGGACCGAAATGCAATCACACATTTAGTGCTTCTCTTGCCTCACCCTCTCTCCTTCAGGCAGCATTCTCACTTAGGGTGGGCAGACAAACCATTCCTCAAGAACTGCCACCTGCTGGCTTTAAAGTCCATGATGTGACCTTGTCTGGAGAGCAGATTATCCCAAGATGTAGGAGCATCTGACAGGTTTACCGTCTGTGAGATTTTGGAAAAAGTCTTTCTGCAAGCCTAGGCATGCCAGGAGCTTCCCAGGTTACATTTCCACAGATGAAAGCACTGTGTACAGATGAAGAGGGACAGGGATGGACTCTTGTCCCTGTCACTCAACAACAGTGGGGTCCTCATGGCCTTACTCCCTGGTCAGCAGGTCTCTAGGTGGAACACAGAGTGTGCCCTGGGAGGCTGAGAGCATCTGCGAGAGGAAACTCCAGTTCATGTGCAGGGGATGTTAGTCAACGGGGAAGATGCAAAGCCCTAGAACAAAGATCAGGGAAAGGGACCTGCAGAGTGTCAGGTAACAAACAGGCAAGTGCTCAGACTGTTATGGGGTCCAGTGTAGCACAAGTAAGGCCATGGGCTCACAGAATGTGAGGCAAAGTTGTATTGGACAAAAAGAAAGAAAAAAGAGAGAGCTTGTGTACCAGGGCTGCACCCCAGAGCTTGGGATCTCAGGAGGCAGCACCAAACTGCCGGGAGTGTCAGCTTTTATTGGAGAAAACCATGAGATGGTCATTGAAAAAAACAGGATGGAAGTGAAAACACAAAGTAGGCGAAACTGAAACAAGAGCCGTTCTTTATGATGCTATGCAATCATAAAGGTTTTTAGAAACAGAGGTACAGGAAGATCATGGTACATTGCACACAGGGGTCACCCCATTCCTTAGATAACAGAAAACACCTGCATTTTGCAATAAGGACTGTGATAACAATTCCCGAAACTTCTCTTTTATCTGTCAGGAAGATAAACTTGGGTGGTGGCCTCCATTATGAGTGCCTAAAGGCCAGGGCTGCACAGGAGGATGTTTAACCAGGTCTACTGTGTCCCTTTACGTTCCATTTTTCAGGACTGGAAACCAGGCTGAGCTTTAAGGGATGGGACAGAGTCATCCCACAAGAGTCACCAGGACATGTGGGGAGAAGCGGGAAGTCAGAGCAGGATGATACATGCGCACTAAGAAGAAGCAAGACCTGCTCAGCCCAGCAGGACCCAAGCACCAAGCCAGCATATGCAGTTTCTTCTCAGAGCCACTGGTGCTTTGGAGGTAGAGGAGGGCTGCTCTTGGCAAGGCTAAGGAGCAAGGCAGCTTCTTTGTGGTCAGAGAAGGACTGGCCCAAAGAAACACAGATGCCGCTGTTCCCCAGCAGGGCTGGAACTCTAGTCTCATTCAGTCTTATCCAGGGTAGCTGTTAGTAGCAGTAACAGTTTCCCTGTTCTTCCTCAACTTCTCATGGGCTTAGCACCCATGGGTGGGTCCCTTCCCAAGTCAGCATTCCTCCTGGACCCAACCACCAATCAAGATCCTTCATATAGATTTGGACAAGGCAATGAAACACATCTTAATTGAATATCTAATTCACATCCATGAACCTGATAAAAACCTTCCTGAGGGAGATCTTTTATTTTTTTTCTTTTCTGGTTTTCTCTCTCTTTCCTGGCCTGCAGGGGAGAGGTCATTTCTTCTTGTCTTAGGAGGTTTCCTACTTTGCTCCCTATTGCCTCAACTCTCCCTTAATAAAACTTCCTTAATTTGCTCTTCTCTGTGTATTTTTTTAAAAAAATTTTTGTTAAACATGAACAAGAACTTGAGGTATAAGAGCCACAGACCTGAGGAGTTCTAAGCCAGAGCCCAGCCTCTGTCCCACATCATTTTGGAGACCCAATCCCACTACCGTCTGGCCAGCGGGATGGATGGGGAAGAAAACGGGAGCCTAAGACTGAGAACTGACAGCTCCTCTGAGACACTAGAGGAGCCGACAGTTTCCTTGGAAAAGGGTCCTGGGCTGGTGGTCATGTTCTATCCTAAGATGTCAAAGAGGGTGACCCCACTTCCTCCTCCTCCTATCTGGTCTAAGAAGGTTCTTGTGCAGTGGGAGCTTTGCTGGGCAGGCTTTCTGGGACCTGTGCAGTACTGGGTGTACTGTGGACCAATCGGCGTCTTCATCTTCATTTCAGCTGACCAATCATAGACTCTGGGTGGACGGGCTTCCCTCATAAGATATAAGTCCTGCTTCCCCTGGGAGGGTGGATTTTCCAGTTTTGGAATCCCAGACTCCTCGAGGAATCTGTGTTCTCTCTGCTTTCTTTTCCTCTTACTTTGAAATGAACTTTATTCATTTAAACCCTTACCTGAATTTTAAACCTCTAATCAGCACAGAAAATGACCCCAACACTTCTAGATGGTATCACCTCTAGAACCAATAACAGAGGGACTTGTGGACGGACCAGCAGAGAGGAAATGTTGCAGAGAAAGACTCTGAAAGAGAGACATGGGATGGCATGGCAAAACCCCTGAAGATGTGTGAAGACGTTTGCATATGTATGCAGATGGCCTAGTCTTCTCAGGATGAAGTCTCTGGAGTTGTTTGCTTTTACTTTTGTTGCTTTGTGTACATCAGGAGATAGAACCCAGCGCCCTGCCCATGACAGAACAGTGATTCCATCACCCAGCTGGATTCTAAGACCTGTGTGATGAGGACAATTTCCTACCCCTATTTTGTCTATTTTTATTTATTTATTTGAGAGCCACAGACAGAGAGAGGAAGAGGCAGAGAAACAGAGAGAATGGGCGCACCAGAGCCTCCAGCCACTGCAAATGAACTCCAGGCGCCTGCGCCGCATCTGGCTAACGTGGGTCCTGGGGAACTGAGCCTGGAACCGGGGTCCTTAGGCTTCACAGGCTGGCACTTAACCACTAAGCCATCTCTCCAGCCCTCCTACCCGTTTTGAGGTCTCTTGGATAAAGCAGGCCTTCTGGTTCTCCCAGACAAGGCTTCTAAGAGCGCTTTGGAGGCGCCACGTGGGAAGTGGAAGACACTGTTCCTTACACCCATTTCTGCACCGGCTGGAGCAGCTTCCCCTGGTCTAGGTAGGGAAAGCCTTGTTTCCCTTGTGCCAGGGGAGCATCCAGGGTCTCAGGCAAACGTGTGCTGGTCCTGGGCACTGTTCCCATTCGATAGCCTCAGCTCAGGTCATTTCTGGACCCAAGAAATATGCTGCAGGCTTAGTCCAGACAAGGACAGAAAATTTCCGGGGAGTGGAAAGGGGTCCTGGGGCACCAGTGGCAGAGATGGCAATCCTAGAGACAGAGCCCGCTGAGAGGCGGAGAAAGGAGCCCGAGCTACTCCTGCCTTAAACATGCCCTGGAGGTGGTCCCAAACCCAAACAGAGGCTCATTGCAAATGAAAGACAACCGCCCGCCAGTCGAGGGATGTTTTGAAGCTGGGAGAGAAGGAATGTCACTGTGGGGCGCGGATGAAAGGGCCTTTGAGCACCCAGGAAGCCACTCTCACACAAAAGCTGCTCTGTGACTTCACAGAAGAAGGCCCGTAAGTTTCCAAGGTTTCCTCACCCTGATGCGCCTGCAGTGATGCGGTTTGGAAGTCAACCTGGCTCTTCTTCCCACTGCTGCTTGACGTGTTAATTAAAGTGTTTTGCTCAGATCAGGCATGCCTGCAGGCTGGCGCTGCAGCTAGGGCACCTGGCTCTGCGGCTGTCGGGCGCATGCGTGTTAGGATTCCCGGGCCGGGCCAGCTCTGCGCCCGCCGCTGCTGCCCACCGAGCTGACTCCTCGGCGGGCCTCTGAGGAGCGGGGAGGTGGCCCCTGGACCAACGGCTTTTCCTTGTTGTCTCTCCAGCACAGCTTGGAAACAAATATGAAACCTCACACCGCATGAGGATGTTGGCTGGTCCCCAGTGCAGTCCTAGGCCCGTGGCCCACGTCAAACGGCTGGGAACCTTGTCCTCACATCCACAGAGGGACCCCTGGGAAACATGTCAGTAGGCCGCCTAAACCCTTCCCTTGTGCCCCAGCACACCGTGCCTCTTGGCAACTGAGGTGCCCCCACAAGGCAGGGAGGTCCAGCCAGCTGCGGTGCAGAGTGTCTGCCTGCCTGGGGTCTGCACAGAATGTCGCTCTTAGAGAAGTGCTCAGCTGAGCCCAGGGTTGGGCTGTGTGCAGGTGCAAATCAAAACCATGCTCAAGGCTGGGAGGAAGCATGGACTGTCTGCCAGGGATGTCGCCCCATACCTTGTGCTGTGGAGGACACAGGAGGCAACATCTCTCCCCACTCCAAGACTCTCTGGCGTTACCCCAGCCAGAACAAAAACTTGCTAAGCAGTCATTGGGTGTCCTGCACATGTGCAAATAGGAGACAGCAAAGCCAGCTGGGTGTGTTGGTGCACGCCTTTAATCCCAGCACTCGGGAGGCAGAGGTAGGAGGATCTGCCAGGAGTTCGAGGCCGCCCTGAGACTACAGAGTGAATTCCAGGTCAGACTGGGCTAGAGGGAGACCCTACCTCAAAAAACCAAACAAAACAAAACAAAAAAAGAAGCGAGCAAAGCTGACCCAACCCCTCGCTCAGAGAGCGGATAAAGGCAACGTGAGAGGTACCCACGGCTATCACAGAGGAACAGTGACGGATTTGAGATGTGGCTGGAAATGAATCCTGTTCCTCCCATAAGCTGTGTCTGGTTTGGAGGTTTATCCCAGCAAGTGAAGCTGACTGTGACACCATGTAAGACTGGACGCACAAAGTGGTGGTCTGGAGTCTGTTTGCAACTGCAGGATGCCTGGTGTGTGCCCCCCACCATAAATAAATAAAATCACTTTTAGAGTGGGGTGTAGCAGATCATTCCTTTAATCCTAGCATTTAGGAGGCTAAGTTAGGAGAGTGGCTGTGAGTTTGAGAGTTGTCTGGAGGTGCAGTGAGAGTCCAGGTTAGGCTAGGCTACAGTGAAACTCTGCCTCAAAAAAGAAACAAACAAACAAAAGTATTTTTTAGAAAAGATAGAGATGACAGAGATAGGGATAGGAAAGGGGCATGGGAGGGGAAGAGGATGGTGTGATTGATGGTCCATCTTCAGTGTAAATTTGACTGGATTTGGAATCCCCTAGGAGACACACAGCTCTGAGCATGCCTGTGAGGGCCTTTCCAAAAAGGTTTAGCTGAGAAGATTCACTTGACTTATGGATGGTGGATGGCAGCACCCTGGCCCCTGCCATGAGTTAGGATCCTGAACTGAATAAAAAGAGAAGGAAGAGGGCTGGAAAGATGGCTTAGTGATTAAGGTACTTGCCTGCGAAACCTAAAGACCCAACTTTGATTCCCCAGTACCCACATAAGCCAGATGCACAAGGTGACGCACGCATCTGGAGTTTGTTTGCAGTGGCTGGAGGCCCTGGCATGCCCATCCTTTCCCTCTCTTCCCTCTCTTAAATAAATAAAGGAGGGAAGGAAGGAGGATGCCATTCTAAGAGTGCCCAGCATCCATCTGTCTCTGTTTCCTGACTACAGACTCCAGCCACCTCGCTGTCCTGTCACCGTGCATTTCCACCATGATGGACCGTGTACACCCCTAAACTGTGAGCCAAAATAAATCCTCCTTCAGTTGCTCGTTGTCAAGAATTTGGCTGTAGGACTTCTGGTCAAAATGACAGCCACCTAACCGCGCCGCACCTCCCAGGGAAGGAAAGATGGGCGCAGAACCTGAGGAGAGAATCAGCCCATCACACCTCACCAGGGCCCCAGCTGAAACCAGGAGTAATTGGGGAAATGAGCAAGGATGCTGCTTTCCTAGTGAACCTGGTACCAGCACAAGGGTGAAGGAGATGGACACAGAGAAGACTCAACTCCTACCAAACCAGAGATCCAGAGACACAGAGGCTCCCCAGACCTCACCACTGAAGTAGACCTAAAATGAACCCAACATGGCCAGGGAAATTTGTGGAAGAGGGGGAAAAAAGATTGTTAGAGCCACATGTTGGGTCATTATACACAGAGAAATTGCTTCTTCCCCATAACTGATGGCTAACCCCACAATGCAGGATTCATAGTCCCCAGTGAGGAGGGTCTCTGCAAAGGGAGGAGGACAGGGAGGAGGCCAACGATGGTACCAACATGACTGTATACACACTGTGTATATAACTAATAAAAAAAAGAGAATTTGGTTATAGCAACAAGAAAGGTAATTAATATAAATGCCAACTAAGATAGACCTTTCTATGTGTTAACAACATTTTTGCCTTAGGACATCAAAAGAAGTGGAACCTGAAATATAGCATAAGGATATGAAATATACCACTTACAGAAGGGAAGAAATCTTTTGTATTTGTAGATGATGAGATCTATGGAGGAGGAGCTGGACTCTGCAGATCCCAACTCAGCTGTTATTTTGTGTTGGCTGATGTTGCCACCTGTTAAAGAAGCGAGGGTGTGCCGGCAAAGTGGCACACATCTATCGTCCCAGCTGCCTGGGAGGTGGAGGCAGGAGGATCTCTGAGCGCAAGGGCTTTGGGCTGTAGTGTGCTTTGCAGATCATGCGTCTGCACTAAGTTCAGCATTGCTATGGTGACATCCCGGAAGTGGAGGACCACCAGGTTGCCTAAGGAGGGGTGAATCGGACCAGGTCAGAAACAGCAGGTCAAAAGTCCCAGGCTGAGCAAGTGAATATATATCTTACAGATCTGAACACGATTTTCAATGAATGAAGGAATCCAGGCAGAAGAAGTAGTTCTCAGTTGGCTAGCACACCTAAGAAACACTCCGGATTTCTCTTATAGATTAGGTTCATTAAACCCAGAAGAAAGCATGATATGCACTCATGATACACTTGCTGTTACAGAAAATTATATCTTTGCAGAACAGAGCACAGTGTAGAACCCAGACTGTTCATGACTGTAATTAGCAAACTCAAAGGCCGCTCCCTACAGAACTGACTTTCCATTCCAACTGCAATACAGACACATGATTTTCAAAACCCTAAAGCTCATATTTTTGTGAGATCCAATGGTAGGTGGCACAACCTTAATCTTCTGGCTGATAGGTCCCAAAGTCTGCTCCTTGACCCCCACAGCCTATGATTTTGGACGATTTTCACATTCTTAAAATGATTGTTCCTGAGATGTGAAGCCTCAATCACCCGTTCTATTGGTACCACAGCTAAGTACCATTCAGGAGCCAAGACTCACCTCAGGCTGGGGGGAGCTCAGTGGAAAATGTGATTGTTGAATAAGTATGAATACCTGAGTTTGGATTCCCAGACCCACATAAAAAGCCAAACATTGAACTAGCCGTGGTGGCGCACACCTTTAGTCCCAGCACTCGGGAGGCAGAGGTAGGAGGATCACCATGAGTTCAAGGCCACCCTGAGACTCCATAGTGAATTCCAGGTCTAGAATTCTGGGCTAGAGACCTTACCTCGAAAAAAAAAAAAAAAAGAAAGAAAGAAAGACACTTTAGCAGGTAGCTATAACCCCAGTGGTGCCTATGGTGAGACAGGGAGAGGGGCAAAGGTGAGAGAATCTCCTGGAAGCTTGTGGGAAGTTAGTCTGGGGAACACAGCAGTGATCAGTGAAGACCTCACCTTACAAGAAGAAGAACCAACATCTGAAGTGGTCCTCTAACTTCTCTCTCTCTCTCTCTCTTTCTCTCTCTCACTCACACACACACACAGCTTATCTAGAAGTCAAATGTGCAGATTCCCATTGCCACCTTCAGAAGTCATTGGCCACAGTGGAGGGGACAGGCGCCTAGCTCAGCAGCCAGTGGTACCTGGCGCAGCAAGTGTTCCAGGTGAGCCGGGTATGGGAGAGGTTGGTGGCAGGTAACAGTGACGAGGCCTGCTGCAGTGACCTTCTCATTGCTGGGACCAAGCACCTGACCAAAAGCAGCAGTGGGAGGAAAGCTTTTTTATAATTTTAAACATTTATTTTATTTATTTATTTGAGAGACCGAGAGAGAAAGAAAGAGGCAGATAGAAAGAGAATGGGTATGCCAAGGCCTCCATCTGCTGCAAACGAACTCCAGACGCATGCACCACCTTGTGCAGCTGACCTACGTGGGTCCTGGGGAATCGAACCAGAGTCCTTTGGCTTTGCAGGCAAGCGCCTTAACCACTAAACCATCTCTCCAGGCTGGGAGGAAAGTTTTTATTTTGGCTTATAGTCTCGAGGAGAAGCTTCATGATGGCAGGGGAAAGCACGGGCTGAGAGGAGGTGGAAAACAGCAGCAGGAGCGTGAGCCATCTTTAGCCAGGAGGACCTGCTGTAACCAGCCCCCAGCAACACACCTCCTCCAGCAAGGCTCCGCCTCCTAACGTGAGCTCCACACCCTTCACCAACTGCTCCACGGGCTGGGAACCAAATGTCCGAGCACATGCGCCTACAGGGGACACTTCTCACTCAAACCACATTATTCTTATCTTTATTATTATTAGTAAGCCCATGCCTGGTGCATGCTAGGCGCCCCTATTGCTACACTATGTTCTCATCCCTAGGAATGCTATCATGTAGGGAGGAGACAATGGAGAGGCACCTGCCAACTCATGTGCTGTGCTTACTGTCTGTTTTTCTTTTTCTTGATGCCACATTCCTTGACTCTTCCAAATAGAATGAGTGGCTCCGACCTTAGGTGTCTCCATGGGTCTTTGTTACACGAGGTTCCAATGATACAATGTCACTGACCTTCTTGCCTGTTTGTTTCCTAGCTATCCACCCACAGTGGCTGGAGGAGGGTGACGCAGATGGAACCTCGTCCTTGTGTCTCAAGTTCAAGGCAGGGGCTCACACCTGAGCTGAAGGGATTGAGGGTAAGCGAGAAGGCAGGCAGGCTGAGCGGGGTGCGGGGGGGGGGGTGGGAGAGGAAAGAGGGGAACGGTCAGGGGAGGAGAGAAGGCAGCGGCTCTTGCTTGGTGAATCATCCTGGCTAAAGAGATCACCTGGATAGAGCCAGAGAAGTGTCTGGGGAGCAAGACTGGAAGGAAGGTGAAACATTTCGGCACAGGGAACCCAGTGACTCAGGAACAGAGACAGGAAGGACACACAATCTGGACCATTACTGAGATGGGAAATTACGGCTGGCTTGTGTCACCCACAACCCAGAGTCATGAGCACCCTGACCACAGGACTATCTAGACCAGGCATCCGGTACCTGCCAGGGCTTTCTTGGCCAATCTTTTGTCTCCATTTCACCTCACACTCCTGCTTTAGAACAAATGAGGATAGTAAGGCACAGGACAGCCAGGAAGAGGGATGGGAAAGGCGAGGACCGGGGACTGGCCACTGACTGGGGACCAGCTCACGGTCCCCCCTGCCACACGTTGCTGCCTGTGAAGGACACACGACCTCAGCGGCAGGCAAACCTCTGCTCAGAGCCTGTGCTGCTCAGAGCCTGTGACACCTGTATGTGCCTGCTCTCCTCCACAGGCACCTGCAATGACCTGTCTCCTCCATGAGGTCTCCCCACTCCAGCCAATTATCTTGGGCTTGTCCGCAGCACCGGGAACGAGGAAAGCAAGAGAGAGAAGAAACCTAAGTGCAGAGTAAGGCTGGCACTGAGCTCCGTTCCTTCCTTTGTGTTCTGCTGGCCACACAAGCCATAAGGCTGCCAGACTTGGTGTGGAAGAAGGGAGGTTCGAGCCCACAGAGGAGCTGCTGAGAGACAGCCAGCAAGGGCGTTGCAGCATGCAGAGCAGGAGGGAGAAAGCGGGGCTCATCTTTTGCATCTACCGGCCACAGGGAGCTGCAGGAAGGGGAGGGGCCACATGGGGAGGGGGTCCTCTGAGTGTGGAGTTTGGGGATGGGTCGCTTTCAGCTCCTGCCGAGGCTTCGCGCATGCTCTGCGCTGTTGGCTGACACTGTCACCTGCCACACAGGATGGCACTTGGTGAATCTGATCCAGGGCCTTCGGGGTTCCATACCATCATTTGAAGGCTTGTCACTTATAAAATCAGCGTGTTCTATGAAAGGCCTAGACCTGACGTACAGCGCTGATCAGTGATGACATTTGTTGAATGCATCCAGTTTAATCACTGGGGAGATGCTCTGGGGAGCAGAAAGGTCAAACTGTGTACATCAGCACACAAGAGGGCCTTCCTCCTGAACTCCACCCTACAGCCTTCATTTCACATCTTGCCAATTATGTCTCTGGAAATAATGAGAGGAGAAATTTCAGATGCTTGGGAGGCTGAGGCAACAGGGGGAATGACTCTCTGGGCTGCAGAGTGAATTCAAAGCCAGCCAGGGCAACACACTAATGAGACACTGTCTCAAAAGAAAGAGTAAAAAGGGGGCTCTGCATACAGCTCAGTGATTGAGAGCTTGCCTAGAGAGAGAGTTAAAGGGGGCTCAGGACACGGCTCAGCGATCGAGCACTTGCCTTGAGTGTTAGTGACTTACCTCGTTGCTGTGACAAAGTCCCTTACAAGAAGAAGCTTCAGGAAGGAAAGGTTGATCTCAGTTGTAATTTCAGGGGCTCCAGTTCACTGTGGCGGGGGACACGTGGCATTGGCACACAAACTGACTGGTCTCGTGCAGTTCACAGTCTGGAAGCAGAGGACAAGGAACGCTGACGCTCAGCTTTCTCTCTTTTCTCTCCAGTCCAGGACTCCCGTCCGTGGGATGGTACCACCCTGCTCTAGGGTGGTCTTCCCACCTCGATTCACCTAACCTGGAGACTCCTGCAGACACGCCAAGAGGTTGGCCTTCTAGGTGATTCTAGATCCTGTCAACTTGACAAGCAGTGTTCGCCATCACATGTGGCGAGGACTAGCCTTCCTCATGTTAATTTGCAGAAAGGAAATGGCAAGAAAGAACAAAGCAAAGTTGGGTTGAACCTCGACTTCAGATGGTAAAGCTTGCTTGGACCTCAGTGACACCTGGGGGGGTGGATAGAAGAGGCAGTCATTCACTCTGAGGCTCCTCCCACAGGTAGTTTGGCCGAACTCAGGGCAACTAGCCCCATGCCCTGTCTGCATCGCTGTGTCTACCAGGTGACCCCCATTGTTCCGCTGGTCTCCGAGCCCTCCTGCTGTGGCAGCTGGACAGAGCCTGGGCAGAGCGAATGAGGAAAGAACTCGGGCCTGGGCTGCGGGGTGAGCCCCTCTTCCCACAGCACACTGGCCTCTTACTCTGCTCCCACCTCCTGTCTCACTGTCCACAGAGCGGCCTCTGCCTGATCCTCAGCCCCCTGCGGAATTAGTTACTATTTTTGTCATTGCTACGACAAGATACCTGATAGAAACAACCCTCGGAAAGAAGGATTACGTGTGGTCCGAAGTTTCACAGGTTTCCGGCCCCTCGTGGCGGAGCGGGCAGGAAGGCACAGGGCAGGAGTGGCTCCGTCGCAGCCGTGCTCTGTGGCAGGGCGCCTTGATGGCTCGGGAAGCCAGGCCCACTCCTAGTGACCCATCAACTAGGCCCCGTGTCCCAAAAGTTGCACGATCTCCCCCAAACAGCACAATGGCAAGGGACCAAGTGCTCCAACATGCGATGCTGTGGGTAACATTTCACACTCAAATCTCAGCGAATGCAAAAGGGTCAGGCCTGCATCTTAACACGATCCCAGGGCACGTGGTGACATTTAATAAGCACTGTTACGGTTAACTAAATGACACTTCACCTGAGGTTTTTTCCAAAGAAAAACCCAAGGACACTAAGGCACAAACAAGCACTTCCCACAGGACTCTGTTGAGTTATCTGCAGTGGGTGCAGAGCCCCAAATCAAAGCAAGGCGGCCTGTCATGGCTTTAACGCAGACGGGGTGCAGCGCGTCCCCTGTCCTTTGACGAGGACCCGCACAAGCGGCACAGAGAGCTAAGGGACCCCGCTCCTCTACCTGCTGGCTGGTGACACGACCCAAGAAGCTGGTGGTGTAACATCTGGCCAAGCACTCGCCAGCCGGGGTGGGTCATCCAGGTTCGTGCCTAGAGCCGTTCCCATGCCCTCAGTGTGGGGGAAGAGCTCCGCGCCAGCGGTCCGGCTCGTGTTAGCTTCCCTATGCTACCTGCCGCAGGCTGCGCTGCAAAGGACAAGGAAACGTCCCGGATTGGAGAGGTGTTTTAGTGTGCAGCCACAAAGGGACGGGTTCGATCCCAAATGCCCACATCTGAAGCCAGGCATGGCCACACGTGTCTGTGGCCCCAGTGCTGTGGGGAGTAGCGACAGCGAGAGACTCTGCGTCAAGGAAATAAAGCAAAAGAGTAATAAGAGGACCCTGGACATTCTCCACACGGGTGTGCACAGGGGACATGCATGTACACACACACACTGAAAACTTTCTGTTTTCTAGACAACAGCACGGGACATCGTTCCATCCATTTTAAGTGCATTTTACTTACAATGTGTACCACAGTGCCGTTGAAAGTCTCACCTCTATGTCCTTAAATACAAAGACAATAAAATCATCAAACCTAATTTTTTCCTTTCCTGAGATAATAGTTGGCAAAGGTACTTAATCAAAGGCTGGAGCTCCCAAATGGCAGTGGCCATGAGAAGTCCCTTGCGGGCGTGAACTTACCAATAAGTGGTCCAACGGAATGCTCTTGACCTGGCTCCAGGTGGTGGCTAAGGCACCACGGGATAAGGACTAGCAGAATTCATAACAAGCTGTTTTCCTGGGTTTCTGGCTACCTTACATGCAGATGCTCACCCATGGCTGAACACATTGCCAGCCACGCCTGGGTGCCTCCAGTGCTAGGAAGAACTTTCTATGGATGAGAAAGGGCTCAGCAGTGACCAGTGGGCGTGTGTGTGCAGGGTGAGGTGAAGCAGTAAGGGAGAACAGCTCTGTTTCCTGCTGTTGAGGAGAGCTCTGCAAGAAGGCCAAAGTGCTTTAAAAAAAATGCTCCAGTTGGGCATGGTGGCGCACGCCTTTAATCCCAGCACACGGGAGGCAGAGGTAGGAGGATTGCTGTGAGTTCGAGGCCACCCTGAGACTATGTAGTGAATTCCAGGTCAGCCTGGGCTACAGTGAAACCCTACCTTGAAAAATAAAAAAAAAATAAAAAAAATTAAAAATAAAAACAACTCTCTTATCTGCTTCCTGCTGTCTTCCATCAGCCTGCCAGGGATGCCAGAGGGCAAGTTTAATTGCAGACTGAGGCTGGCATTTAAGAGACACTGGAATGCAAATCCAGGGGTCTGCAGTCACCAAACAGTGTAGGGCAGCAGCGCACTTGAACCAACCCACAGGGGACATTCTGACTCCACACGCGAGTGGCAGAGGGAGGCGCGCTGCCCTTTCTGCCGGATCTGGGAAAGGGGAGCACGCTTTAATCATTTGTGGGAGGAAAGTGACGCCAAGTGAAAGCACAGCTGGCCAGAGGGCCCAGCATTGGCCTTGCTGGGAGCAAACTGGGAGGATGCAGCCACCCAGGGCTGGCACAGTCACTTGGCCGGACGTGGTTGTGCCAGGCAGTGCAGACGGAAGCAGGAGGCGGCAAGGACAGTGAGCCAAGAGCTTAATGTCTTCAGAAAATGGACCAGGCAGGAGGAAGGAGTGTGTTTGCTCTGAGAGCAGTAAACAAAACCCTGGCTGCTGGCCAGGGAGTCATGTGGATAGGGACTGGAAGGCTCTAAGCAGATCCTCGAAAGCTCGGCAAGCATCTAGATGGCTGTCCTCCACTGGGGCTGAGGAGCAGCCGCGGGGGGAGGGAGGTGGTTCCAACCCTCCAGCACCCATACACCTGTCCGGCCTTGGGCAAGCCCAGAGCAGGAACCCACTTTGCCCAGGTGGTAAAGAGGGCATGGCAGGGCAAGGACAGCCAGTGTGTGTGTCTGTGTGGGGGTGTCCCTTGTTATATACCCACCCACAAGCCATGGCAACTGACAGCTGGGTGCTCCCTCGTGCAAAAGCTCTGAAATCAAGGCCACATGCTCCTTCAAGAAGAGTGGGCATTTATCTGAGCTGGAGGCATTCATTCTCTCATGCCTCAGGAGCCCACCTCTTTCCCTTACCCTCACCAAGCATCCCTCTCCCTCTCTCTCTCTCTCTCTCTCTCTCTCTCTCTCTCTCTCTCTCTCTCTCTCTCTCTCTCTCTCTCTTTTCAAGGTAGGGTCTCACTATAGCCCAGGCTCAGGTAGAACTCACTGTGTCCCAGGCTGGCCTCAAACTCATAGTGATCCTCCTACCTTTGCCTCCTAAATGCTAGGAACCAAGCATCACTTTTTCCTTTTTCTCTCTCTCTTCCTTCCTTTCTTTCTTTCTTAATTTCTTTCTTTCTCTCTTTCTTTCCTCCTTTCTTTCTTTCTTTCTTTCTTTCTTTCTTTCTTTCTTTCTTTCTTTCTTTCTTTCTTTCTTTCTTTCTTTTCTAAGCAGGGTCTCATTCTAGTTCAGGCTGACCTAGAACTCACTCTGTAGTCTCACAGTGATCCTCCTACCTTTGCCTTCCAAGTGGTAGGATTAAAGTGTGTGCCACCGTACCTGGCTTTACCAGGCACCTCCTGAATGAAACTGGTCCAGCTACCTGGTCTCTGTGTTTCCCAGGGAAACGACTCACCCACACCCAGCACCACAGCTGCAAGGCGGTCCCCAACCTTGTCAAGTCGCCACAGACGCAAGGGATCTTTGCACTCCATGTTCATTTGTGTAAAACCTAGCCACAGAAGCTGGTTTTCAGTGGAAGCCTCTCTTGATTATTCTGATAGGAGGAGACCCCCACCTCCCGGCCACAAGCCAGCAAATGTACAACATGTGACATGTGAAATCAGGGCCCTGAAGTGAAATTCTCTCTTTTGCACAGCACAGACCTTTCCCGGGATGTGACAGATGAGTGACCAAGAGGACAGTGGAGCTAATGGCAGCATCAACATTGGTAGACAAAGGAAAACGCAGCCTGGTGGCACATGTGTGCTGTGTGTTCATGTGTGCAGAAACACACATGTGGTCGTGCATGTGGAGGCCAGAGAACCTTGGCTGTCATTCTTCAGAAACATCATCACCTTTTCGTTCTTTCTTGAGACAATGTCCACCACTGGCCTTGAGCTCACCAGTTAGGCTGGACTGGCCAGCTGGTGAGCCCCAGGGACCTGCCTGTCTCTGCCTCCCCAGAGCAGGGATTCAAAACCACAGGAAGCTTCTTCTTTTCTTTTTTTTAAATTAAAATACTTTACTTTTAGTTATTTATTTCACAGAGTGAGAGAGAGAATGGGCACGCCCAGGGCTTCTAGCCACTGCAAATGAACTCCAGATGCATGCACCACCATGTGTATCTGGTTTACATGGGTTCTGGGGAATTGAGCCTGGGTCCTTAGGCTTTGCAGGCAAATGCATTAACTGCTAAGCCATCTCTCCAGTCCAGCCTTTTCTTTTAAATGTGGGTGCTGGGGATCCATCTCAGACCTTCGCGTTTGTAAGGGGAGAGATTTACTAAGGTATCTCCCTGGCCCAGCTTGGTAATTTCTCCACTCTCTCTTCACCTTAGGCTTGAGGTGGTGGCCACATGAGCATCAGGTCCTTTTAGCAAAGGTCCAGATCCTTCAGATCAGTGTTATCTGAAGCCCCCTGAGGAGTCAGACAGTGTGACGTGTCGCACACAGGGCACCCTGCTGCAGCGCCTTGTGTGGCCACACTGTATGCTTGCACACCCACCAAGGCTTGAGAACAGAGGTCAGCGCAGGGACCGCCGGCAAGGGCAGGGCTCTGACAAACTGCTCTTGGGAGGGTGGATGGAGGAGTCCTCATCCTGTCTGTAGCACCCAGCACGTTGTGGGGCAGCAGAGCTCCCCACTGCTCCACAGTGGAAGCTGATGCCCAGTCCTCAGCTGCTGCCTGTCCCTGTACCTGCATACGAGATGTGGGCACCTCACACACCATCTTCTGGAAAGCACAGTGTCTACTCAGGGACCAGCCTACCCAGATGTTCTGCCCTTGGCCACAGGACAGACCAGCTACCAAAAGAATAAAATCTCTGGGGCTGGAGAGATGGCTGAGCAGTTAAGGTGCTTGCCTGCAAAGTCTAAGGACCAAGGTTTAGCTCCCAAGAACCAACAAGGTGGCATGTGCATCTGAAGTTCATTGGCAGTGGCTAGAGGCCCTGGGGTGCCCATTTTTCTCTCTCTCTCTAATAAATAAATAAAAATATAAACATTTTTTTTTGAAAAATAATCTCAAGCCAACAGTTCCTGTTTTGTTTTTGTTTTTGCTTTTGCTAGAGGCTGCCATCCTTCTGTGTGTTAGGGTGTAAGCCTGCACTAGATCCTGTCCCTCCGTGTTGGGTTAGTGACTAGGATTCCGTATATCCTTGGTTCTCTCCCAAACGTGGAGGGGAGGCGCACACTGGAAAGAAACTTCGGGAGTGGAAACATGACTCTTGACCCCTTCCTGCCTTTGGCATGTGTCAAACAGGTCACTGCCGGGCCCTTGGGCTTCCTGGTCCACTCGATGATGCACACACAGCGGGCCCATCAAGTGCTCCTCGCTCCCTCTGCCTGTCCTGCTTAAATCCTTTCCACGGGTACCCTTTGTCCACAAAAGCACTTCCTAGGACGCCGAGTCCCAGCTCTGCCATCCCCTCTCCAGTGCCGCAGTGATGCCTGGCAGGGAGGAGGAGGAGGAGACGCCCAGCCCACCGGGCTCCGCACAGGCAAAACTGCCAGAGGAATGTTCTCCGTGTGTTTCCCGCACACATGCGTGCAGCCGCCTTGCCCGCTCCGCGTTGGATGGCAGCCACCACCTCAGCAGGGAGAAGTGGACACACTTTGCTTCCTCGTGTCTTGGAACCAGGGAGGCTGAGAGAAGTGTGTCAGAGGATTCTTATGAATTTGTGTCAAGCCACTTGCCCCGCTGCCCCTGGGCAGCTGAGACATGGACCAGAGCTGGGACCTGCCCACAAAACCAAGCTGCACGGGTGACCTTCGTGCTTCATGATAGAGGGAGGGAGCCCATGGCACGCACTCTACCCTGTTGCTCCTGTCCAGCGGCGGGTGCATCAATGACGTTGTTATTTTGCCGTTCGTTATAGGCGGTGGAATGGAGTTCCCACCCACGTGCAGTACTAATGAGTCGCTGGGACTCAACACTTCTCACTGGTGCCAGAAAACAGGGCGAATGCTGAAGAGCCCATGCATGTATGTAAGATGACCCTCAGCCCACCAGCTTACATTGGAGAGACAGGCCAGAATAAAAGACGAGTATATGCCACAAAACACCTACTAGGTGCCATGGCCTGTGCTCGCTATAGGAGAGGTGGGAAGAGCTGTGATTGGAGTGGGTGAATGCTTGAGCCGTGACCAGGACCTTGAGCAAAGCGGACCTTCCGTGGCCCCAGTTTAACAAGCCCAGAGGTTTCCACGTGGGAGATGAAAAGTGGCAACTGGTGTGTCCCCATGGCTGCTCAGCTGTGACTGTGATGGTGATACTGTGCTGGCAGTTACCATGTATGCATGTGGTCCTTATTACCAAGAGCCCCTCACACACACTTGGAAGATGAGGGCTTTGGGGTCCAGACGGGTGGGTCCCCAGCTCTGTGCATAAGACCAGTGCTGCTATGATCACTGGAACCATCTGCCCACAAACACCTCTGGTTTCTTCCCCATACACAGTGTTGCTGAGCACAGTTGTAAAACATATCTATTTTTTCTAGTTTTTACTTTGCAAAATTTATTTTTATGTGTGTGCACTCCACCTTCCAAGACGAGGAGCTTCAGATTAAATCTGGCTTTGTGTAGGTGCTAGGGAATTGAACTCAGGCCAGCAGATGTCACAAACAAGTCTTTAACTGCTAAGCCATCTCCTCAGCCCCATAAAATGGTTTTTATGCAAAGCACAGAGTCACAAAGGGATTCAAAACTGGTAGCATTGAGGCCAGATGTGGTGTCACACGCCCTTTAAATCCCCGCCCTAAGGAGGCAGAGGTAGGAGGATCATCATGAGTTTGAGGCCACACTCAGACTACATAGTGAATTCCAAGTCAGCCTGAGGTAGAGCAAGACTGTGCCTTGAAAAATCAAGAAAAAAACAAAAAACAAAAACTGGTAGCATTGAAATGAAGTCTACTGAACCACAGTGGGCTACGAGGCAGCAGCTGAGTCTGGGCAGAGTGACAAGGGCAGATGCACAGGTACCTGTGGACAAGGTGAGTTCCTCGGGAATGACGTGAACCTGGAGTCTGTTCATCACAACCACTTTGTTCAATAGACTAAGAGCTCAAATTAGGGTTGAGAATATTCCTCAGTGGAAGAGGGTTTGCTTAGCCCTGGGTTTGAGCCCCAGGACCATCACCAAAGCAAATGAGCCAAAACATCTTAAAATCAAGTTAACAAACAAAAATCAGAATGAAACATACCCAAGGCAGCAAATTTGGCATCTAAACACTCGTTAGCATTAGTAAACACCTTCAAAGCAGCAGACAGACATGGCTGTCTGCATGTTCTATCAAGGAATTGCAATCCTACAGCGGTATGCACAGAGACAGGAGAAGGTGGTCAGACATTTAGGGAGAAGTTGAAATAAACGGATAGAGGAGTGTGTCAAGATCAAGCCCATGGAAATAAGGTCAGTGACCACTCCTAAAGTAGATCACTCAAAACATAAAAATACAAACACTCAGTTATAATTGAAGAGCGTTTCCTAATGTTAGGAAAGATGTGGAGCTCTGTGGAGTCCAAGGTACACACACAAATACCTGACACAGAGTGCTCAACACTGAGCAGGCTGGCACTGTGGGGGCAGGGAGGCAGGAGAATCTTGAGTTTAAGGGCAAGCTGAGCTTGGTGTTGAGGTCTTACCTCAAAACAAAACAAACCAACATACGATAAAAAGGCAAATATCTCAGCAGAAATCCTGAAATCTTGTAAGAGCAAGAAATCAAGGTTTTTTTCCTTTTTTTTTTTTTTTTTTTTTTTGGTTTTTCGAGGTATGCTCTCACTCTAGTTCAGGCTGACCTTATAAAATATTTCTAAAGCAACATCCCATGCCTGAATGTAAGAGGGAAAGGTGTAGAACGTTCCGAGTAAAGGACTGGGCATGAGGAACCTGATGCTCCTCTGCAGAGGGAATGGCAACCATCTTCTACTCCGAGAGAACGCAGGGCACATGACATGCATAAAAATTTCCTGAGGAAAGCTTTGAGGTTTGTTTTGGTTTTAGTAATCAAGTTCAGGCAATAAGCAAATGGATCAAAAGCAAGTCTGTTCCAAGGGCCAGCAGCAGGAAATGAGGCAATGTTAATGGGGGGAAAAACAGATAAAAATCATGCCAATCATACTGCAGGGGGGAAAATGCAGAAATAGTAATCTAACTAGCAAATAAGAGGGGCAAAGATGAAAGGTTGCCAGAATATTAAAGTCCTCTGATTTCAAAGGAAGAAAGAATGTTGTTAAGGATTAAATGGTTATTTTGAACTAAAGCTTCTAATATTTTGCATCAACCTTTGTTTTCGAGGGATCTTTTAGGTGGTTATGTCTCTGGGTACCTATGTGATGCAATCTTTCGTATCCTTATAGGTCCCCTCTGGGTACACATCAGGGGCCACGGGAAGGCTTAGGGGCAGAAAGAGGTAAACATGAGGGACAGTCCCTGAAGATGGTTTGCTGGCCAAAGAGGAGGACAGGCATGGAGGGCAGCGGCATGTGTGGACTGCGGAGCACACCTCCTTCCACGCTGGCCCGGCAGACGCCAGCACCTGGCTCACTGAGATGACCTCACCTGTTCGCAGACCTCGTCACCAGTATTTAACTTCCCCTCCCTTCTCTTCAGGGGACACTGACGGCCTGAGCACAGACCCTGGGAGTTGTCAACCCCCCTGTCACGTAGTAATGTGGAAGAAACAAGCAAGCGAAGCCCACAACTGGCCAGATGGTGCTGTCAGTGAGGAGGGATGGCTGCGGGCGGGCTGGTCCCGGGATGGGCTACTCAGCGTCAAAGAAAGTCCAAGGGAGTTCGTTCTTACCGGATATCCTAGGAGGAGGAAGTGGTGTCTGGAACTGCCCCTCCATTGACGACACGAGGGGCCAAGTCTCAGAAATGAAATCAAACACCTCCAAGGGTGGCTGAACAGCCAACAACCCAGGGGATAACAGGCAGGCCCTGAGCTTCGGGTCACTTGGAGAATGCAGCAGCTCAGCACAGTGGTTTCCAGAATGTGTTCCCAGGCCAGTCGGGGCAGAGAACAGCATTATCTGCCCGGCATTTCTGACCAGGGTGGGTTTTCGGGACTACTAGACCTTCTGGCTTGTGTGCCCCCTGGAAGTCTCAGGTGGAAATCTTAACCCACAAGTGATGATATTTGGAGGTGGAGTTTTGGGGAGGTGATTAGGTCATTAGTCCTGACACTTAGGAATGGCCCAGAGAGCCCCTCATTTTTCCTCCACCCCACCATGAGGACTGGCTCATGGATGCGCCAGCCAGATCTCACCAGACCATAGCACAGGAACCTTGTCTCTGGACTTCTCAGGCCCCGAGTATGGTGACTTACATTGTTATTCTCAAGCATCTTACTGAAGAACCAGTTCTGGCTTTCTGTAAGTTGGAGCTAGACACATCCTAATCACTGTCAGCTTAGGGCATTCCATGTACTCTGTCTAGAAAACTCTGCCAACTTTGATGCTGTTGCTTATGTCAATGCCACCTGAATGTTCACAGCGTGAAGGATGGAAGGCTGGGGACAGGAGCATGCTGGTGGGTCTCAGGCCACCCAGGCAGGCTAGGAAGGCACTGGGTAGGGTCCTTGGGTTATAAATAACTTGGGTTAAAATTTAGAGTTTTTTTTGAGGTCCTAGTTGAATGGAAGAAGTCTGAAATAGAGAAAAGAGAAAACTTAAAGCCAGGCAGAGCATGGGTAAGAAGAACCAAGATTCCAGAAGAGACTGGGACTTTCCTGCCACAGCTCAGTCTACAGAAACCTGGAGCTCAGCACACACGGAGGTCAGGCAGGAAACACCAGCTGCCAGCTTAGGATCATTTGGAGCTGGGAAGAGACACAACGGGAAAAAGGCAGCTCCAAGGGGACCCTCAAAGGACAATCGGTGTTTCAGACCATTGGCTACGTTCGCCTGCAGTGACATCACATCTGGACCACTGCCAAAGACCAAGCAAGAAACGGAAATGCCACATTTCATCCAGCTCCGATTCAAAGACGTGGAAGAGCTCCACTCCTAAGGGGGGAGACAGGAGGGGAAGACCACCAAAACACTTCACAGCTTTTGGGGAACTGTCCCCCTCTCCCATGGGTGGCACACAGAAGGTGCTACTGAAAATGACAGCAGCGTATCTCAAGTTCCGGTGCACCACGTCAACCCAGGGTCCTTGTGCTCATCAGTGAGAACCATTTAACACCCCTTGGGTTGCCTTGGAGTCAGGACCAGACCAGGAGCATCTTTTACACCAACTGCTGGGGCCAGCAATGGGTTAGAGCAAACACTCCCACATTAGGGGAGTGGGATATTCACCCTTCATCTGCTTAGCCTTCTTCTAAATGTTTCTAAGCTGGCTTTAAGTAACTCCAGATCTATGAACTTTGAAACACGTCCATCTCTGCCTTTTACCTACAACAGGTTCCTTGGAGTGAGGCATTGACATTCTCCTGAATTACATCTTTCGCAGAGACCTCACACCACCTGCCAGGCAATATTAGAAGGGCATGGATTTTGGTTATAGCAAGCCTGAAGAGTCGATCAAAGAACTTAAAGTCTCCATTGGAAGAATCCACTAGACAGGAGTAAGCTGAATCTGGTAAGAGCCATAGGACCCACCGTTCCCCCACAGCATGTGGACAGGCAGTGCCAATTTAAAAGGTCACATTGCAAAACCACCTTCCAAGCTGGAGAGCTTGCTTAGGGGTTAAGTGTGCTTCCTGCATGAGGGCCTGAGACCTTCCCAGAGCCAACCTCCAAAACCCACAGAAACAGCTGGGCATGGCCATGCACATCTGAAACCCTAGTCCTGTGCAGGGGTGGTGGTGGTGGGGGGGAGTTGGAAACTGGAGGACCAGAGGCTTGGGAATATCAAGCTCTGGACTTAGTAAGACTCCTTAGCAAGAAAAAACAGACAAGCAAGTGACCTCATGTTCTCTTCTGACCACCACAAGTGAGCCCACAGGCACCACAGTGAATGCACAGGGCGTCATGCACAGGGCATCATTCATTATCAGCACATGCACACAACACACATACACATGCACACAACACACGTGAAAAAAAAAAAAACCCAAGTTGCTGTCTTGTTCAAAAGAAATGACACATTGCTGCTTGATTGTAAGTTTGGGGCAAAGTGGAGCACAGGAAAACCCTCCAGATGGTCGTGTGTGTGTGTGTGTGTGTGTGTGTGTGTGTGTGTACATGTACCCGGGCCCACCCACTAGGCTAGACTGGGTGCCCCGTGAGCCTCAGGGATCCACCTCTGCCTCCCCAGCTTTGCGATGTCCTGCCTGGCTCTTGTGAGTTCTGGGGGATGAAGCTCATGCCTGTAAGGCAAGCGCTTCAACGACTGGGCTGTCTCCCCAGGCCCTAGAAAACTCATTTCTGACAAGGAGAGAAGAGTACCCTTGATCAAATGCAGCTCCAGGTCTGCTGGCTCCGCCAGGGCACGTATGGTGTCAGGCAGGAAGCACCCTAGAGGGGACAGCCTTCTTCAGACCTCAAGGCTTGGTACGTATGTCTCCTGCTTCTAGTGGCCTGGGTGTCTCAGATAAATCACTTAACCTGTGTGCCTTGGTCTTCAGTCCTACAACAGCCAGGACAAAATCTCTCGCCCTAAACTGTGGTGAGCGATGAAGGATTAATGGAGCATCTCAAACAGCACCTGATACTGCAGGAACCAGAGCTCTAGGTTTTGTATAATCTAGTACCCCTCCCCATACATGCGCTTTCATTAAGCTGTGGGGTTTGAGGGCCTTTCTCGGACAAAACAGCAATTTGGGAGGGTCTTTTTTTATGTGTATGTGTGGTGTATGCACGTGCGTGTGCTGAGAAGACACCCTGTGCACTCACTGTGGTGCCCTGACTAAATTAAAAAGGCATTAGAACATTTTTAGGATCTCAACTTAACTCACTAACTCTCAAACCACAGGAGTAAATTGGCTTTGTGTTAAAGTCTGAATTCATGCAGAAAAGAAATCCACAAGGGTGTATTCATTTCATAAATAATGTATTTTATTTTATTGCATATGGCTATTAAGGAGGGCATCCACGGTCGATACAGACTAAATACAGCACGCTACTCTAGGCCAGTTGACTCATGTCTCCAGCAGCGTCACGTTGACCCTATATACAGCGTGCGCAGCGGAAGACAGAGCGGGGGAGGGGAAGTCTCCTGTCATAACACAATAGCAAGAAATATATTTAACATCTCGATATCCAGAAACAATACGTACCCAAAAGAAAACACTGTTTAATAACTGTTAAAGTTTATATAGCAAAAAAATATTTTAAATTTAAGGTTAAGTCAGGCAAAATGTACAAAGACCCAATATACACCGTGAGGTGGTAGCAAACATAGCATTTATACATTTTGGTTCCATTCTGTAAACTAAATTAAAAATGTAAGTATTGCATATGCCTTCCTTTTCTCTTGAAATGCACAGGATGAGGAGAACTTAGTGCAGCATCGACTTCTGTTTGCTTGTTTCCACTGCGGACGGGACATAAGCCACCTGCAGCCTGTCGCGGCCGCTCCAAGCACACGGGTGTGTGACAGCTGCCTTGGCCCGTGGGTGTCAGCAGGCTCCTCGTTCTGTCCTGCTGGACCTGGGCAGTCAGAGAGCAAACACACCCACCCCTTCCTAGTCCCGACAGTTCCTAGAATCTCAGCAGATCTTATACATCTTAATAACCCTATCACACAGGGAAACAGACCTTCCAGCTAACACGGCACGGCCTATGCACTGCTGTGACGTGGAACTTGACAAAAGTAAAACCTTACAACTGCGCAGGGGGATCAATTTACATTCAGTTTTGTCTTGCGGTACAATCTTCTGCTCTAGAGCTCAGCACGGAAGCAGGAAGACAGTTGCATTGACGTTAAATATATTTTTAAGACATTGAAATTTTTGGTCTTCCTCTAAAAAGCCTCATTTTATTAATGCATTATTCTATAGTGATATATATCTATATATTTATATATTTTTTTTCTCAAAAAAAAAAAGAAAAGCCCAAAAATAAACCAACTGACAACTCACATCTCCAAGAATTAGTGTGGCCTCCACAGGACGATGGGGAGACAGGCACTGGGGGTTGGGGGAGAAGGCGGGGCCTCCAGCCAGGTGTTGGGGGCAGCAAGCGGATGGACGGACGTCCTGCTGGCTGGCGAGCAAGCTCAGCAGTGCTAGGTGACGCCTGCGACAGATGCCACAACACTGACACTTTCAGAACACTGAAAACAAAACCAGGGTAGTCTTGTCAAGAATGGTTGTTGATTTTTTGTTTGTTTTTTTGACAATGTCACGTACCACAGGAGATGGGTTGACTTTTCCATCAACAGCTCAAGGGCTGGAATGCCTTTTAAAATTTCTCTCTCTCTCTCTCTGCCCCGAGCAGCCTTATTGGCCAACACAATGGCATTACGTCAAAGGTAATACATTTTAAAAATGAGATCAGCCAAGCCCATCCCAGCCTTGAACTGCAACATGCTGACTTGAGTTTTTGGTTCTCAGAGTCAGAACAGCAGAGACACCCCCCCCCCAGCTCCGCCCAAGCTCGTGGATAGGAGAAAAGGCTTTTGCGATCTCAAGTACCTACGTGAACATCTACACAGAGAAGAGACCGCACAGGCCATGAAAGGTACCAAGAGAGCGCCGCCCTGCCACCCCCGCCCAGTACAGCTGACGGCGCCTCACAAGCAGGTGGCTTCCGTGGCGTGGAGTCGTCGTCAGCAGTCATCTACCTGTCTCGGCTAGAAGTCCAAGTTCAGACCTCACTTCCATGGCGGAACGGCAGTCCCACGCTGGGCTCTGGGCGTAAGTCAACGTGGCAGGTCCTTCACCAGGAACCCACGTCTCTGTCGACGTGAGCTTGGCGGAGACAGAAGTCCGCATGTGCGACCTTGGGGTGGGTTCCCGGAGGTCCCCCGAAACCCCGCCATGCAATCCGGCTTCACCATGAACTGAGGTAGGACTGTGGTAGTTTTGAGCGTAAGCCAGTAAATACCAGATCTGACCACTTTCCCGGGTGTTACAGCATCTCCTAGCATACTGAGGCATCAATCTACTTTGATAAAATGAAAGGGAAAAATGAAGATGGCCAGGATTTAAGAAGGCCAATGAAAATACCCAATGTGCTGGAGAGTAACTCCTACAGCTCATTTAGTTACCAAAGAAAACTAAACGCGGCACGAACAGCGCGATGATGACGGATGCCCCACGCAGGAGCGGGCGAGAGGCACTTGCCTCGTTGGTTCCTCGTCTAACACAGTAACAGAAAGTTGAGTTGTTCAGGTCCCAGAGGAAAGTGTGAAGTCACAGCAACGGAGCCAGGCAGGGCTTCACTCTGAAAGAGAGCAGAGAACTCGTCAGAGCCAGGGTCACATCAAACTTTGCAAAAGGTCAACAACCCTAGATCGGCCCGCAGGGTCCCCTGAATCAAGAAGCTTTGGGACCCCAGTGCTTATCAGGCCGCTTTCTAGACAAAAGACGTACAGGCAACCTCAGCTGGCTGTCCTGGAGATGGGAGGGCAGTGATCGGGTCCACTCTGAACTGTGTGCACAATGTAAAAAAAAAAAAAAAAAGCTTGCATGCTTTGCAAATTACTCTCACCTTACTGATTCTGCAGAAGTGAATCACAGCAAGCAAGCTAGAAAGGTATGCCCTGTCCACTCCTCTGCCCCTGGGAGACTGCCAATTACATTGTCCTTCCTTATCTTAAATGTATGCAAGAGTCCTCAGCAGTGGAAGTGCCTCTCCAGGTGAGCCCATCTTCCCTGGGGCAGAAGTGAACCTCTCACGGAGCCAGGGACAGGAGGAAGCCACCAAACTGCGGCCCTTCTGGGCAAAGGGACCAGTTGCCATCAAGCACTTCACTTCCAACACCTCACATACATTCTTACACATGTTGCTTATCAAGAGACAGCACAACCCGGACAATTTTGCCATTTCTCGTCATGGTGCTTTTTTATGAAAGTCCCTTCAAGTTTTCTGGCTTTTTAACCAGACCAATGTACTGCGCCTTGCCCTCACAGGACAGCGACGCAGTCACACACATGCAAGCTGTGTTCACCACTCCTGCTGCAATGTCCAATACACTGCACAAAATATGCAGACTTGAACCACACACAACCCCGCTCCCGCTTTACTTTTCCATGTGAATTCTTTTTCTCTCCCATCTTGAATTTGGAAGGTCAACCCAGCAAAAGAGAACCTTCTAGCGTGCCTTGAATCCAGGAGGAAACTCTGGGACAGCCTGAGAAGATGGTGCCCTATCAGGGTGTGAGGCGCATGCTTTTCTCCTTGGCTGAAAACTCCCCGCGAGGTGACACTTGCAGGCTGTGCCTTTTTTTTTTTTAATTTTATTTATTTATTTATTTGAGAGCGACAGACACAGAGAGAAAGACAGATAGAGGGAGAGAGAGAGAATGGGCGCGCCAGGGCCTCCAGCCTCTGCAAACGAACTCCAGACGCGTGCGCCCCCTTGTGCATCTGGCTAACGTGGGACCTGGGGAACCGAGCCTCGAACCGGGGTCCTTAGGCTTCACAGGCAAGCGCTTAACCGCTAAGCCATCTCTCCAGCCCCAGGCTGTGCTTTTAACTCTCAAAAATCTTTGTATTCTTTACGAAATCAGCAGGGAAAACAATGTTCCACCAGTGAAACTTGCGAAGGCTCTGTGCTCCTGCCGTTTCTTTCACCGCCGCACCACTGACCGCCATCCCAAGGGATCACCGTGGTGTCTAATTTCTTGGATCCCTTAAAATGCAGAAGTCTGCTCAATGGACTCACACTAAAATGGCTTTGCATTTTCTCACTTCCCCAAGTCCCAAGGCCATCCCAAAGCAGGGAGACTCTAATTCACCTACAGAAAGAGTTCAGACAAGTTTACTGTTTTTACCCAAAGACTGGGGCAACAAAGCTGGGCTGTCTCATGAGCCCCGTGTCATGTCGTCACAGCAGCGGAGGTGGGTTAATTACTGATGGAAAAATTACTTCCCCTGTTCACCGGTCTCTTCGGGGGCACTCTCCGGTTACTGTACCGAGGAGAAACCCAATCCCAACCTGAGGCCTTCGTGAATACTCATCAAGTCACTGTGAAGCGTGATAATTCTCAAAACTTCCATCCTTAAGAATTAGCATCTCGCAAGGAAAGCCCGGAACAGCAGATAAGATGACATTCACTCACGCTTGGTTTCCCCAGGTCGGCCAAGTTTCTCTCTGAGCTCCACACTGGAGGGAGCAGGGTCCCTTCCACGACCGGGCAGATGGGTGGCTCGGCGTGGAGCACATGTGCGCTGACACAGCAAGGCCTGACGGGAAGGAGACCAGACCCACGGGGCTATCCGCTCTGAGACAGACGTGTGCACAGCACTTACTGGTCCACCACATGACCTCTCCTACACAGGCGATTCTTAGAAAAAGGCGGCCAGAGACAGAAGCAGGCAGCGTCCCCCACCACCCACCTTCCCTTCTTCCAGGGTAAGCAGGTGGTAACAGCCATGCTGGGCACACAGGCTGGCCTAGCAGAGCCAGGAGAGCACCAGCCTGGGGAGGGGATGTGCAGGAGGCCAGGCAGCACACAGATGCCAAAGATGGGGGGACATGACCCTGGGGAGGCAATCACCTAGCACAGGCCTTGACTTGTCTTAGTGACACACCAAACCACTGGATGGCACAGACATCTGCGAAGGGCCCTTCAGAGAGGCACATGTCTGCAGTCATCAGTCAAAACAAGCAGCGACAACAGAGATCTTAGTAAGAGTCGCTCCGTGACAGGTGGCGCACCTTCCGCTATCAGTGGTGACAAGTGACATTCCTATGTGGGATGTGGCCCCATGGGCCAGTAACCCCAACTTTCCCCTCCCCTTAGAAGAGCAGTAAGAATAAAAATGAACTTACCACCTCCAAAGACTGTGGGAGGGAGGGAGGGAGGGCTTACAAAAAAGAAACCACTACTGAAATAAGGAGAAGACTTCCCTGGTACAAGGGACCACGTACCACAATGCTCAACAGCCTGTTTACGTGGGGAAGGTCAGTCAGCGTCCAGCCCAGCATGTGTGGACACGAACGTGGCGCACGGCACGGGCATCCCAGCAGCTTTGGAGGCTCCATACCTTCAACAGCCTCGCTGCCAAGTCACTTTCTCATTACAGTTTCTCACGAGAACTGTGTTTGTACACAGCTGACTTCAAGGTCGTGTTTCAGTGGTCAGGACCCTGTGCACACACCTGGGTCGTGCTTAAGTCTGCTCTGGAATGCCCTGGCTCTCTCCACAGAGCCTGGCTTAGCTTGTCTCCCCCCTAATCCCCCCCCCCATGCAGTGCCCCAGGGGCTCTGGCTCCATGAGTAGTAAGTCAAGATCCCTCAGCCTTTTTAGGGCTCTGAATTAATTACCAGTGCTAGGATCACTGACTGATTTGCATGACAAAACAAAACCATGTATTTCTTAGCAAATCTGATGAAGAAAGAAATAAGCCCTCTCTGAGTTCACCCATCTTTTAGACCTGTCTCAGTGTCCAGTTTTGGCTTTTTATTTAAACACAGAACTAGGAAAGGAAATAAACTTTTCAGTGGGAGGAGAAATTCCTAGAAAAAATAAGCCCGATAACTTAGTATCTCCTTACCTTACTAAAAGCAAACTAAGAATATAAAAAAAAAAAAGTAAGGCTGGGTGTGATAAGTAAACCAGAGATTCTAGGAAAAACGGTTAAAGTTTCTTCTAAATTGGAAAAAAAAAAAAAATCTCTTGCCAAGAAAACATGGACGAACAAACTCCCAGTGACACTAAGAGACAGCAGTTGCCAAGCTGCTTATGAGAGAGGGGAGACTTTCTGCATGAACTCACGCTTCCTCTGCCAATTAAAACCCTTTTGTTTTGGATGCTTGTTATTAAAGAATTTCCCTAACATCAAGTTGTAACTTGCTAATGACACAGCCTGAGAGATGAGACCATCTCATCTACTCACAAGGCTGCGGTGAAAAGAACCCACCCTCTCTCTCCCTGCTGCCTGCTCCTGCGTGGAAAAGAGGCTGCTTCTTTGTGGGGACGGCCATGAAGGGCCTCACTTCCAACCTCCTCCACGCGCACGGGGGCCTGCGCCCCAGCCTCAGTCTCTGCGGGTTTTACACACTGATGTGTGGATGGCTTCCTTCTGGATTTGTCTGTGACATGCACATCATGTGAGCTGTTCTTCCACGGGGAGAATCCTCCTGCCCATGCGCCTACTGGGGGGGGGGGATCCCTTACCACATAAGCGCAGGTGTTTCCTCCTGCTGGCGCAGATCCTGGGGGACCCTTCTCTCAAAGCAGAATATGCCCGCCCTAGGGTTATCAACCAGAGGCCAAAGCAACGATGACCAAGATCTCCCAGATAGGGGACATGGAGTGTTGGGGAGAAGAGTGGTCTCCTGGCCAACTAACTCCTCCTCCTAAACATTCCCCAAAGTTCCCTCTGGGCACCATGAGAGCTTGGGCGGGACTCCAGCAAGAGTAAGAGTGTGAGAAACGTCCACCACCTATAGCTTAAAATTGTACCCACAGCTCTTTATTGTTCTATTTCGTAATGAATATTGCTATGGACATTTGAAGGTTACAATATGTGCTGGGATACATTTACACTGTAGAAAAGTTGACAGGGTGAAATGGATTAACCTAGTTACATTCCATCACCTCCCCTAGTTACGTGTCTGTGGCAAGAACAATTAAAACCTAAATGCAGCCAAGTAACCCATCAGTCCTCCAGACCTGATGCCATGCGTCCTCTCCCCATCCGTTCATCCCCTCCCACCCGAGGGTGACCACTTTCAGTCCCGCTCTCTTTACTGGTGGCCTTTTTTACTTTGTGTGTAAGATTATGCAATATTGCTTTCATCGGCTCTTCACAGGACCTTCCTCAAAGAACACTGAACACCGCCCTAGCATTTGATCTTACCTAATAGCTAATACTAGATGACGTATGCATGTCACTGGCATTCAAGACGTTTGTGGGCCCCTTCATCGGGCTAGCATGAACTTAAAATAAAATAAAATAAACACCCAGGGCTTATGTTATTGCTCATAGTCAGAAAAGCTAAACACAGTTTTCTAGAGAAAAGCCAACCTGAGACAGACTGACACCCAGGAAAACGGAAATCCTTTCCTATCTCACACGAGAACGATGTTCTAAGGCAGAGGGCAGTGTAAGACAGTAGCATCAGCCCTGGACAGGTGCCCATTTCTGCAAATAAAGTTTTATTGAAACAAAGCCATATGCACTCATGTACACAAGGCTACTTCCACTCCAAGCAGAGCTGGGTAGCTATGGCAATGAAGCTGCAGACCTTTACTCTCTGACCCTTCATGGGGAAGTTTGCTAATCCTTCAAAGGCCAGGAACCCTGCAATGTTTACTGAAGAAGCTCATGAGAAGATGGTAGTTCTAGAAAAACAGAATGATGTAGTTTCCATCTGCATGTTACTGAGACTAACCGATACCTGTGGGACATTATCTGCAAGCTTGCGCATGTCAGAAACACAATACTATCTACTCAAGGCATGCAGTATTCTTACAGACCCCACTGACAGCGAAGAGGTCACAAAGTCATGTATGAAGCCAGCATATGTTCAGAGTTAGTCTCCCTTACCAACAATTCTCACCTTGGTTTTTTAATGCACAGTACCAAAGCGCAGTACATCTGATTGTTACTGGGCAGATGCTAAATTATTATTGTCCACTAAACAAAAGGAAATTTCTAACATCAGATCTGCAGTTCCTCCTTGGTCCAACTCGCCCTCTCTCTAGTCATTTGGGAATGTGACTGTAAACACTATGCTTCTTCCTAAGGAGAGCATCCGGGACAAGAATATGGATTAGGGAGGGAATTACCATGGGATATTTTTTATAATCATGGAAAATGCTAATAAAAATTAAAAAAATAAAAAAGAATATGGATTAAAATTACAAGTGGCCTATTAACAATTCCAGTCTTTTCTCAGAATTGGTGCATTTTTGTATGTATCATTATGTTTTATATACACCAGAAAAATGCTTACATCTGAATTTATAAAACCTTTTATTTTTCCAGCCAAATTAAGGAAATGTGGAGTAAGTATTCAAAACAGATCCATGACCAAATGGTCTGAATTTACATATCATTTCAACTGCGTCTTTCTTTCCTTCAAACACTAACCAAGTTGGTGTGAACATTCCCTGGCAGTAACAGTGCTACAGCTCTCTCTCTTCCCAGAAAGGACAGAAGTCCAAATCCTACCTGAGTACGTACCCCTCCTCAGACTGTAAGGCCTAACCTACAAGGTGAAGCCCCAGCTTGAGAGCTCAGAAGTTCAATCTTCCTTGTCAACCGGATAGGAGTAAGGCTCACCAAGGAAACGCACACCTGAGTATGTAATGAGGGTGTTACTAGAAAGGCTCAGCTCCTGGGTTCAGAGTTGCCCTGAATGTGGATGGCACCTTTCCACGGGCAGGGGTCCTGGACTGAATACAGAGGGAAAGCCAGTACCAGGTTTCGAATCTGCTTCCTGACCAAGGGTGCGATGGGACCAGCCACTTCCATGCCTTTCCCATAGGGACGGACTAACCCTTAAACTGCGAGCCTTCATGAAGCCACCTGGTCAGGTACTGTCACAGCAACAAGGCGAGGAACTAACACAGGAACTGCGTGCAGGCACAGGGTCCCAGGCACAGTGGTCACAACAACCAGAATGAGACTCGAGTCTGGACTGTAGACCCACGGCCAACAGCAGCCAGGTGGCCAGGCACTTGTCTTGTAAAGCTGGGGGCATTTTCCGTCCTCCTCTGAAGTACCCAGGGGTGGAGGGGGCACAGTGAACCCTTCAAGGCAGAGTCTGTTCCACACGGACACTCTTGTAAGCAAGACACACACAGACGCGAGGCTCACACATCCAGAAGCCCATTCTGCAGCCATGACTCACGCTCTGCGGTTGGACGCCTTCGCTTCCCAGAGCACCTTCGGCGGCCCAGGCATGCAACCGCATGTTCTGTTTCGAACTACAAAGACTTCTTCGGACCCAGTGGCCCTGCCTGACAAGGAAAAGATGCCTCCCTCCCTCCGGCTGCTGCCGATGCCACGGCAGCAGAGCACATGGACACACCTGCTGTCACCGCTCCAGCCGCCTAACCTGCAGACAACAGCAATGTCCCGCCGCAGACAACCCTCTGTTGAACTGGATGTGAGTGGCGAGGCAGAACTGCAGGGGAGGGGCCTCCGAGCCCCTCGGAGCTATCCAGTCCAGAGTGCCTTGGCTCTCCTGGTCCCCTGGCACCCAGGATAGGAGAGAACACCCAGTGAAGTGGAGACTGTGTCCACGGGCTCAGGCTAAGCCATCACAGCCCACACGTCACGCTGGGCTCCGGTTGGTTCGGATGGGGAATGGGGCCACGCTTTAGTGTTACCTGGCTTATTAGAATGGCACGCAAGTGCTGGCTAGCACACCAATATGCCTACACAGAGTGCACGCATAACCGAAAGCAACAGTTACCCAGATCTTCACAGGAAGAAATACAGTTCTGTTGTACGGCCTCAACGTGATGAGACTGAACATGCAGAGACGGAGATGGCAGCCCGGCATCCACGCACCCTTCTTTACTCTTGAGTTTTTCCTCCGTGCAGCTCCAACCTGTGGACACCTAAATTCACCCACCTCGGTTCTGCTCACCCAACTTCGCATGACACAAGGGAGCTCAATCTGTGCCCAAGCTGCATGTTATCACCTCATATGCCCTTTCAGCTAAATGCCAACATGGAACATACTTCAGGAAGGCCAATGAAGCCAGGGCAGAGCCTCTACCATCAGGATTCCATGGACATTTTGAGACACCTGGGTCAGGCCCATGGCCAGGGTTCCTGGAACAAGGGGTGAAGAACTGGGGAGGAGGTGGTGGGCAGAGCCAACTCTCTTGGAGGGTCAGTAGCTACTAGACTCAAGAGTGAGGGTGAGCCACCTGCTCCTGTCACTTAGACCTGAGGACAGAGGCTAGAGACTTACAGGTCAGCCACAGGCTGGCTCCCAACCAGATGGACATGCTGAGAAGGCCTGACCTATACCATCTGGATGCTGCCCTATGAACACAGCTTATGTTGTCCCAAGTCTGTTTATCAAAGTGGTGTGCAAGCGAGATGTGAAATGAGGTCTTTCCTTCCCCCTTGGTAGTTGAAGGGAACATTGCGGGGCTGGGGCAGCCCACGTGCTGTGCCATGAGTGTGTCTCTTCAGGGACACTTCACTCAAGAAGTTCATCTGGGGCTGGAGAGATGGCTTAGCGGTTAAGCGCTTGCCTGTGAAGCCTAAGGACCCCGGTTCGAGGCTCGGTTCCCCAGGTCCCACGTTAGCCAGATGCACAAGGGGGCGCACACATCTGGAGTTCGTTTGCAGAGGCTGGAAGCCCTGGCGCGCCCATTCTCTCTCTCTCCCTCTATCTGTCTTTCTCTCTGTGTCTGTCGCTCTCAAATAAATTAAAAAAAAAAAGAAGTTCATCTGATCACAGAGATTCTACCAAGTCCATACTTTTGTGGGACTCAGTGCACAGCAATCATGGGAAGTGACAGCTTCCTCAGCCTCCCTTGGATAGTAGCAGCCATGTTGCAACTTTGACCTGCGCTGCACTGACGGGGACGCAGGGAAAACATCTGAGGAGGAGGTCTCCTCTCCCATCCAGACAGCCTCTCTTAAGGCATTTCCTGTACTGTACCTCCCTAAATGTAGCTTAGAACAAGGGGACACACTAAGCCCAAGTTTAAAGGAAGCCCCTATGCACCAGCCAGCTTTTCAAACCAAGGCCAGAAAGACCCCAGGCTCCCTGCCGCCAGCCTCCACGCTGAGCTGTACAGGAAGCCGGGAACACGACGACACACCGGCGCCCAGCGCGCTGCTTTCTGTCAGTCACTGCAATCTGCACCCTAGGGAATGAGTGTAATCAGTCTCCTCACAGGGAAGGTGCCTGGGGAGAGAGCAGGCAGCCTGCAGACTGTCAAGGAAGAGGGGCCGACACAAAAATCAGGGAGTGATAGGTCTCCCCAAAACAAGCTCTGACCCTAGGAATGATTCCTCCAGCAGCCTGAGCCCACCCACTGTGAACACACCAGTGACAAGAACTGGGCCTGCGGGAAGGGCAGTGGGGTGGAGACCCACTTTTGCTAAGGGGCTATGCAAACAGGAGTCCTTACCATAAAACCAGCTCTTTGCTAACTGAACACCTGACGTTCAGTTCATGATTTCTCTTGCGGTCTCCCGCTGGTTTCCTCAACCTCAGACATGTCCGTGTCATTACCTAATTATTTCATCCTGTTTCTGATAAAGGAATTTTGGAATGGACCAGACCCCACCCAGGGCAACCACGTCACTATGGAAACAGATGTCACCAGGCTCAACCTGGCCTGGCCATGCTCGCCTCCCCTTGTCCCTCTCTCCCTGGCAGCTCCTGCAGCTGGGGGCAGAGCAGGGAATCTTCTGCGCTGGGGTCTCTGCACCATGCCTGTCCCCAGCACATCGGCTGAAGGGCTCAGGCACTGCCCTCTGGCTCTCATGTCTCTGCTTTATATTCCCAAATCTGCCATCCTCTAACACAGTCTTGTCCTCAACACGCCGCCACGCGAAGCTTAGTCCTGTGTTTCCAAAGGGGATCGCTAACAATGCTTTCTCGTTTTCCGCCTTCAGCTAGAAAAACATTTACTTTCAGTCTATATTTTAATATTGTTTAAATGTGTGGAATGTGATAAAGTCGTCCACCTGTAACTACTGTCACCTGTAGAAGGGAAAAATGTTAAAAACTAAAAATTTAGTGAAATTTAAAAAGAAAGGGGTGACTAGGAAGATGGCCCAGTGGACCCCCCATTTGCCAGGTGAGTGTGAGGACTGTGGTTTGGATCCCTAACACCCACCCACCTGGTTAGAAAGCGGAGGCGGAGACAGGCTCCCCAGGACAAGCTGGCTAGCCAGACTAGCTGAACCAACGTGCTCGTGCTCTGGGAAATAAGGAGCTCTGCTCCTCCTCAGTAAATAAAGAGCATTGAGGAAGATCCCAGAAATCAACCTCTGGCCTCTACACACACACACACACACACAGAGAGAGAGAGAGGAAGCAGAAGTGCATGCATCCTTATGCATACAAGCATCCACACAGACACATACAAACTTTTCTGCTAACAGCCTCTCCAGTTCCCAGCTTTTCTCCCTTCTCAAACAGTCTACAACTAAAGTTGAGCCTCCTTCACCCTTCTTTCCTTTTTCTGGAAAAAGAAATCTATAAATGATGGCACAAGGTAACCACTACAGGAAACGTACTCATGTCTGACTGACCTAAGAGGCCTGGAGGAGCCCTGCTGGGGCTGTGGTCTGGGCGCAGGATGCCGGGAAGAGGGGGCTGGATGAGACACCACACACGATTTTTGGATAGCCGGGCTACCTACAACGCTCAGAGGCGTGTATGAGAAACATTCCTGTTGCAAATTTACCTGACACCAATCCTGACGCATAAAATTTTACAAAAACTATGATTCCATGAAAAGTGTATGGGTAATTTATAGAAAATCTACCAATGGTGGCCTGCATGCTTGCACAAGGAACATGCAATATACTACCCAAAGAGTTCCGCTTGAGGCTGTCCTCTGGTCTCCACATGCACACAACAGTGCCTATCCAAAGACGATGCACCCAAGATACCCTGACGTGGCCACTGGACCCTTCCTCATGGACAGGATGAAGTCCGGGAAGCTCAGGAGCCTACGCTTTGCACAGAGCAGCAGTCTGAGCATCTCTACTTGTGGCTGCTTTACACCAAAACAAGTTTCTCAGCCCACTAATCCACATCGTGGTCAATCCTGCTCACTTGCTGTTGCCAGAGCATGGCAGCCAATGGTTTTAAGATTTAATGTCACCTCAGCAAGCTCTCCCAACCAGCGCAACCAAACTCCTGAACAGAGACAGCCGGGGCTGGGAGTGGCCTCACGCAGGGGACAGGCAGGACCGGGTGGCTTCTCACACAACAAAGCAGGGGTCCTGTAACCACTGACTGCAGCATCTACGACCACTGGCTTCCCGGGGCACAGCCTTGATTCCCAGGGGTCTCCACAGTAAAGTCCTCTGGGTTCATGAGGCAGACTCCCTTCACAGCACACCAGGAGCTTAGGCGCCTTGGTTTTTACAGTAACTCGGTAATAAAAGCACGTGGAAAGTACTTCTGAATAGTATTCCCTTCTCCCTTGGGCCCCCAAAGGAACTAAGAACAGGGTGGACGCCTAGCGTCTCTCCCATCACATTATTTAGGCCTCCTTTACTTGGGCTCAGTTTCTTGCTGACTCGGCCTACTTGACCTATCTCAGCCCCCTTGGAGGCTGAAGGCACCGAGATAAGTCTCCAGCCCAAACTGCAGTCACCTTGGATTCCAGGAACTGCAGAGCCCCACAGGACTGGCACGGCCCCTCCCCACCCTACCGCAGGAGGGCAGTCATCTCATCTAGTCACATCAAGCAATATGGACTTCTTCTGACTGCCTTGCAGAGCCTTGAGATAATGAGGGGCTGGACCGCACCCACACAGGGCCTGCTTGCTTCTGCACATCTCCTCCCCTGCCCCAATTCTTGCCCTGTTCCAACCGCAAGCTCCCGCAAGGCCCGAGGTGAACTGGGGAAGTGGGAGGTCACCGGACCCCTTCATCTGCTCTCTCCTCAATGTATCGACTGATTACGCCTTCCTCTCTGCTTGGGCCAGCACTAGTCTCTTCAACTGGCATGGACGGGTGGTAGCACCTTGCCTATTAGGACGGCCATAGCCCATGCATTTGCCTGAACTCCAGTTATAACCCATAACAGTGTGACAACTCTGAACCTGCAGCAGCTGCCTTCGTCCGGGTTTGTTTGTCCTGTGGGAGTCTCCCACCTTCAGTGGCTCTGGGCAGCAATGCGGATGGCTCCTTGCACACGCTGCTCGTGGTGGCAGGCGCCCTGGGGCTGCCATCTGCCAGGGAGGAGGAGGAACTCTCTTCCGGGATGCAGAGGGGACCGCAGCCAATGTCAACAAAAACAACCAGCCAGGCACTAGGTCTGCGCACAGCTCCACTGGCCAGCTAACGTTTCTGAAGCTATTGTGGGTCTGAATGACTCTTATGTCCCTAGGAAGGGGGAAGGTCATGTCCAATTAGATTTGCACAAACCCAGTTCCATGATACCCCCGCCCAGCTAAAAAATGAGGTGGGCTGGGCGAAGCTCAGCTGGTACAGTGTTTGTCTTGCAATCATCAGATGACGCTGACTTCTACCCCCATAACCCACGTGAAATAAAGGCAGTGCTGATTGTGCATTTTTGTAATCTAGGCACTGAGAAGGCGGGGTCAGATCCCTAGGACTTGCTGGCTGGCCAGTCTACCCTAACTGCTGAGCTCTGGGCCAGTGAGAGACCCTGAACAAAACAAAAACCTAGAAGTGGACACTGAACCAAACCCGAGGTTACTCCCTGACCACCCCCCCCAACATCTCACACACCTACAAATACGCATGCACACACATACACACATTTAAAATGGAGCAAAGCCCCTTAAAGACAGCAAAATCCTGGCGGAACACTTGGCCCAGCAGCAGCTGATTAGCTACTTACTGGTCCTTCAGCAAATTCTAAATTGGTAAGTTTCCAAATAACTTACCATTAACTGGGTTAATGACTCATTTCTCTGGAAGCTATTAATGGACTCATTGACAATGAGGAGTGTGTGACGGTCCACATACAGGCCAACGTAACACCACGGCTGAGAACAGTGACCCCCCCCCGCCAGCCTGTGCCATCCCAGGTGAGCAGGGCTGAGTCTGTGCACAATGAGCAAAATGCCCTTCAGTGTTGCCGGACAGCCTTGCCCTTCAGAGCCGAAACAGCCGCACAAGACTGCTTTGTAGTAAGTGTGCGATCGTACACACTCCTGACCCTCTCTGGGCCTCTCAGGGGCACCCTTCGCAGGCAAGGGGAGCACATCTTCTCGCATGTAAGGCACCCTTCCTGCCAGGCACCTTCCTCTCTCTGGCTCAGACTTCCAGGAAACCTTTTTGTCTCTGCATCAGAACTTTCTAGAAACCCTTCCCAATGAGAGGGCCGGCACACTGCTGGGGAAAGTTAGTAACAAAGGTTAGGAGACCCACCCGAGGTGGGTCATCCTCTGGACGGCCCACGTTCTTCATACGATCTCCTAAAAACTCGCCCTTAATGAAACTTGACCTGGAATAATGTGCCAGCCCCCACAGCTTCTGTTTTCACAACCTTAAAATAAGTAACATGCAGTATGTCAGTGGTTCCCAGCTCTCTGTCCTCAGATGCCCTTGTTTTTCTCCTCGTTGCCCATAGCGAGCAGGAGCAATGTGCTTGGACGGGATATCATACCAAATTCATATTCTGAGCATGTTACTGCATCTCAAAAACAGCCAGAGGAATCAAAATGTCCACTCAGGAGGCCGCGCGAGGTCCAGGAAGCAAGATTTCACAGAATTTGATCCACTGCCAACCTGACTGTCAGACTGAAACCCACTTACAAAACAAGGCGCTCGGAAAGTAACAGCACCTTCTAAGTTCTTCAAACTGGCAAGAATAAGACTGGCTTTAAAAAGTCCAGCCGGGCGTGGTGGTGCACACTTTTAATCCTAGCACTTGAGAGGCAGAGGTAGAAGGATCGCTGAGAGTGTGAGGGCACCCTGAGACTACACAGTAAATACCTGGTCAGCCTGGGCTAGAGTGAGACCCTACCTCAAAAAATCAAAAAATCCAGAGGGCTGTCCATCTCCATTCTTCTTTTTTTAACTGCTCCCCCATCTATCTTGGTTTCGTAATGTGAGGAGGAAAACGAAGGGGAGATTAACTCATTACATGCGATTAAGACAACAAAATGTTAGGTGGTAATTTCCTGAGGAGGGCCCAAGTGGAGTCTTAAATGTTATCCCAAGCAGACAATGTATGAGCCCAGAAACCTATGCTAAGGACCCAAGAGCCCAACATCACCTTCCCCTTGTTTTTTTGTTTTTTTTTTTTAATTTATTTATTTGAGAGCGACAGACACTGAGAGAAAGACAGATAGAGGGAGAGAGAATGGGCATGCCAGGGCTTCCAGCCTCTGCAAACGAACTCCAGACGCGTGCGCCCCCTTGTGCATCTGGCTAACGTGGGACCTGGGGAACCGAGCCTTGAACCGGGGTCCTTAGGCTTCACAGGCAAGCGCTTAACCGCTAAGCCATCTCTCCAGCCCCACCTTCCCCTTTGACTGTGACCCTGGGCAGGTCTTTCTTAGCTTCAAGTTCCTTCATACTTCAAAATGGGGATTAAGAATTGAGTTTACCTACATCATAGGACTCTGGCAATGTTGCACAACATTATATGTATAACGACATTATACATATAAAGAAGTCTTAACACTATAAAGAAAAGGCTTCTTTAAATTCTTCTGTCTTATGAAATTCTCTTTCAATACTCAGTAGACTAACAGTGACATTTTTTAATTATACTCATCTTCAATAGAATACTTTCAAAATCATTATCTGCCTACCAAGTTTCAGGACTGCTACTAATACAACCCAGTTCCCAAAAGATGGCCTGAGTTCTAAGTCCATGCAGTGGGTAAACTACTGTGCCACATTAATAAACATTGAACACTACGCACTGGGACCATACAGAAAGCATGACTCACTCACCATGAATAAATGGATCTTAAGGCAACAATTAAAGTCATACACTATAACAAGCTATGTACTGCACTTAAGCTTTGGTGAAAAACCTCAAACAATATCCTGTGATAATTCACTTGGCATTTGCACCAATTCTGTATAGATTAAGAGATTAAGAGGTTACCATGCAAAGTTTTAATTTTATCAGAAACACATTAGTATTTGAGTTTCAACTATGAAGAAAAAGACTATCTCATGACTCTTAGACTATGACTGGATGAAACAATATGGAGCCACAACCATGTATCCACACATCTACACATCAGTCTAAATATTTCTGGAAGGACTCCTTAACATAAATACTGAATGATCTAATTCACGTAATCATTTACCTTTAAGCTATACTGTGGATGCAAACATTTGACCACGTATTCCAAAGAGCGTTAAGAAAATGAAGGAAAGTTTAAAGATACATTTACTATCTATTTTGAGTCTGGAAGAAATCATAATTTTTTTTTCCTAAATATTTCATTATTATTTATTTGAGTGAGAGAGAGAGAGAAAAAGAAAGAAGGAAGAAAGGAGGGAGGGAGGGAGGGAGGGAAAGGAAGGAAGGAAGGAAGGAAGGAAGGAAGGAAGGAAGGAAGGAAGGAAGGAAGGAAGGGGTGCACCAGGGCCTCCAGCCACTGAAAATGAACTCCAGATGCTTGTGCCCCCTTGTGCATCTGGCTTACGTGGGTCCTGGAGAATCAAACCAGGGTCCTTAGGCTTCGCAAACAACAAGTGCCTTAACCGCTAAGCCATCTCTCCGGTCCAGAGACCACCATTATTAAGTGGACTGTTTTTACTTCTGGCCCAACTCTGTCAGCAATTTGGTACAAGTTCAATCAAGGAATGGAACGTCAGGCCCAGGAGCGTCTGGCACGGTCTGTGCGCTCTGGTGTGGTGCTTGCTCCTCTCTCCCATGTGTCTGTTCTCTCAACCCACACTCAACATAAGCTTGTAAAAGCTCCTGAAAGACACCCAACCACCTGTGGACAGCACTGACCCCAGCACTTCCTTATGAAGGCCCGGGTCACCACCACCACCCTCCCCAAATGACCTGAGTCACCCCTGTGACCAGCACATTCAACCCACATACAATTAACAGAGCACTCACATTTGGATAGCATTATTTTCCCAGAGTCCATGGCTGGTATGTAGCATAACCTTTGCAAACTGGCCACTTGTGTATGAAAATGGCAACACGAGAGAAAATATTATCGAAATGGCCACACGAAATCACCTTGCCTTCTTGTCCAGAAACATACATGACTCGTGCCCGGCAGAGAAACTACAGAGACTGGCACCCCTACCAAGACCCTCGGGGCAGGGCTGGCTGCGGACTGAGGCTGGGGCCCGTCTCCCCACTCAGTTCACGGCGCTGCTCACTCCTCTTTCCCAAGGCAGATAAAAGAGCGAAGTTACGCTTTCCAGCTCTGTCCTACCCAAACAAAACAAAACACAAAACAAAAAACCCTGTCCACTTGCCAGAGCTGATAGCCAGCTGCCTAGCTCCTAGAATCCCGTTTCTAGAGAAAATGCATTAGTGGAAATCTCAACAGAAAAGCCTTTATGCCCATGCAGGTAGTAAAACTCAAAGTTCTTTTCTTCCCCAAAGAGCTCCAGTGTGACACTGACCCAGCTAAGAAAGTAAACGCTGCGGATTGCAATTCCTCCTTGGGGTAAGAAACAGAAGAGTGGAACTGTTTCCTACCCAGCTCTGACCGCAGAACAGCACCTTACTCAATTCAACAGTGCAGGGGTGACCTCTGGCCCTGGGATCCAGTGGACCAGCGGGGTCCTCAAAGGCTGGCTAACTCAACAACTGCAGTTTCAGGACTCTGCTGCTCTGTGAGCGCTTTCTGAATTAAGAGCAGACATTTTTATTTTTTTAAAAAAATGTATATTCTCATTACATATATTCTTATCTTGTCAACAGCTCTTAATACCCGAACAAGGCACAGGAGGAACGAAAAGTGCGCTTTGAAGACAGGTCACCAATCAGACCTGTTTTCCTTAACTGTGCGGCTGTGTAATCTGAAGCCCTGCTTCTGTTACTTTTGAAATTTCTCTCAGAACAAATCTTTTCTTGTGTTTTGCTGGGACTGGAGATGGAGCCCAGGTCCTCTTACCTGCAAAACACTCCCCAGCCCTTTTTCAATCTTACAGAAGGGGGAGGGGCTCTTGAACCCAGCCTGGAGAAGCCACCAAGCAGGGAAGGTGAGAGTCTAGCAGGCAGGTTCTATTGAGCTTTTTGTTTTTTATGTTGTTTTTGGATTTTTCTACTTAAGACGATTCGTTTACCAAAGCATCTTTCCTTCACACACTCAGCATGACAACAGAATTGTCACATTTACTAGTCTTTGTCTGCATGGACTTAAGATAATGCTGTATTTATGCCTCCTTTGCCTCCCAGTGGCCTTGACGCAAGAGTTCGGGAAGGCCTGGAATCACTTCATTCCTCAAGAAGCAGAGTTAAGTGGCTGGCCCAGAAAGTCACAAGCAACTCCACGAACTTAGCAACCAGAGCCCTGGCTTCCTGGCTCCTCCCCGGGCTTCCTCCTCCAAGCACGACTTCTGAAAAGGCCTCTTTCAATAAAGGAAGCAGTGCCGAGCCACGTGACTTTCATTCACTAAAACCCGTGTGTGTTTTCCTTAGCACCTAGGCTGCTCTTCCCGCAGGGAGGCGGGAGTCACCCTGCACAGCGGAGGGTCCCCACGGCGCCTGGGGACAAGAGGCAGCGCCCCACCAGCGCGGCAGGCCACAGAAGGGGGGGGGTCTGAACCCGGCTGTGCTGAAAATGCTCACAATGCCCTGTTCCATGGCTTCCAAAACCAGTCTTTTCTAGATGTAAACCATGAGCTCCCAGATCCTCTGGAAACACCTCCTTACCGCACAGCCTTTCGGAGATATGAGTGGACAGTCCCTAGATCAAACAAAATCTAAACACAGATGCTTTCTATGGCAGCATGTCTAATAAGCTGTTGACATCCATATGAAACCAACCTTGGAAGAAAACTCCCACCAGAGAGCAAAACTAATATAGCCTTTTGGTGAATACACCAACCTGTACCTAACGCAAAAATAGGTAAGGTTCAGTGTAAGAAGTAGTTTTAAAACTCAGTAAGCCCAAACGTGTTATTTCCAACTCTCAAATAACAGACTGGTCAGAGCTTTCTACACACAGACACACCCATACGCACACCTGGCATGCACTAGCTTTTGCACTTGGCCGTGTTCAGCAAAGCCTTACCCCCACGTTCCAATGCAGCACACCCCACAAACGACCCCAACTCACTCTGCCTGCGTGGTGACTGGTGAGCTGTGGCATCGTGGGATGTGAGCCGTGGAGGCAGAGCAGAGCCACCAAGCAGTGCATCTCGCCCTCACAGAACACGCCTCCAGTCTGACCCCGGTGAGCAGCTCTCTCACAGGACACGACCCACTGTGAACTCTATCTACCAACACTGCGCACAACTTTCTACCTGCACGCAAACTACGCGGGCTCCTTCCTCGGACTGAGCTCCGAGGGCCTGCTTGCCTCCCATTCTTTTCTTCTCTGCTCAAGTCAATTTGCTGGAAATCCATATGCCCTTAGTGCCCCTCCCCCCTCGCTTTCCACAAGTGGCTTTTGACATCAAGAACGAACTGGATTTATCCTTTTTTGCTTAAAAAATAGCCCTTTTCTTTTTTTTAAGGAAGTGATCTAGCATAACACCCGCAGAAAACTTGGAAAAAGCACAACCTCCTTCCTATCTGCATGGACACCACAGCTCGTAAAAGCCCTCTGTGGGCTTCCTATTCGTGGATCCCAGAGGCTGAAAGGCATTTTATCCCAGTGGGAAACTTTAAGCAAGACCAGCTTGCCCAGGTGTTTGCAGAAATTCACCTCCTGCCACCCTAAACTGCTCTGCACTGTGAAGCTGCCCACTTACCCTTTCGGAATGTAGGTGTGGACCAGCCCGGGGTCCTGCTGCAGGAGAGCCTGACCTTACCTCAACCCTGCAGGCTCACTGGCCCTGGACTCACCCAAGGCTAAGCAGTGCGGATGTGAGTGCGCGTGCATCTTCCTCACTCAGTTCCATCCTCCTTCCGCTGTGTAGACATCCGCCCCGACGCCCTGACCCTCCAGAAACCCTGTGCTGTTTAAGTGAAATCCTGGCAGAGGGACCTTCAGCTCAGAATCACCCCGTAAGAGGCACATCTGACAACTAACTACCAGTTGATTTCACCAGATGCTGGAAGGCAATACTGAAAATTCACTCATTTTACAGTTTTAATAAATAAAAAAAAAAAGGAAATCGCTTTTCCTCTAGTACCCCCGCCAAAACAGGGTATTCACCCCACAGCTGTGTTTTTACATCATGTGAGCTAAAGCAGTCCATGAATACTATAAAACATTAAAGAGCATTCAAGTGGGCCGATTCCTTCAAGAACAAAAGGCATATGGGTCCCCTTCTTACTCCCACCATCACCAATGGCCCACACGACACAAGTGGCTACTATTTGCTGGGTGGTTCCCAGTGGGAATTGCAACCTCCTAAGGAAACAGGCAAGAAAATAACATCCCAACAGAGCCTCCGGCCCCCTCGCACCCCGCTCACAGCCTAAGACCACACAGAGGCCGGGCCAGCTGTCCAGCAAGCGCGTCTCGGGGCTCATGGATATTTGATGAGACGGAGAACAGGCCCGGGCACCCTTGCGCCCTACTGTTCTTGAAAAGGCCTGTACTTCAGCCTCAGTCTTGGGGTGGTTGTTTTAAAAGGCTATGATTTGTAAGCCTGCACTCTCACTTCTCCTGGGCGGCTGAGAAACAAAACACCCGTGCCTGGGCTCACCCAGTCCACGGCAGCCTTCCATAGTCCTGGATTTCTCAAATCCCCCCAGACCAGGTGTCCATCACTTGGCATCCACTTGAGGGACTGGGCAATTCTGGCCAGGCCACAGACCTGCAGCACCTGGGGGCTGACCTGCCCAGGGTCGGCAGGCAGGAAGCCCTGCAGGCGACTAGACTCACGTGGGGTGAGGCCAATTAAGCAAAGCTACCATTTTACTCCTTAGGATTATTATGGTGCCTCAACGGCCAGGCTCTCTCGCCTATGATGGTAACTGCTTCCAGGAGCAGCAGCCACCCAAACACACTCACTTCCTGAGGGACTCTCCAGTCTGTTGTTCCTGTAGCCTGGCAACAGAAACCTGGTGGCTGAAACATCCAGTTCCTTAAGGACACCCCCAACCGTGCAGGCCTAGCCCGGCCATGCTGCCCATCATGCCTCTGGGGTGTCCACTGAGCCAATGGATGGCAAGAGGTGGATAGGCCTAAACCAAGGTCCAAGTCTCCCTCCACGGGGCAGACATCAATTCCCTCGGAAAGCCAAAGCAGTATTCCTGACCAACCCTTGGGGAAGTGGGGAGGCGAGAACATGGCAACCGCGGGTGAGAGCCAACCGCAGCCAGCAGGTTGACATCTGGGCTCAAGGAAGCACTGGGCAAGGGGTTAAAGGCAGCCAGCCAGCGGCTACCCCCACCCGCACCGCTCAGCCTCAAGGTCAAAGGGCCTCACCTTTCACCACAGTGGCCTCCTTCAAGTGATGGGACAAGAAGTCGATGCTGGCGTAGGTGCTGGCAGAGGGCAAGGTGCCAGCGCCGGGGCCTCCACACACCCCTCCGCTGCCGCTGCCTCCCACGGCGCCGAGCAGGCCCCCCAGGCTACGGGCCCGGCCCCAGGAGCTCTTGTCCCCCGACTGCGGATGCTGCGGTGGAGGCTCGTCGCGCACGTCGATGGCGATGTAGTTGAGGCCGTTCTGGAAGCCGGCCGAGGTCTCCCTGCGCATGGGAGACACGCTGCCTCCAGGACAGCCCACCAGGGCCCCAGCCTGCGCGGGGGCCCACAGGCGCGCCGGCGCGGGCTGCGGCACGGCCAGCGAGGGCTGGGCCTGTCCCGGGCCCAGGGGCGGCTCATCGCCTCCTCCGAGGATGCCGGCGCCGCTGCCATCGCTGCTTTTCCTGAGAGAGACGTTTTCCACCGAGGCCGAGTTGTGGCGCTTGGGGTTGTGCGCAAAGGATGGGGACACAGGGGTGACCGTGGTGGTGGAGGAAAAGGTCTCCGAGCTGTGGCGGCGGCGGCCCCCCTGCGGGTCGGCACGGATGACCTTGGCTCCCCGGTGGGGGTCAGGAGGCACGTTGGCCTGCAAGAAGGCCTCGACGCCGGACACCTGATCCATGAGGCTCAGCCTCTTCAAGCCAGACGTGGGGCTGGTCACTCGGGCGCCTTCCGGCTTTGGGGGAGCCGCGATGGGCTGCGGCGGGGTGGCGGCCACGCCAAAGGCCATCTCGGTGTAGTCACCAGTGTCCCCCGGCTCGGAGGACTTCGAGGAAGCAGCACTGGGGTCCTGTGCGGCGGCAGCAGCGGAGGCTGGCGGCAGGCGGTACAGCTCGCCCGGGGCGGGCGGCAGAGACACCTGCAGGAGCAGAGAGGGGGACGTGGAAGGACGTGGGGGCAGTGGTGGGCATGGAGAGGCGGCCTCGGGAGACAGGAGGCCATCCATGGGGCATCCCGGGTCCCCGCCGCGGGTGCCAGGCTTAGGGGACTTGGGAGAGCTGAAGTCCAGGTTCATGTAGTCAGAGAGCGGAGAGCGCTGCCTGCTGTCGCTGCTGGTGCCCGGCGTGCCCGAGCCCAGCGACGACGCCGGACTACTGGCCGAGAGCAGCGAGGATGAAGAGGCTGTCGAGGCCAGCAGCGGAGGAGCAGGCGGCGACAGGCGGGCGCCCCCTTCGCCGAATTCAATGTTGATGTACTCGCCGGGGCTCGTGGGCTCGGAGGGCAGAGGGTACTCGCGCGTGTTGGGCAAGGTCTGCAGGCCCTCGAGGGACAGGCGCGTGGGCCTCACTGCCCGACAGCGCTGGCTCAGGAAGCCCTCCGGGCGGCCACCGACACCACCACTCGGCCTCATGGGCGAAGGCACTGCGGGGTGGTGAGGCTGAGTATGGCCACCCCCACCTGCCCCAAAGCTGCCAGCCAACTGGGAGGTGCCCGGAGTGGCCGGTGGTGGCTCCAACCTCTCCTCTTCCAGAATCCGCCCCACGGGGGAGCTCATGAGCACATACTGGTCACTGTCCCCGCCGCAGTGGTAGGGAGCCTTGTAGGAGCGAGGCAGAGAGCTGTAGCAGAAGCCGCTGGGGACACCTCTGAGGCCTTCCCCGCCACCGGGCGAGGCGGTGGGCAGGAAGTCGGGCGGGCTTCCCGCAGCGCGCGCCTCGCTAGGGGACATGTTGAGGTGCTCCCCGTTGGGAAGCAGCTTTGGGTCCGCACTCTCCACGGACAGCTTGGAGCCACACCACATGCGCATGTAGCCGCTGTCCTCGGGGGAACTCTCCGCCGGAGAGCCGGTCTTGTAGCTGGCCCTGTTCACTGGATAGGTCCTGCCCGACCCAGGTGCGGGTGCTGGCACTGCTGCCCCGGAGGGTGGCAAGGCTGCGGCGGCGGCAGCTCTGGGGTGCAGGATCTGCTTGGGGGCGGAGACGCTGGTGGGGCTCATGGGCATGTAGTTGTCACTCTTGGAGCTACTGCTCCCACCGCTCAGGAGGGCCGCGCCGGGGGTCATGGGCATGTAGCCATCATCTGCCCCCAGGTTACTGCTGGAGCTCCTGTGGGAGCCAATCTCAATGTCCCCGTAGTCCTCTGGATAGGGGTGGTAGGCCATTTTGGGAGAGGACGCCGGGAAGGGTGGGCAGAGGCGGCCCGAGCTGCCAGAGAAGGTGGCCCGCATCAGGGTGTACTCATCCAGAGACACGGACGAGGGCTGGGGCACCGGCCGCTGCCGGGCAGGCGTGGTCAGGGAGTAAGTCCTCTTCCTCAGCCCCCGGTCCAGGTCCTGGGCTCCATCTCCAGAGACCCTGCGATAGGGACGACCACAGTGGCTCAGGGGCCTGTCCATAGTCATGTACCCGTACAGGTCGCCCCCGCTGCCGTCCCTGGCCGGAGGGGTCTCGGCAATGGACTCCGGCGTGTTGCTTCGGCGGCTGCAGCAGGCTCTCAGGTCACCTGGGCTGGAGCCATACTCGTCCAGGGACATGAAGCCCGGGTCGCTAGGGGAGCCCGAGGCAGAGGCGCTGCCGCTGGAGGGGCGCTGGCCTGGGGGATGATGCAACGGGTGAGGCAGGTGCGGATGAGGGCCAGGGGGCAGCGGATACGAGCCCGAGCCGTGCCCGCTGCTGGACGACAGGCTACCTGGGCTGGTGGCTGCCGGGGGCGAGTGCGCCACGGGCATGGACATGGATCGGCTGTGATGCAGCGCTCCCCCTGCCGGAGGCAGCGCCGCTTTGCTCGCGCGGGCGCCGCAGCCACCGCTCAGAGTGTGGGAGCGGCTCAGGGGCGCGCGCACCGGCCCGGGACTCAGGGGGCTGCCGGCCACCGACACGGGCCTGCCGCCGCCCGCCGCCCCGGTCCCGGTGGCAGCCGCCGCGGCCCCGTCGCCCTCGCTGGCCGTGCGGACCCGGCACGAGCTGCACTTGGCGGCCGGCGGGGTGGCGGCCAGGCTATCGGTGCGCGAACGGCGCACCAGGCCCGTTTGGCTCGGGGGTAGATTGACCAGGTGGTGATGCCGGCGCGCGCCCGGGACGCTGATGGGGTGCGTGGCCGAGGAGCCCGAGGACTGGCTCTTGCTGCGCGGCCGGAACTCGAAGAGCTCCTTGAGAGCCTTCATGGCCTCCAGGATGGTCTCGTGGATGTTCTGCGCCACGACCGAGTCGTCGGCCTGCATCCACAGCTCTCCAGGGCCCGTGACGGCCGAGCGGCCCACCTCGATGAAGAAGAAGCTGTCCGAGTGTCCGCAGCGGCGGATGTTCATGAGCTGCAGCGTGACCGACGGCTGCTCGCAGTTGAGCTTCACGAAGCCGATGGTGCGCGCGGACAGACACAGCCGGTATACGCCCGTCAGGTTCTTGCTCTGGCCCAGGCCCTTGGGCTTCAGGTTCACCTGCCACACCTCGCGGTAGGCGGCCGTGGCGGGGGCCACGAGTCCGTAGCTGTCATCGGCGTTGGCGCCGGCCGAGCCGCCCAGGGCGCCGGGCAGGGAGGAGCTGCCGGAGCCGGCGGAGGAGGCCGAGGTGGCCGGGGAGGCGTCCCCGGCGCGGCCCTCGCTGAGCAGGTCGGTGAGCGCGCGGTACCAGCCCTCCTGCTCCAGCTCGTTCTCGGCCGCCACGGCGAAGTACTCGTCCTTGGTGTAGAGGGCGATCAGGTACTTGTGCTTGGCGTCGGCGCGCTTGCTGATGTTCAGGCAGCAGTCGAGCGCGATCACCCGCTTCGGGGCGCCGGCCTTGCTCCTCCACTTCTTCTCGCTCTCGTAGTACTCGAGCCGCGGAGGCTGCGGAGGGGCCGCCGGCCCCCCGCCCGCCGCCGTCGCCTCGTCGCCCGCCGCGCCGGGGCCGCGCAGCACGAAGAAGCGCTTGTGGCCGTGCTTCTGCTTGCGCAGGTAGCCGCACTTGCGCACGCCGTGGTGGTTGTTGTTGTTGTTGTTGAGGTTCGGGCCGTCGCCGCCCGCCGGCGCGGGGCCCCCGGGCAACGGCGGACTCGCCATCGCGGGCGCTCTCAGAGCCAGGGCGCGCGCAAGGCCGCAGCGAGCGGGGCGGAGGGGCGCGGGCGGGGGCGGCTCCCCGCCACCCGTCGCCCGGCCCGAAAGCGCGACCCTCTCCGGGAACTGGGGTGCGGAGGGAAGGCTCCGAGCAGGCCCGCCCGGCTCGGCGGCGGTGCGGGTCCCGAGGATGCCCGGTGCGCGCGGTGGCCGCTCCTCCCCCTCCCGCCCTCGGCCCCGCGGCAGCCTCCTCCCGGGCGGTGCCTGGGGGGCCCGCAGGCCGGGCCGAGAGTCGGGGTCCCCGATCGGCGGAGCCGAGTCTAGGAGGCGCACGGCGGCCGCGCTGCTGCGGGGCTGCGCTGCGGGAAGCTGGGCTGCGTCTGGACACTCGGGGCTCGCGCTGCCGCCGGGGCTGCTGCTGCTGCTGCTGCTGGCAACGGCGACCCGGGCTCGGCGCGGTCCCCGCCGCACAGTGAGTAACACATCGCGCACCGAGTGACTGAACTAAGAAGAGCAAAACAACATGTGACTCGGCGTTACGCAGGCACACACGCGCCGACGCCCCGCCCCGCCGCTCCGCATTGGAGTCGCACCCCCTCCCGATGGACGGCAGGCGTGGCCAATGAGCGCGCGGCTCGGGGAGGGGCGGAGGCGGGCCTGGAACCCCCGCCCCGCCTCCCCTTTCTCCGGGGCCGCGTTTCCCGCCGTCCCCTCCCCCTCCCCCTCCCGCGGAGGCCGGGCCGGGCCTCATTAATCAGAGGCTGGTTGCGGATGCCGGCGGAGGCGATGCCACCCAAGGCGAGAAAGGGGGCGCGGAGGAGGGTTCTTCCCTCCCGCCTTTGACTCCATTAATTGGGTTCGGAGCTTCCGCCGCAGAGGGGCGCGGGAAGAGGGCGGAGGGGGGGGCGGTCCGGCGGAGATCCGGGGGCCCGGAGGCGAGCAGGGGTTTTGGAGACCGGCCACGAGGCATGGTGAACTTGGCCGCCCCGGATGCTTCCCAGCTCGGGTGGGCGCGCGTCCCCGCCGTCTGCCGCCGCGGTGCGCGGGGCGGTGCCCGGTGCGGCGTGGAGGGCGCGCGCGCGGCCCGGCTTGTTTACAAGCTGCGGGGCGACGGCGGCGTCGGGCCCTTTCCCGGAGGCGAGCCGCCCGGCGAGGGGTGAGGGGCGCGCGGGCGGGCAGGAGGGGCGCCCCGGAACCGAGCCCCACCCTCCCGAGGGCGCCCCGCCCCCCCTCCCCGGCCGTGGGCTCTTTCCGGGGCGTCATCAGCGCCATTCACTTGTCAGGTTCCCGGGAAATGGAAGTTGGCTGTTCAGGATGTAATCGGAGAGGAGGAGGAGGAGGAGGAGGATGTGCTGGCGTAGGAAAATGTGGTTTCCATAGTGCCGGGAAGAGGCGGGCCCGGGCGCGAGTACCGCGCGGGGACCGGCCCGGGTGTGCGTCCAGCCCGCGCCCCGCGCCCGCGCCCGCGCCCGGCTCCAGCGGGCGGTGCCGGGACCCAGGAGCGCGGTCCCGGCCGGGCGCCAAGCCCAGGATGTCCTTGAACTACTGCTTCCAATGAATTTTGGTATCTCCGTGGCCGTTGTGACTTTGAAAGTCGATGGCAAATAAGCACCCGGATAATTGCACGTCCTGAATTACACAAAGTGAGGGCCGCCAGGGGGGCGGGTAGGAATCCGAGAGGGCCGAACGACCCTATGGGAAGAAAGCTGAACCCAGCAAACCGTGGCTTGCTGGGGGAGGGGCCGGAGTAATGTACCTCCGTGAGACGATCCCGGACAAGAGTTTGTTTTACTGTGCAAAATATATTTTTTAATTAAGCTCTGCACATTTGCCCTAGAACGTCCTGTGTCTTTTATTACATAGCCTTTATTTGAAATGCAGTGAGATCTTTAAAGAAAGTAACTTGAGATAATTTTTGAAAGGGGGTGTACATATACCGATCATTGCATAGAATGTGACTCCAACACTCTAAGGGAGGATCTTACAGGCCTGAGAACCTAATGAGGATGGTGGGATTTCTGTTTTTAGCGTCAATTTTGGCGAAATAACCAGTGTGGCAGCATCGCCATGAAATTAACCTCGAAGAGGTTTATTCAAAGGGGATCTCCATTTTTAAACCCGACTTTTTTTAACACTTCAGTGGGTGCCATTTTAAGGTGTGTGCACCTGTGTGTGTATGCAAGCGCCTGTGTGAATGTGTGTGTAGTGTATTTGGGCACGCAGTCTACCTATTTGCTGTTCTTTTTCAGATTTTTGTAGTTCCTTTTATGCTTATGAATATTTCCAAGCATTATCCCTACTCAAAAGAAATGACAAAACAGCAAAAATCACAGGTTTCTTATCTTGCAACGTGAAGAAAATGTTGCTCAATTTTATTGGCTTTATGCTAATTTACGTCCCACTTTATGAGTCTGTGTGTGTGCGCTTTATAATCTGAAATAGCAGTGGTGGGTGGTGGGGCCATCCCTTGTCAGTATCCTGTAATCTGTAATGCTTTTTTTTTTTTTTTTTTTTTTTTTGGTTTTCCGAGGTAGGGTCTCTCTGTAGCCCAGGCTGACCTAGAATTCACTATGTAGGCCCACGGTGGCCTTGAACTCATGGCTTCCTCCCGAGAGTTGGGATTAAAAGTGTGAGCCACCGCTTTTGCAACTGTTCATTTTTTTATTTTGTTTTGACTTCCAGTACGAAATTAGATTTTTCAAGGGTGCGTTGTGTTGATTTGCTGTACCCACTGGAGGTTAGCACAGGTCAGCCTTGTTTTCCTTAGGGCTGCTATTAAATGCCAGTGTGTTAGGTTAATGGGTCAGAAGTACTAAGCCCGCAGGTGACCCTTTCCCCCACATGCTGCCTCAGTCCCAAGTTTGCTGCCCAGGAGAGAAGAGGATAGGATCACCACCTCTGAACTGGTTGTCATGCTGAAGTCTGGACCTTGGAAGTACAAAGGCGGGTGGTTCCCTTTCAGTTCTCCATAGGGTCTGCCCCGGGAAGCGCCAGTGAGACACTCTTTAGATAAAGCAAGCACCTTTTTTTCCCCTTTTTCTGTGACAAGTGCACTATTTGTCATTGAAAGCTCTTTATGTGTCGTGTTATTTCCTAAATGTGCTTCCAAACATTTGCAGAAGTCCCCTCACAACATCTGGGGACACACTCCACATGGCACTGAGGCCTACTTGCCTGGCCTGTTGCCAGTGAACAGGCTGGCTACATACAGGCTTCTGTCCTGGTTCTAGATCTTTCCCCGGAGGCCTGCTTTGCCTTTCACAGCTAACAAAATGGCTATAGCTTACAGCAAGGAGCATGGAGTTTAAGATTAAACAGACATTCACACAACAATAATTATTATTATTTGTGTTTTTTGAGGTAGGGTCTTTCTCTAGCCCAGGCTGACCTGATAGTCACTGTGTAGTCTCAGGGTGGCCTTGAACTCACAGTAATCCTCCTATTTCTGCCTCCCGAGTGCTTGGATTAAAGGCATGCACTACCACATCCATCCCTACTATTACTATTTTTTTTTTTTTTTTTTTTTTTTTTTTTAGCTAAAAGAAAAAGGTTTTGGGGAGGAGGGGTTGGAGAGATGGATTAGCTGTTAAGGCACTTGCCTGCAAAGCCAAAGGACCCAGGTTCAATTGCCCAGGACCCGCATAAGCCAGATGCACAAGAGGCTGCATGTATGTGGAGTTGCAGTGGCTAGAGGCCCTGGGATGTCCATGCTCTCTCTCGCCCTGTGTCTGTCTGTCTGTCTGTCTGTGTCTCTCTCTGTCTCTCTCTCTCTCTCTTTCTTGAAATAAATAAATAAAAAGCTTTTTCTGGGGCAATTTAAATACTTTTTCATAAAGGAGTCAATTTTATTTATTTATTTATTTTTGGTTTTTCGAGGTAGGGTCTCACTCTAGCCCAGGCTGACCTGGAATTCACTATGGAGTCTCAGGGTGGCCTGGAACTCATGGCAATCCTCCTACCTCTGCCTCCCAAGTGCTGGGATTAAAGGCATGTGACACTACGCCCAGCATAAGGAGTCAATTTTATAAGCAAGTAAGATAAGGTAAGATGTGTTACTGCTATTATGAATAATAAGCATTATCATTGTGTCATTTGAGAGACTTGTACAGAGGGAGAAAAGTATATAGTGTTTGCTTCTCTTTAATTCCTCACTCTTTAAATGTTTGACAGGATTTTTTTACTTTTTTGTTTATTTTTTTATTTATTTGAAAGTGACAGACAGAGAAAGAGGCAAAGAGAAAGAATGGGCTCGCCAGGGCCTCCAGCCACTGCAAACGAACTCCAGACGCGTGCGCCCCCTTGTGCATCTGGCTAACGTGGGACCTGGGGAATCGAGCCTTGAACCTGGGTCCTTAGGCTTCATAGGCAAGCGCTTAACCACTAAGCCATCTCTCCAGCCCTGACAGGATTTTTTGATTGAGTCAACTCAGTCTAAAAACTGGCTAAGCAGATGGTTAAACGCAATACAGCATAGCCAGTGAGAGTGGTTTGACTGTATTTGAGAAGGCTCTAATTTAAACATCCCAGGTTTATATCAGATATATGTATGTATGTGTGTTTGTGTGTGTGTGTATTCATATGTATATGTATGAATATTTATATACACACATACATGGATATAATTTGTGTATATAATACATATAACATTTATGATCGGCAGGTATAGTTATCTTTAGAAAGTGGCTTCTCCTATATCAAGTACTAGGTAGTGTGGTTCAGTGGGATAGTTTCCATTTCTGACCTGTGAACCCTGCAACACATTTCCGTTTCTGACATGTGAATCCTGCCCAAACTTGTGTTCATTTAGGATTTATTCAGGGACTTACTGCATCTCACCAACTAGTTTTCTTTCTGCACAAATCTATTTGCTAATATGTTTCAACTGAAATTGCACAAGAATTTTGTAACATGTTAACTCTGTGTGTTTGCAACAGAAATATCCTGTGAGAAATTAACAACTGTTTGAACAACTTAGTATCTTAGTATTATTTGAGGAATTGGGATTTATTAATGAGTTGTGTCAATTCTTTGGAAATTGTAATTGCATTTGACATATGTATTTATTCTGCCCATTAAAAATATTGATTCAAGGGGCTAGGGATGCAGCTCAGTTGGGAGAGTGCACCAGATGCACCAGATCCTGGGTTTGATTGCCAGCACCATGCAAACCTGGCATGGTGGCACATACTTGTAATCCTAGCATTCAGGAGGTAGAAGCAGGAAGATCAGAAGTTCAATCATCCTCAGTTATATAGTAAGTTCAAGAATAGTCATAATATCCTATTACAAATACATATATTGATTAAATAGTCATAATAGCCCTAGATACTCATTTGGGGAGGGAATTATCTAAAATAAATGTTCTTTGGATGTCATCTATGGTATTTCCTCTGAAACGTGTATGAATTGAGTTAATTTTATTTAAAAACTAGGTAGTAGGTTCAAATTTAACTAATCCAGTATCCCAAATATTTTCATTCTAACTATAGTTAAGCCTGGTGATTATTATCAGGCTGGAGAGATGGCTTAGCGGTTAAGCACTGGCCTGTGAAGCCTAAGTACCCTGGTTTGAGGCTCAATTCCCCAGGACCCACGTCAGCCAGATGTACAAGGGGTGCACACGTCTGGAGTTCGTTTGCAGTGGCTAGAAGCCCTGAAACACCCATTCTCTCTCTCCCTGTCTGTCTGTCTGTCTCTCTCTCTCTCTCTCTCTCTCTCTCTCTCTGTCTCTCTCTCAAATAAATAAAAATAAACAAAAAATGATTATTCTCAGAAGCTCAATTCTGACCGCATCTCTGTATGTTGTTGTGTTTGGATTTTGAGTGAGTGTTACTAGGTTTTAAGATATCTTTTTTTCAGGCTGGGGAGATGGCTCAGCATTTAAGAGCCGTTGCCACTTGAGTGTGAGGATCGCTCAGAAACTGCCAAATTTGACTCCCCAGAACTCACCCAAAAGCTGGAGTATTTAGGAGGTGGAGCCTTGCCAGAGGAGGTATAAAGCTAGCGGTGGACGTTGGGGGGTCAAGGAGTCTAGCCTACTATGTATTCAAAGCCAGCTCACTCGCTGCTCTCTGCAGTGCAAGTGTGATGTTGTAAGCCAGTTGCTTTTCCCAACCATAGCGATGCTTCCTTTGAAAGTGCTATAAATCCTTTCTTCCCATTAAAGAAGAAAAGCTGGGTGTGGCTGTGAACGTCTGTAATGCCAGTGGGAAGGAGGACTGGACAACAGAATCTCTGGGGCTCACCGACGGGCGGGAGCTCTGGGTTGAGGGAGAGACCCCCATCACTAGGGGAGGAATAAACAATGAGCTCTAAGAGAAGAACACCCTCTGGCCTCCAAATGCATGCGCAGGGGGTGTGCACATCTGCACACATGAGTACATATATCACAGACAACAACACACCACACACAGGCAAACAAAAAACAATCCCCACTTTTCGTTCTAACCGTCCGTGACCGAAATAAAACATCCACTAGGGCTGGAGCGGGTAGCTCTGTGGTATGGCCCTTACCTGGTGTGCATGAGGTCCTGGCTTCATTCCTTGCGCTGCCAAGTAAGAGAATTGCACATCCCTGTCTGAGTGGCGTTATTAAGGATACAAACATGATGCAAGCGCTCCCTCTTGGCTGCTGTCTTTCCTGGGAGCGCCGGGCCTGTCATTCAGCCTCTGTGTGCCGCACGCTGCTGCGGTAGCTCCTGGGTTAAAGTGCCTCTGCTTTGGGTTTGTTTTTCTGCCAGTAGAGAGTGGAATTGCTTGCTTCTCCGTCTGCATCATAAACAGATGACATTAAAAATGTCTCCGAAATGACACAGCTATATTTTCTAGGAGAGGGAGGGGATGTGCTGAGGGAGGGGCAGCCGGGAGTGACCTTGTGCAGAAGTAAGGATGCTACAGGAGGGGAAAGGCCAGCCCAGGTGTCTGGACCCCCACTGTTAGTTCTAAGAGCCCCTCTTAACCCTGGGTTTGAAAGCTGCCCCGCTCAGGACACAACAGAGCGAGCCGCCGGCTTCCAGCCTGCCCAGAGCCAAGGTGTCTGGTGGTGCAGTCAGCCCTGGCCCTGCAGCTCTGAGCAGACTGCTTCTGGGCGTGGGCAGTCTGTACATCACAGTTGTCTGAAAATCCAACTTAAGACCACAGAGGAAATGGGACCCACTCTTGCATAGTGCCACCCACTGGCGATTGTGTCTTCGCAACCCAGGTGGTGGCTCCTGAGTGTCGTCACGCATGGCCAGTTGTTTTTATAGAAAGTTCTTCACCACCTAACGGGAATCCACTTTGCTGGGATCCTGGGGATAATACTGATCACGAGTGATCTAGATCAGGGTCAGGTGATGGGAAAATGGGAGCAGGGGGAAAGGCAAGACATTTTTAAATGGTATCGAATGGGCTTACATTTCAATGTACTTTATACCTCCATTTTGCACATTTTCTTCAAACAGATGTGAACTAGTCAACAACAAAGAAACGAAAACAATCTAAACCCAATGTTATTTTTTGGTAGATAAAGCGTGCATGAAAATCATATCCACACTCCCCCACATCGGCCATTCAACCTCAGATTCTTTTTCGAATAAGCCTGTCACCTCAAGAGATGTGGATGGGAAAGAAATCACACTCTAAAAACTATAAACATTTTAAAAACTAGATGTTATAAATGGCAGTTAATACATGTCTACCATTTTGATTGAGTAAAATAACTTGAACTTAAGTACACATGACTAACGTGGTCATTCTAAATAGACGAGCACTTTTCTCAAGTGCTTTGTCCCATGTTTGGACAATGCCAAATTCTATTTTCTCCTTTAAGATTCTGGAGATATTTGAGTTACTGGGCGTGTTTGGTTAGAGCTGTCTTTCAAATGGATCAAGGGGAGCCAGCGTCCGGATAGTGTACTGCCAATCATGTCCTTGGAGTCTCCTCTGTACAAAATAAAGTGGATATAAAATATCACTCGCAGTAATGGCCGGGGAGAGTCTTTTCTTCCTGTCCTTACACACAGCACTATGGAGGATGAGTTTAAAAAGAAAACACATCGTTCTCCCACAGTGTCAGTGTCACAAATACATGATTACAGAACAGCCGGGACTTGAGCGGAAGCCTTTTAATTCCCCAAAGGGAAATTTTTATCCATCCATCCTGTGGGTATGTCCACGTGTTCAAATACTGCTAAGGAGAGTTAGGGCTGGAGCTCAAGGACAGGGGGCAGGCCTGTGGGGCAGGGACCCTGGGTTAGAGCCCCAGCTCTGCACGCCAACAGGCACCACAACAAAGGAAGCGTGCGTCCCGGCTGCGTTCCACGCTGCACTATTTAAACATTTGCAGCATAAATGGTCCTGGAAGACACGCGCACCAGTGAGCTCTAACAAGGAGACTGAAGCAGCTACTTGTGAAACTCAGGCTGAGCCGCTCACTTCCCGCTGAACGCTGACCGGAGATTTCAGTTCAGATAAACATATTCTAAGAATCGCTCCTGGGAGGTTAACACCAGCCTGCATTTCTGTGTTTACTAGCTCTTCCTCAAAGTTTCAGGCAAGCCCAGTGCTGTCCTCATTAAAGTGAGAAAAAGATAAAGATCATATATGAAAACTGTCTTAGAATTCAACTTGATTCTGCTGCACAAATGCCTTTCTGGGTCTGAAAGGGAATTCAAAAGCTATGTTCCAGCCAGGTGTGGAGGCAGAGGTAGGAAGATTGCCACAAGTTCAAGGCCACCCAGAGACTACATAGTGAATTCCAGGTTGGCCTGGGCTAGAGTGGGACCCTACCTCAAAAAAATAAATAGGCTTGAGAGATGGCTTAGTGGTCAAGGCACCTGCCTGCAAAGCCCAGACCCAGGTGATTCCCCAGTACTCACGCAAGCCAGATGCACAACGTGGCTTGTGTGTCTGGCGTCTCTCTCTCCTCTTTATTTTTCTCTCGAGCAAATATCTAAAAAACAAACAAACAAAAAAAGCTATGTTCTGGACCACTAATAAAAACAACCAGTGAGATGGATTATATTTGATCCTCTTTGAGCAAATCTAGACTTTAAAACTTCTTCACATCAAAAGTACGTGTTTCGGAATGGTACTCATAGCCTGAACAAAGTAAATTTAAAAGAAATTAGTGAACTGGTCACTAGGTATATCCTCTTCAGTTTAAAACAAAAAACAGACTGATTGAGATGGGGAGGGGATAAGATGGAGAATGGAGTTTCAAAGGGGAACGTGGGGGATGGGAGGGTATTACCATGGGATCTTTTTTATAATCATGGAAGTTGTTAATAAAAATTTGAAAAAAATAAAAATAAAACATACAAATCAGCAATCATGGAGTGACTAAACGTGGAGTGTATGTGTCTTAAACCTTCTTAAGTCCTAGGAGAACAATAGGAACCAACCAGAACACAGGTCTTTGCCCCTGTGCCCTTCTACCTACATCGGGCACTGGTTTCTGTAGAGTGGATGGATATCTGCTTTACTGGTACCTTTGGTTATGGTATTGATAGTTTTTGAACAAAAATTGTCACGTTATTACATCATCTGGTCTTTTTAACTGTCATCATTTTAATACATAATGCTTTTATTTTAGCCCTCTTATTGACTGTAGAGAAAGTGATTTACAGCTGTGAGTCAAGGAAGTTTTGAAGTGTCAAATACCACATCAGACTCCATATTCCGGAAGATTCCAGGAAGAGGCAATACAGAGTTTTACCAAGAAAACCAAAACTGGACAGGTGTGCTTGGTGGCGCAAGCCTTGAGAAGCCGAGACAGGAGGCTTGCCACAGCTGAGGCTCTTCTGAGCCACACAGGGAAACTGTCTCCAAAAGAAAGAAAAGGAAAGGGAGAGACCTGGAAGAGTTGTCAGCTCTCTGGGTTCACAGAGCTCTGCGGCCCTCCACCTGTGTGGTGAGAATCTACCACAGGGCTTTCCCAAAGCTGCTGCATGAGGCACTTTATACCAAAAATGTACCAGTGCTCAGGGACAGAGGGACAACTCTCTAGTTGCATCCCCTGACATTCATTTCCAGATGTTAAGCTAAAGTTAGTGTAGGCTTGCCATACTATGGCTTTGCACTGTGCCTTTTTCCTTTGTTTGCACATAAGTTTGCTCTTCTCACCTGCTAACTTTGTGTTTGCTGGCTGTTAGCTGATGTCCTAGGAGAAGAAACCTCTTTTTCAAGTGCCCCCCCCACACACTGAAATTTCAAACATAATAAAACAGGGTTGACACATAGTAGGTAGCAGCTATCAGGTCAGGCCGTGCATACCACTCACTCCTTAGTGATGGGTACAAGAGAAGCCCAGGCAAGTCATGCTGCCTTCTGTCCATGAACCTCTGCTCCAGGAAGCTGGTGCCCCATGCCATCGGCCAAGTCCAAGTAAGAGGCCAGCTCATTCACCTGTGAGAAAAATGGGACGATGTGCCCATAGGATACACAGGATCTGGTGCAAGGTGGAACCCATGAGTGCAGATAACACGATCAAAGGCCGATTGTAAGTTCCGAAATCACCGTGTCACAGCAGGTAAAACGCTGGGCTATACAGCTGGTGCTTTGCTGAGGCAGGATTGCCCACCATAGGGGGACATCACCTGGAAATGTTTCTTGCACACAGTAAGGTTGGGTATCTGACTTCCTTCACAGAAGTGGCAGGTGAACCACAGACTTCAGTAAAAAATGCAACCAGGAAAGGTAGCAGAAAAGGAAGATCTATTGATAAGTTTAACATTTTGAAATTCTGTGGAGGAAAACAGTTTAAAAAAAAAGTTAAAGGGAAAGAAATCAGAGTTGACATCGAGGATGAAATCCTAATTCCATGATAATACAGTATCATAATAGCTTCTGAGGTTAGTAATAAGAGCCAAAGCTGCAAAACCAGGCTATTCAATGCAAAGTCCCCAACAGGGACTCAAAGCCTCAAACACAAGCAAGTTTGCTCACCCTTTTTCATACTAAGATAAGTGCAAATTCAAACCACAGTGTGGGACAATAGCCCACTTATCAGATGGGCGCAGAAGTTTGGTATCTCAGTGTTTGCCAGAAGGTTGGGAAACAGTCCCACTTGGGCTGTCTGTTGTGAGATCCAAGTGGCTCCTAGGAAGGCCACTGGGCTGGATCTGCCAGAAAGAAGGGCCAGGAAGCCCTGGTGTCATGCCCTTTGTCGACTCTGTGCAGTTACCTGGGCGTTCAAAAGGAACTCTTCCCAAAGCTATCGCCTGGTCATTACCTGGAAAGTGAAGTTTTACGGGGGTCACCACAGTCTTGTGCGGCATGATACAGGTGTTGGATTCGCTCTGTACCTTTGAGTCTCTTTCTTAATGGCCTGTCGTGCATTGACCCCCAGTCTCTCTTGTCAGGCTTCTTCTACAGTTTTTGTACTCTGTATCCTGGCTTTTCTTTTTGGTGGTTTTTCTGTGCTCATAGAAAAGGTTGCATAAATTAGGAAGTAGGATCCCTCTAATCCCCTGCAAGGCACATGTATGAGGTCAGTCAACGCTAGTGTCATTCTGTGCCCTGTCCCTTGTCTGTGACCATGGGGACCATGCATAAGGGGCTTCTCCAAGAATAAAGCACACAGCATCTCAGGATTGAGGGACACATCGTGAGAGCCATGTGAGATTTCCAGAGAGCACCATGGAATGATCTGGAAGGAACACAGGGAATACAGCTAGGTGGTTGAGCTGCAGCTACACATGTAAGGATGCAACGTCCCCCAGTTTTCCAGGAGTCTCTGCTTGGGTTTCCTAGTGACGTGGGGTCAGGAGCCAAGACCTGAGCTGTCTGAGGAGTGGATACTCATGACAAACACTGAGTCTTCCTCATGCTGAGTGACTCCCTTTGAAAAATACATGTAAATACATAGGTAGATGAGTGTGTAAGCATATCTCTGTATGTGATTCCAGAAATGCCACAGATTATTTTTGGCCACTGCTTTTTTTTGAGGGGGGCGGGGTGTTAGGGAAAGCCAAGAGGAAAACCAAAGGTTTCTAGAGGAAAAGACATCGTTTTGCAAGAGCTGAGATTATTCTATAAAATCAGCCTATTCCTGATGTGCTATTACAGTGACCTGAGATCTTCTAGTTCTTAATTTCCCAACCCCATGAAGACAGAGTGTGTAATCTTTGCTGCTGAATCACATTCTGTCTCTATCTGTGGTCTGCAGGGTTGACTTGGAGAGGGGAAACTCTTCCTGGTCACATAGTCACTTGTCATAGATTGCAGTGGCTTTTTGTCTGCAAAGTGGAAAGCATCTGTTGGAATGGAGAGAAATTTTCCATGTTCTGAAGTCTGTCAGCCAGACACTGAAGATTGGAGACCAGGCATCTCTTACTCTGCTCCCCACACCCATGTTTAACTGTGAAGGGATACCTGGGTTCAGAAAGATTTTGTCTCAGCAGAGATTTCCTTCGAACATATGAAGCAGATTTTTAATTAATTTATTTATTTGTAAGAAGAGAGAGATAGAGAACAGAGACAGAGAGAATGGGTGTGCCAGGGACTCCAGACACTGCACACGAACTCCAGATGCATGTTCCACTTTGTGCATCTGGCTTAATGTAGGAACTGGGAAATCGAATCCGGGTCATTAGGCTTTGCAGGTAGGTGCCTTAACTGCTGAACAATTCCTTCAGCTCTGAAGCATTTTTTTTAAGAAAGCAAAATATTTTGCTTATTTGTTTTTATTTATTTGTAAGCAGAGAGAGAAGTGCCAGGACCTCTTGCCACTGTAAAGAAATTCCAGATGCATGCAAGTACTTTATGCCCCTGGCTTTACATGGATTCTGGAGAATGGAACCCAGGCAGTCAGGCTTTGCAAGCAGGTACCTTTAACCACTGAGTCATCTCTCCAGCCCTGAGAGAGTTTTTGTCCTGATAAGTAGACGAGGCTTTTGATTTACATCCTCCGTAAATGAACAGCACGAGTGTCCTAGATGCACTCACTGACCTCATCAATTTGCTGTTCTTTGACTCACACTCTTCTCTGATTTTCACCAAGCCAGTGTGTAAACATTTCTCCTTGAATTTATGCTTAAGCACAATGTAATCCTGACTGTACTAGTATTTGAGCTTTTTACTGAGCATTGCTTTTAATTTGAGATGTAACTACTTGACACATCATAAAAGGTAAATATTTACAAAGTTGTGAAATCATCACCATTGTTTTACCTGGAATACTTCCATTCCTCCCCAGAAGAAACTTCTGCAGCTCTCATGCCCACAAACTCCTTGCTATCACTGTTCACACTGTAATTTTGAGTGGCATCTGCTTGATCCATGTCATGATTATAATTGTGAAGTTATAACACATTTTTCCATCTGCTAATTGGAGTAATTGGAGTAATTTCTGGTTGTGTTTCCTTAACTTTAATATTAGCATTCATTTTTAAGAAGTATGTTTGACATTACATACTTTCTTTTGATTTTTTTTTTCTTTTCTTTTTCTTGTGAGACAGGGTTCACTCTAACCCAGGTTTATTTGGCTCACTTTGTAGTCCAGGCTGGTCTTGAACTCATGCTGATCTTCCTACCTCAGCCTCACAAAAGCTGGGATTATAGGCATGAGCCACCATGCGCAGATGACAACATGCTAGAGTTTTAATAATTAGAACTCTGGGGCCCTAAAGACTCTACTAGCAAACTGTTAGAGCTGATAAACACCTACAGCCACGTAGCAGGATACAAAATACATACATAGAAATCAGTAGCCTTCATATATGCTAACAACAAACACACAAAGGATGAAATCAGAGAGTTACTCCCATTCACAATTGTATCAAAAAAAAATAAAATAAAATAAAGCACCTTGGGATAAACCTAACCAAGGAAGTAAAGAATCTCTACAATGAGAACTTTAAAACACTCAAGCAAGAAATTGCATAAGACACTAGAAAGTGGAGAAACATCCCTTGTTCCTGGATTAGAAGAATCAATATTGTGAAAATGGCAATCTTACCAAAAGCAATCTACATATTTAATGCAATCCCTATCAAAATTCCTAAGGCATTCTTCATGGAAATAGAAAACACAATCCAAAAATTCATTTGGAATCACAAAAAACCTCGAATATCTAAAATAATACTGAGCAACAAAAGTAAGGCTGGTGGTATCACCAGACCTGATTTTAACCTATACTACAGAGCCGTAGTAACAAAAACAGTGTGGTGCTGGCACAAAAACAGACATGTAGATCAGTGGAACAGAATGTAAGTCCAGGTAGCTATAGTCACCTGATATTCTATAAAAATGCCAAAAATACTCATTGGAGAAAAGACAGCCTCTTCAGCAAATGGTGTTGGGACAACTGGATATATATCTGTAGAAAGATGAAAATAGATTCTTCTCTCTTGCCATGCACAAGAATTAAGTCCAAATGGATTAAAGACCTTAACATCAGACCTGAATCTCTGAAACTGCTAGAGGAAAAAGTAAGGGAAACCCTTCAACATATTGGTCTTGGCAAAGACTTTCTGAATACTACCCCAATTGCTCAGGCAATAAAATTACAGATTAATCACTGGGACCTCATGAAATTACAAAGATTTTGCACTGCAAAGGACACAGTGAAAAAAGCAAAGAGGCAACCTACAGAATGGGAAAAAATCTTTGCCAGCTATATATCTGATAGAGGATTAATATCTAGGATATACAAAGAACTCAAAAAGTTAAATAATAAGGAATCAAACAGGCCAATCAAAAAATGGGACATGGAGCTAAGTAGAGCATTCTCAAAGGAAGAAATACGAATGGCATATAAGCATCTAAAAAAATGTTCTACATCACTAGTCATCAGGAAAAGGCAGATTAAAACTACATTGAAATTCCATCTCACTCCTGTCAGATTGGCAACCATCATGAAAACAAATGATCATAGATGTTGGCAGGGATGTGGACAAAGAGGAACCCTTCTACACTGCTGGTGGGAATGCAATCTGGTCCAGCCATTGTGGAAATCAGTGTGGAGGTTCCTAAAACAGCTAAAGATTGATCTACCATGTGACCCAGCTATAGCACTCCTAGGCATATATCCTAAGGACTCATCTCATTTCCTTAGAAGTACATGCTCAACCATGTTTATTGCTGCTCAATTTATAATAGCTGGGAAATGGAACCAGCCTAGATGTCCCTCAACTGATGAGTGGATAATGAAGATGTGGCACATTTATACAATGGAGTTCTACTCAGCGGTAAAGAAAAATGAAGTTATGAAATTTTCAGAAAAATGGATGGATCTGGGAAGGATTATACTAAGTGAGGTAACTCAGGACCAGAAAACTAAGTGCCACATGTTCTCCCTCATATGTGGATCCTAGCTACAGATGATTGGGCTTCTGCGTGAGAAAGAAAATACTTAGTAGCAGAGGCCAGTAAGTTAAAAAGGAGATATAAAGGGAAGAGAAAGGAAGGGAGGAGGGTACTTAATAGGTTGGTATTGAATACATGAAAGTACAATGATTGAGATGAGAAGGTAATATGATGGAGAATGGAATTTCAAAGGGGAAAGTGTGGGGGGGGGCGGGAGGGTATTACCATGGGATATTTTTTATAATCATGGAAAATGTTAATAAAAATTGTGAAAAGAAAAAAAAGTAAATAAATAACTGGGCGACTGGGAGGGAGCCAAAACTTTGAAACAAAATAATAATAATAATAATAATAATAAGAAGAAGAAGAAGAAGAAGAAGAAGAAGAACAACAACAACAACAACAACAACAACAACAAAAACAACTTTGGTCAACAGTCCCCGCACACGCACGCATGCAGAATCTCACTCATGCTGCTGTAGAGTATAGAACTGCTACTTTGAAATCTTCACCTTCAGTTTTCATGCACAGTGAAAATCACTGTCTTAGGGGCTTAAGTTGAAAATTTCACTAGCAGCATTGACTTTCAAATTCTTCCTTCTGCATTTGTAGGCATTGTTTATATAGTCCAATTACTAATCATTTATAAGAAATATATTGCCTTTAATCCCAGCACTCAGGAAGTTGAGATAGGAGAATTGTGGGTTGGAAGCCAGCCTGGGCTACAGAGTGAGTTCCAGGTTAGTTGGCTAAAAGTGAGACCTTGCCTCAAAAGAGAAATTCCATTTCCCAACTGAATATTTGTCTTCTTGTTTCCTTATGTTGTTTTCTGAATGACCAGCAGCTCTGAATTTACTCAAGTCAAATTGACCAACTTTCCTTTTGAGTTTTGTTCTTTGTAAAATGTGCTTTAACTGCTTTTTTTCCATTCCTAATTCCTCAGCATTTATTTACTCTGGTATTCCCTTATTCTCTTTTTGGTTCAAACACACCAAGGGAGTGCATGTGTGTCTGCTGTCTGAATGCAGCTCTAGTTCACTTTTTTCTCTTGGATTCCCCAGTGGGATTTGAATTTGTAGCTTCCTTATTGCTCAGACCTGAGACCTCCCTGATGTGTCTGTTGCTCAATTTCAGTGTTTTTCTCTCTCTGCTGAAATGCTAATAGCCTGTTCCAGACCAATGCTACACCTTTCTAATGCTGTGTTTCTAAAACAAAGTTCTCTGGCAAAACGCCATCACCCTTTTCAGGACCATCTTAGGTACCAGTATCTTTTCTTGACGCATTTAAGAATCATCTTGACAAGTTAAATGAGCCACCTTGTGAGGGAGGACTGAAGTAAATTTAGAAACATTGGACATCTTTAAAACACTGGTTCTCTACCCACAAATATGGCACATTTCCCAATCTTCTTAAGAGAATGAAGTTCTTTGTAGAAAGTTCTGTACTTTTCCCCATGGTCACTTGAGCACCTTGCATCTCCTGTGTTCTTTACAAATACTATCTGTATAAAAAATTACATTTTTAGTGTTGCTTTGTATAGAATGAAATCTTAAACCTGGTGGCTTTGTTAAGCTCTCTTATTAATTCTGATAATTTGCAAGTGGATGGTAAGGGGGACACTTTCCTCTTGCTTCTCCTTCCAAATTCTTATTCCTTTATGCCTCTCATTTTACTGAACCTTCTGGAATAGTGTGGTGCAAAGGTGGGCTCTCTTCATGCTCTTTGAAAGGACATGTAACAAGTCTGCCACTTGCTTAAGTATTTGCTCTAGGACTGAGGTTGGTTCAGGTTTTATTTTATTTATTTATTTATTTTTGTTTTGTTTTTTCAAGGTAGGATCTCACTCCAGCTCAGGCTGACCTGGAATTCACTCTGTAGTCTCAAGGTGGCCTTGAACTCTCGGTGATCCTCCTACCTCTGCTTCCCTCATGCACCCCCACACCAGGCTTAGGTTTTTTTTTTTTTTTTTCTTTTTTTCAATACAAAGTAATGCTGAGTGGGGCTGGAGAGATGGCTTAGCACTTAGAGCACTTGACAGTAAAGTCAAAGGACTCAGGTTTGATTCCCCAGTACCTATATAAAGCCAGATGCACAAGGTGGCACATGCATCTGGAGTTTGTTTGCAGTGGCTGGAGGCTCTGGTGTGCCCATTATCCATCTGTCTCTATCTGCATCTCTCTCTCTCTCAAATAAATAAATTAAATTAAATACTAAAAAAGTAATACTGTATGCTAAAAAAGCCACTCACTTCCTTAGCAAATTTTATATGAGCAGAAGATTATTTGCAGTAGAAATTCTGTATGATTTCTTTGACCGGCAGCTGGACGTCATGGAGGGAGATGTCCAAGAGTCCAGTTTTGAGGGCCATGGGGAGCCAAGGCACCTGCAGGACACCCCCACAAGGAGCATGCACCTGGGGCTCCTCAGTAGGCTAACACTCAGTGACTTGCCTGTGACACAAGAGTCATGATGAGAGTTCCCGGCAGGAACAACGGGATAATAATAAACAGCAAATGGCTGCATGGATGAGATGGCCACTGAGCACAGCTTTGGCGAACCTAGGAAGTTACTCTAGTTTAGCTGGACTGTGTGTGTGTGTGTGTGTGTGTGTGTGTGTGTGCGTGCGTGCGTGTGCATTTGCACACATGCATGAATGCTTGAGGTGTGTGTACATGTTTGTGCAGATCTGACCCATGCTCATCCTTAACCCTAAAACCAACGCTGACCCTATTGGACTAGCTGACTAGCGAGTCCCAGCAATCCTCCTGTCTCTGCTTGGCTCAGTGCAGCCTTTGCAGGTATGTGTGCCGCTCCTAGGTTTCTTTCTTTACTTACTTTGTTTATTTTCAAATAGTTTTTAAGTTTGTTTTTACTCATTTATCTTTTGAGAGAGAGAGAGAAGCAGGTAGAGATTGAGCACACCAGGGCCTCTAGCCACTGCACACAAACTCCAGACCTGCGCACCAACTTAGGCATCTGGCTTACATGGGAACAGGGGAACTGAACCTAGGTCCTTTGGCTTGGCCAGCAAACACCTTAAAAACTAACTCTTAACTTCAGCCCTTTAAAATATCTCATTTATATATTTATGAATTTATTTGTTGAAAAGAGAAAGGAAAGACAGAAAGAGAGTATGGATATGCCAGGACTTCCAGCCACTGCAAATGAACTCCAGACACATATAGCTTATGTTGGTTCTTGAAGAATCAAACCTGGGTCTGAAGACTTCACAGGCAAGCACCTTAACCAATAACCCACCAGGCCCCTTCCTTCCTTCCTTCCTTCCTTCCTTCCTTCCTTCCTTTCTTTTTCTTTTTCTTTTTCTTTTTCTTTTTCTTTTTCTTTTTCTTTTTCCTTTTATATGAGTGCAAGGGATTGAAACCAGGTCCTCGTGCTTCTACAGTAAGCTCCCTAACCCACTGAGTAGCCCCCTGGCTACCTGCTTCATTTTTACCACTCATGCAAGTCCTTAAAAACTAGTTACATAAGCCGGGTGTGGTAGCACATGCCTTTAGTCCCAGCACTTGGGAGGCAGAGGTAGGAGGATCGCTGAGAATTCGAAGCCACCCTGAGACTCCATAGTGAATTCCAGGCCAGCCTGTGCTTGAGTGAGACCCTACCTCGAAAAACCAAAAAAAACACCTACAAAAAACACTGGTTACATAAAAAATTTATTAAGACATCCTGGTCAAAGGTAGTAGCAGCAACAAAGAAATGTGGTAATCATAAATTCACAGGATCTTTGTCCATTTTAATAAAGTCTCTCTATTTTATTTCTCCTATAGACATCTATAACATTGTCCGAATCACTACCACATGAGATACATTGGTCTTGAAGGGAAATGGGGGTGATTAAGGGAGTCGGTGCATTGTGCATGGTCCATGAAATTTGGCAAACAGTGAGACAGTAGTGTAGGCATGTAGGATTAGGGCCTGGTCCCCCAATCTGACACCTCATCCCAGCTGTCTCCACAGAACCTCCTCTCCTCTCCACAGCTGCTCCTCTTCCCTGCTGTCTCCACAGAACCTCCTCTCCTCTGCACACCTGCTCCTCTTACCTGCTGTCTCCACAGAACCTCCTCTCCTCTCCACACCTGCTCCTCTTCCCTGCTGTCTCCACAGAACCTCCTCTCCTCTCCACACCTGCTCCTCTTCCCTGCTGTCTCCACAGAACCTCCTCTCCTCTCCACAGCTGCTCCTCTTCCCTGCTGTCTCCACAGAACCTCCTCTCCTCTCCACCGCTGCTCCTCTTACCTGCTGTCTCCACAGAACATCCTCTCCTCTGCACACCTGCTCCTCTTACCTGCTGTCTCCACAGAACCTCCTCTCCTCTCCACAGCTGCTCCTCTTCTCTGCTGTCCCCACAGAACATCCTCTCCTCTCCACCGCTGCTCCTCCTCACTGCTGTCTCCACAGAACCTCCTATCCTCTCCACAGCTGCTCCTCTTCCCTGCTGTCTCCACAGAACCTCCTCTCCTCTCCACAGCTGCTCCTCTTCCCTGCTGTCTCCACAGAACATCCTCTCCTCTCCACACCTGCTCCTCTACCCTGCTGTCTCCACAGAACATCCTCTCCTCTCCACACCTGCTCCTCTTCCCTGCTGTCTCTGCAGAACATCCTCTCCTCTCCACACCTGCTCCTCTTCCCTGCTGTCCCCACAGAACATCCTCTCCTCTCCACACCTGCTCCTCTTCCCTGCTGTCTCCACAGAACCTCCTCTCCATGGCTGCTCCTCTTCCCTGCTGTCTCCACAGAACCTCCTCTCCTCTCCACACCTGCTCTTCTTCCCTGCTGTCTCCACAGAACCTCCTCTCCTCTCCACAGCTGCTCCTCTTCCCTGCTGTCTCCACAGAACCTCCTCTCCTCTCCACAGCTGCTCCTCTTCCCTGCGGTCCCCACAGAACCTCATCCCCTCTCCACAGCTGCTCCTCTTCCCTGCTGTCTCCACAGAACCTCCTCTCCATGGCTGCTCCTCTTCCCTGCTGTCTCCACAGAACCTCCTCTCCTCTCCACACCTGCTCCTCTTCCCTGCTGTCTCCACAGAACCTCCTCTCCTCTCCACAGCTGCTCCTCTTCCCTGCTGCTCCACAGAACCTCCTCTCCTCTCCACAGCTGCTCCTCTTCCCTGCTGTCCCCACAGAACCTCCTCTCCTCTCCACAGCTGCTCCTCTTCCCTGCTGTCTCCACAGAACCTCCTCTCCTCTCCACAGCTGCTCCTCTTCCCTGCTGTCCCCACAGAACCTCCTCTCCTCTCCACAGCTGCTCCTCTTCCCTGCTGTCTTCACAGAATCTCCTCTCCTCTCCACAGCTGCTCCTCTTCCCTGCTGTCTCCACAGATCCTCCTCTCCTCTCCACAGCTGCTCCTCTTCCCTGCTGTCCCCACAGAACGTCCTCTCCTCTCCACACCTGCTCCTCTTCCCTGCTGTCTCCACAGAACCTCCTCTCCTCTCCACACCTGCTCCTCTTCCCTGCTGTCCCCACAGAACCTCCTCTCCTCTCCACAGCTGCTCCTCTTCCCTGCTGTCTCCACAGAACCTCCTCTCCATGGCTGCTCCTCTTCCCTGCTGTCTCCACAGAACCTCCTCTCCTCTCCACACCTGCTCCTCTTCCCTGCTGTCTCCACAGAACCTCCTCTCCTCTCCACAGCTGCTCCTCTTCCCTGCTGTCCCCACAAAACCTCCTCTCCTCTCCACAGCTGCTCCTCTTCCCTGCTGTCTCCACAGAACCTCCTCTCCTCTCCACACCTGCTCCTCTTCCCTGCTGTCTCCACAGAACCTCCTCTCCTCTCCACAGCTGCTCCTCTCCCCTGCTGTCCCCACAAAACCTCCTCTCCTCTCCACAGCTGCTCCTCTTCCCTGCTGTCCCCACAGAACCTCCTCTCCTCTCCACAGCTGCTCCTCTTCCCTGCTGTCTTCACAGAATCTCCTCTCCTCTCCACAGCTTCTCCTCTTCCCTGCTGTCTCCACAGAACCTCCTCTCCTCTCCACAGCTGCTCCTCTTCCCTGCTGTCTCCACAGAACCTCCTCTCCTCTCCATACCTGCTCCTCTTCCCTGCTGTCTCCACAGAACCTAGTCTCCTCTCCACAGCTGCTCCTCTTCCCTGCTGTCTCACAGAACCTCCTCTCCTCTCCACAGGTGCTCCTCTTCCCTGCTGTCTCCACAGAACATCCTCTCCTCTCCACAGCTGCTCCTCTTCCCTGCTGTCTCCACAGAACATCCTCTCCTCTCCACCGCTGCTCCTCTTCCCTCTGTCTACACAGAACCTCCTCTCCTCTCCACAGCTGCTCCTATTCACTGCTGTCTCCACAGAACCTCCTCTCCTCTCCACACCTGCTCCTCTTCCCTGCTGTCTCCACAGAACATCCTCTCCTCTCCACAGCTGCTCCTCTTCCCTGCTGTCTCCACAGAACCTCCTCTCCTCTCCACACCTGCTCCTCTTCCCTGCTGTCTCCACAGAACCTCCTCTCCTCTCCACACCTGCTCCTCTTCACTGCTGTCTCCACAGAACCTCCTCTCCTCTCCACACCTGCTCCTCTTCCCTGCTGTCTCCACAGAACATCCTCTCCTCTCCACAGCTGCTCCTCTTCCCTGCTGTCTCCACAGAACATCCTCTCCTCTCCACAGCTGCTCCTCTTCCCTGCTGTCTCCACAGAACCTCCTCTCCTCTCCACACCTGCTCCTCTTCCCTGCTGTCCCCACAAAACCTCCTCTCCTCTCCACACCTGCTCCTCTTCCCTGCTGTCCCCACAGAACATCCTCTCCTCTCCACAGCTGCTCCTCTTACCTGCTGTCCCCACAGAACGTCCTCTCCTCTCCACCGCTGCTCCTCTTCCCTGCTGTCCCCACAGAACCTCCTCTCCTCTCCACAGCTGCTCCTCTTCCCTGCTGTCCCCACAGAACCTCCTCTCCTCTCCACTGCTGCTCCTCTTCCCTGCTGTCTCCACAGAACCTCCTCTCCTCTCCACAGCTGCTCCTCTTCCCTGCTGTCCCCACAGAACCTCCTCTCCTCTCCACAGCTGCTCCTCTTCCCTGCTGTCCCCACAGAACCTCCTCTCCTCTCCACAGCTGCTCCTCTTCCCTGCTGTCTCCACAGAACCTCCTCTCCTCTCCACAGCTGCTCCTCTTCCCTGCTGTCTCCACAGAACATCCTCTCCTCTCCACAGCTGCTCCTCTTCCCTGCTGTCTCCACAGAACCTCCTCTCCTCTCCACCGCTGCTCCTCTTACCTGCTGTCTCCACAGAACATCCTCTCCTCTGCACACCTGCTCCTCTTACCTGCTGTCTCCACAGAACCTCCTCTCCTCTCCACAGCTGCTCCTCTTCTCTGCTGTCCCCACAGAACATCCTCTCCTCTCCACCGCTGCTCCTCCTCACTGCTGTCTCCACAGAACCTCCTATCCTCTCCACAGCTGCTCCTCTTCCCTGCTGTCTCCACAGAACCTCCTCTCCTCTCCACAGCTGCTCCTCTTCCCTGCTGTCTCCACAGAACATCCTCTCCTCTCCACACCTGCTCCTCTACCCTGCTGTCTCCACAGAACATCCTCTCCTCTCCACACCTGCTCCTCTTCCCTGCTGTCTCTGCAGAACATCCTCTCCTCTCCACACCTGCTCCTCTTCCCTGCTGTCCCCACAGAACCTCCTCTCCTCTCCACACCTGCTCCTCTTCCCTGCTGTCCCCACAGAACATCCTCTCCTCTCCACACCTGCTCCTCTTCCCTGCTGTCTCCACAGAACCTCCTCTCCATGGCTGCTCCTCTTCCCTGCTGTCTCCACAGAACCTCCTCTCCTCTCCACACCTGCTCTTCTTCCCTGCTGTCTCCACAGAACCTCCTCTCCTCTCCACAGCTGCTCCTCTTCCCTGCTGTCTCCACAGAACCTCCTCTCCTCTCCACAGCTGCTCCTCTTCCCTGCGGTCCCCACAGAACCTCATCCCCTCTCCACAGCTGCTCCTCTTCCCTGCTGTCTCCACAGAACCTCCTCTCCATGGCTGCTCCTCTTCCCTGCTGTCTCCACAGAACCTCCTCTCCTCTCCACACCTGCTCCTCTTCCCTGCTGTCTCCACAGAACCTCCTCTCCTCTCCACAGCTGCTCCTCTTCCCTGCTGCTCCACAGAACCTCCTCTCCTCTCCACAGCTGCTCCTCTTCCCTGCTGTCCCCACAGAACCTCCTCTCCTCTCCACAGCTGCTCCTCTTCCCTGCTGTCTCCACAGAACCTCCTCTCCTCTCCACAGCTGCTCCTCTTCCCTGCTGTCCCCACAGAACCTCCTCTCCTCTCCACAGCTGCTCCTCTTCCCTGCTGTCTTCACAGAATCTCCTCTCCTCTCCACAGCTGCTCCTCTTCCCTGCTGTCTCCACAGATCCTCCTCTCCTCTCCACAGCTGCTCCTCTTCCCTGCTGTCCCCACAGAACGTCCTCTCCTCTCCACACCTGCTCCTCTTCCCTGCTGTCTCCACAGAACCTCCTCTCCTCTCCACACCTGCTCCTCTTCCCTGCTGTCCCCACAGAACCTCCTCTCCTCTCCACAGCTGCTCCTCTTCCCTGCTGTCTCCACAGAACCTCCTCTCCATGGCTGCTCCTCTTCCCTGCTGTCTCCACAGAACCTCCTCTCCTCTCCACACCTGCTCCTCTTCCCTGCTGTCTCCACAGAACCTCCTCTCCTCTCCACAGCTGCTCCTCTTCCCTGCTGTCTCCACAGAACCTCCTCTCCATGGCTGCTCCTCTTCCCTGCTGTCTCCACAGAACCTCCTCTCCTCTCCACACCTGCTCCTCTTCCCTGCTGTCTCCACAGAACCTCCTCTCCTCTCCACAGCTGCTCCTCTTCCCTGCTGTCCCCACAAAACCTCCTCTCCTCTCCACAGCTGCTCCTCTTCCCTGCTGTCTCCACAGAACCTCCTCTCCTCTCCACACCTGCTCCTCTTCCCTGCTGTCTCCACAGAACCTCCTCTCCTCTCCACAGCTGCTCCTCTCCCCTGCTGTCCCCACAAAACCTCCTCTCCTCTCCACAGCTGCTCCTCTTCCCTGCTGTCCCCACAGAACCTCCTCTCCTCTCCACAGCTGCTCCTCTTCCCTGCTGTCTTCACAGAATCTCCTCTCCTCTCCACAGCTTCTCCTCTTCCCTGCTGTCTCCACAGAACCTCCTCTCCTCTCCACAGCTGCTCCTCTTCCCTGCTGTCTCCACAGAACCTCCTCTCCTCTCCATACCTGCTCCTCTTCCCTGCTGTCTCCACAGAACCTAGTCTCCTCTCCACAGCTGCTCCTCTTCCCTGCTGTCTCACAGAACCTCCTCTCCTCTCCACAGGTGCTCCTCTTCCCTGCTGTCTCCACAGAACATCCTCTCCTCTCCACAGCTGCTCCTCTTCCCTGCTGTCTCCACAGAACATCCTCTCCTCTCCACCGCTGCTCCTCTTCCCTCTGTCTACACAGAACCTCCTCTCCTCTCCACAGCTGCTCCTATTCACTGCTGTCTCCACAGAACCTCCTCTCCTCTCCACAGCTGCTCCTCTTCCCTGCTGTCTCCACAGAACATCCTCTCCTCTCCACAGCTGCTCCTCTTCCCTGCTGTCTCCACAGAACCTCCTCTCCTCTCCACACCTGCTCCTCTTCCCTGCTGTCCCCACAGAACGTCCTCTCCTCTCCACAGCTGCTCCTCTTCCCTGCTGTCTCCACAGAACCTCCTCTCCTCTCCACACCTGCTCCTCTTCCCTGCTGTCTCCACAGAACATCCTCTCCTCTCCACAGCTGCTCCTCTTCCCTGCTGTCTCCACAGAACCTCCTCTCCTCTCCACACCTGCTCCTCTTCCCTGCTGTCTCCACAGAACCTCCTCTCCTCTCCACACCTGCTCCTCTTCACTGCTGTCTCCACAGAACCTCCTCTCCTCTCCACACCTGCTCCTCTTCCCTGCTGTCTCCACAGAACATCCTCTCCTCTCCACAGCTGCTCCTCTTCCCTGCTGTCTCCACAGAACATCCTCTCCTCTCCACAGCTGCTCCTCTTCCCTGCTGTCCCCCCATAACATCATGTCCTCTCCACAGCTGCTCATGTTCCCTGCTGTCTCCACACAGTTTCTTCTCCTTCAACAGCTCCTCTCACATGCTGTTCTGCCTGTTCTGGGCTAACCTGCAGCCTTTCGGAGTTCTGCCTCACTCACCTCCCTTTCAGCATCCAGCTGGAGAACATCTTTCTCCTGTGAGCCCTGTAACATGAAACTGCCATATTAACATCTCTGTGTCCATGAAAACACAACAAGCACCCCAGTGTGGCTGTGTCTATCAAAGTCTCCATTGCTGCTCCTAGCTCATTGGCAATGGTTGTCTCCAGTCTTTTCAATGGTCTTGTCAATTTTTTTTTTTCACTTTTTCCAGTAAGTTTTTTCCTCACTGGTCTTCCTTGTCTGTCTGAAAATTCTTTTACTGTTCAGAGAAGGTACCTGGACCAAGGTGGTCTGAGATTGATGAGGCATCTGCTTCTTTGACCCTTAGGCAGCACCAGCAGAGCATGGAGGATTGCCTAGCAGCTCTTCAGCATCACAGCCAGTGCTGGACACATCACCTCCACTCACAGGCTGTTGAGTAGCATGAGGATTCTGTTTTATTTCTATTCTCAACTTAGTTGGATCAGGTGTAAAGAAGAGACTCTTTGGTAGGTCTGTGAGGCCTTTCCAAGAATGATCATCTGAGGGTGGAAGACCTTCCCCCAGAGAGGACAACCCTTTTTGTGGCAGCCTATATATATGGAGGTTCCTTGAGAACACAGAGCCTTTTGCCTCACTGTCCATACTGCTTGCTGATGTGCACATCTACCCTGTGCTGGCTTCTTTCATGGACATTGAAACCAGCTCCTGCAGCCTTCCCAAGTGGCCTGAAGAGCAGCTCTCCAGGAATCCTTAGGTCTTCTGCATCCAACTGGAACTGGGAAGCTACTGGATTCTCAGCCATCACCACCCCCCCCCCCCCCCGCCCAACATGCAGATAGTCATTTTTGGACTGCCCAGCCTGTACCACGTAAGCCAATCTAAAAATTCTCTTTTTAATATATATCCATTCTATAGGTCTGTTCTCCTAGAGAATGCTGACTCGTATAGCAGGGATGCTTGTGAGGCAAAGCACCCTCCATGTTTTTGGAGGTGCATCTGTGGGCACCCCGTTCTGGAGGTCAATGTTTCCACATGGTGTGTATCCAGCCAATATAGGAAGATCCTGGGCTGACACCCGCCTTATGGAGCACAGCTCTACTTAGTTCAAATCTACATTTTAAATCCTGAACTGCGTGTAGGAATCCTGACCACTGAGGGTCACAAGAGTGGGCTACTTCCTTCAAGGACATGAAAATGAGTAAGGGACATGGGCAGGGAGCCAGGGGTCATTACTTTTGTTCAGAAGGTAAGGTAGGTAGAGAAACACTCAACCTAGATATTCACCACTAATGAATAGAATAGTGCTGATTACAGCCAGGTGGTGGCTAACCTGCGCAGGCCACACTCTGGGTGTGCTCTAGAAGTCACATGTCACCTGTGGCATCAGCGTCACTCAGAACCACACAGATGGCTGATTGGGAAGAGTTGCCTTGCTTTTCCTACATTGTTACAGTCAGGTTCTCATTGCTGGTAGAAATCACCCAACCACGAGCAGCTTGTGGGAAAAAGAGGTTTATTTTGGCTTACAGGCTTGAGGGGAAGCTCCATGATGGCAGGGAAAATGATGGCATGAGCAGAGGGTGGACATTATTTCCTGGCCAACATCAGGTGGACAATAGCAAACACTAGCCAGGGGAAACTGGTTATAACACCTATAAGTCTGCCCCCAACAATACACTCCCTCCAGGAGACGTTAATTCCAAAATCTCCATCATCTGGGAACCTAGCATTCAGAACACCTACGTTTATGGGGGACACCTGAATCAAACCACCACATTCCACCCCTGGCCCTCATAAACTGATATCCATACATGATATAAATAAAATGCATTCAGTCCAACTTTAAAATCCCCCATAGTTTTTTTAAATCAATTTCAATGATGTTCAAACATCCCCATAATCTAAGATCTTTTAACTGAGCCACTATACCAAAAAAAATCCCCCCAAAACCCATAATGGCACAGAATAAACATTCACACTGCAAAAGATGGCATTGGGCATAGCAAAGAAACATTCAGCCAATACAAGAGTTAAAACAAGCAGAGCAAACATCAAACTCTGTAGCTTCAAGCCCAAGAATTCTAGTCAGTGACAAATCTGCAAGTTCGATAATTTTAACCAGCAGCAAGTCTCCGGAGTTCCAATTCCACCCTTCCAGCTAGGCTACTCACAGTCCTGAAAAACTTCATCCAGGGTCAGCAGCTCTCCTTGGCAGCCATCTCGTGGTCCTAGCATCTCCTTGGGTCTCCACTGCAATCCACGGTTCATCCTCATGGCTCTATGGGGTCTCCATGCAGACATCCAGCAAAACCTGCTTCACACCGCCCATGGCCATTTCCAAAACACAAGACAGTGTTGCAAACTCAATGACCCTCTCTTTCCAGCATTTCTTATACTCCATGATACCAGGTAGGATGCCAATTTGTTAATCCATGGGGGGAATTAAGCAGACTTTAAAGAACAGGACACTCCTTGAACACTCAGGCCCCTTCTAAAGAGTCTACATTCTTCCTGTTGCCCCAGTGCAGATCAGCTGGCCCAATCTCAAAGGTTGTAATCTCTCAATTGCAGCTGAACAGACAGCAGTTCACCCAAAGATTTTTCTTTCTGTGCCATATCCCTCTGCTCACACCAGTCCATTTCTACACAAAGCAACCCTGCACAACTTCTCAGGACACGGGCATAACAGCAAGCTTTTCATACAAATTGCCTAGTCCAGGCAAAGCTCTTTCTCACCCTCTCAAGCCAAACCTCATAGTCCATAGTTCTTTCTGCATTCAGGTCTTGCAGCGCTGACCAGAATAGTCAGTCAAGCTGTACTTACAGCACTGCAAGACGTCTCTTAGGCCAAGGTTTCAAATCCCTCCACATTCCTCTTGAAAATCAGCTACCAAAGGCCAAAGCTACACAATCAGGTGTCTAGCAGCAATCTCACTCCTCTGTATCACTTTACTGTTGCATTCAGGTTCGCACTGTTGGTAGAAATCACCCAACCAAGAGTAGCTTGTGGGAAAAAAGAGGTTTATTTTGGCTTACAGGCTCGAGGGGGAAGTTTCATGATAGCAGGGAAAATGATGGCATGAACAGAGGGTCTTCTGTGTTCTGTGCACACAGGTATGCTTGGGATGGGGGTCGGGACAACAGCACACACCCAGGAAGCTTCCAGTCAACTTGGGTGGGAAACAATTGCCACACGGGATCCCCACACTGGTCTCTGTGTACGGAGACCCCAGGCTGGAGGCAAAGGATAGTCCTCACCCTCCCACCCGCCTCTCATGGTAACACCCAAAGGACATCATGAAGGACCATGGAGGAAGTGGCCACTAGCCAGTCGGAGGCTGCTTTCGGAGCTGCACTTCTGGAAGGTATCTCATTTGGTTTTAGGGGGTCCTAAAGGTGTCTTGAATATCAAGGAATGACATCTTTCCACTCAGCACCTTAGCAACCTCACACCACAGATCCAGAATCTCACTGCCCCCAGACTTTCCCACACACAGCTGGTGGGTGATTGCAGGGTTGCCACAAGTTGGACCTAGACGAGGTGCTATCCCAGCGGAGGTCCACTGCAATGTCTCCTGGCGGATGGCCACAGGACCCGGAAGAACTCCTATTCTATCGATGGCCTGGCCAGCCTCAGGCCAGTGGGACATTGTTCAACAGAGCTGGCTGTGAAGGTCCTTGGAAATGCTGACTTCATATTCTCAGAGAACAGACATGGTATCCCCTTTCTAAAGTTCCTCCTGGGGGGTAGGGTGCTGCTATGCTTCTTGTTGAGAGCATTTTGGCAGGATGGATACTTGCTTTGGCCCACAAGGAGCAAGGCTGAAGGAGCGACATGTCTGGAAGTTGAGTGTTGTCTCCGTTCAGGGGCCTTCAGCACGGTGTGAGGAACGGGCCTGCTGCCTTTGTGGCCACTGAATCCATGTGGTAGATAGATGCCATCATGGAAAAACAAAAATCCTCCAGGGCTGGGGCAGTGGTTCAGTCATTAAAGTGCTTGCTGCCCAAGCTTGAGGGCCTGGGTTCAGATCTCCAGCACCCATGTAAGTGCTGGGCGTGACAGCATGCACCTTCACCCCAGGGCTCAGGGGGAGAGACAGGAGAATCCCCAGGGTATGCTGTCCCGCTAGACTGGCTGAAACAGGGAGCTCTGGGTTCAGTGAGAGATCCTATGGAAATAAAGAAGGTGGAGGTTGATCCAGGAAGACACGTGATGTTAATCTCTGGCCTACACACATACACACACACACACACACACACACACACACACTCACACACACTCACGCACCACACAAATAAAGCCATTTCCTTCTATAATCATAGAAATATCCAAGGTTTAAGGATCTGTCCTCACAGTGGTACACATGAAACCTAGAGCCTCAAACCCTGGCCTGCAGGCTTTGTAGGCAAGACCTTTAACTGCTGAGCCATCTTCTCCGCCTCTTATTGGCTTTTTTCTGAGCTCAGTCTACTATATGAGTCTACTATTTCGAAACAGTAAACATGTTTTCTGCTTGTCCTACATCAATGTACCAAAGATTACCAAAATATTTGGTGAGGAGAAAAGATCCATATAAATTTAGCCCAGCCAGGAACGGAAAACAAAATTGAGTGGAAAGAATCTTCTAATTCCAGATGAATCCACAGCTCGAGGTGTAGAACAGCCATGGTGTTACTGTCCATGAGCAGAAACCAGATCTTGGGTATCTCCTGGTGACAGAACACACTGCCTGTCATCTCCCTGGACAGCCACACAAACAGGACCCAAGGAACTGCTGTATGCCATCAGGACTCAGCCAGATCTGGTGTTGGGAAATGGGACGGGACCAGTGGCCCTGGATCAACAGATGGAATCTACAATAAAGAATGCAAGTTGAAGTACAACAATAAAAAAAATGCATAGAAGTAATTAACACAAAAGCTAGGGTCCTGGTTGCCTGAGGAGAAAGGAACCTGCCGCTGGGCTTCTGGGAGGTTGGTTTAGTTTAGATCAACTCACCCGCAGGTCACATACGTGACCCGCGTCACAAAGAATACTCCCTGGTCTCTTTCCAAACCTGTGGGTGCGCACTCCCTCACTCTCCGCGGCTCTCCCTGAGGTTACTCACCATTTGGTAGGGCTGGCCTCTGTGCTGCGCATGTCCTCAGAGACAGATGCACGTGTTTTCTGTGTGGGTGGAAGTGGCGTGGTTTCGGGTCCAGGCTAGCGTTGCTCATGAACTTTCACATGGAAAATCACCGGCCTGAGGAGGGAGCTCATTGATTCCTGTATCAACTTGCTCAGCCACTTGCTCGAGAGCCCCTGATGCCCACACCGGGCCAATAGAAGACAGAGACCTCTGTGTAAGCAGAGGGGAATTCCTAGGGAATGCCAGGTGGAAGACAGAGGATCGAGATGCAGCAGTAGTGAACCTGACCTTGACAGGGCCTTCCAGCAAAGAAGTAAGCCTCCCCAACAAACAAACCCTAAGGCCCCTGCACTGAACAAGAAACAGGAGACATGCATGTCAGGACCCTTCTCTTGCCCACCAGACAGTGCACGCTGACGTCATTGTAAAGCAATGTTGACTTGGGCTACCGAGGGCCTGGGACTCATTGCGACATCAGGGCTGAGGGCAGGTAGGCAGGATCATCAACTCTGCTAGCAGAAAATGCACAGGACCGTCCAAAGGTAGCCAGAGCCAGGTGGGAGATCCTGCCTCCGTCAGCTGACAGAGGCTAACGCAAGAGCAGAGACTCAGAGCCCCATCGCTGATCACTGCGTGGCTGTCCTTGCGGAGCAGCTGAGATGGAGGGGGTGAGTGGACTTCGTTCTCCCAAGTCAGGGTGGTGCCAGTGAGCCACACTGGGCAGCCTCAGGTGTGAAGCCATCCCTCGGAACCCACAGCATGGTTTCAAGGCCTCTTCCATACTTTGTGGGTACTCAAATGGTATACAAAACAGTACAGTAGCTGGAAGTGGTGTTGCATGCCTTTAATCCCAGCACTCGGGAGCCAGAGGTAGGAGGATCACCGTGAGTTCAAGGCCACCCTGAGACTGCATATTGCATTCCAGGTCAGCCTGGCTCAGAGAGAGACCCTACCTCGAAAAACTGAAAAGTCAAATCAAATAAAAGCAGTGTAGTATTTGTGACTACGCAGCTCAACCACCTCTCAACTTCACACCACACCTGGTGACTTGAAACTGCTCACACAATGTGGATGCTGTGTATGGTGCTTATCCTGTGGTGCAGGGAATGATAACAAGGGGAAACTTTGCCTGTGTTCATCTGTTTTATACATGTAACAAATTTTAAATATGTGCTGACAATAAATTATAACATAATTTTCACATGCAATAGAAGTCAAGTCACAATAAACTGCTCAGTTGAATTCCCTTGAGGAGAGAAATTAAGGTGTTCAAGGAGGAAAAATAACGCACACATCTAAACTTCAAATTATGTGCTCACCTAGACCTGAGCCAAAACATCTCCTCATGAGGTGGTACATTTTGGCCATTAAGCCATATTTGTGCCACAAGCAACAAAATTTTTAATACAAAATAATATTTGCGTGTTCCTAATTCATATGTGTGTCCTATCTGTAAATGTATTTATTTGTTAATTAACAACTTCCATGATTATAAACAATATCCCATGGTAATGCCCTCCCTCCCCCCACTTTCCCCTTTGAAATTCCATTCTCCATCATATCCCCTCCTCCTCTCAATCAGTCTCTCTTTTATTTTGATGTCATGATCTTTTCCTCCTATTATGATGATCTTGGGTTGATACTGTCAGGCGCTGTGAGGTCATGGATATCTAGGCCATTTTGGGTGTGGAGGAGCACATTGTAAGGAGTCCTACCCTTCCTTTGGCTCTTATGTTCTTTCCACCACCTCTTCCACATTAGACCCTGAGCCTTGGAAGGTATAATAGAGATGTTTTAGTGCTGAGCATTCCTCTGTCACTTCTTCTCAGCACCATGGTACCTTCTGAGTCAATGTCACTGCCATCTGAAAAGAGAAGGTTCTCTACCGAAAGTGAGAGTAGCATTAGTACATGGGTATAAACATTAAGAGAAGAGCTTACTGGGAAGTTTGATGAGCACAGTATATACACTTAGCCAGACTGCAGCAGACCAGGGCTCATGACTACCCCTGTTTTAGGATTTTAGTATCAGGGATGCATTCCCTCCCATGGAGCGGGCCTCCAGTTCAATTAGAATTTTTTAAAATATTTTATTTTTACTTATTTATTTATGAGAGAGAGAGAGAGGGCATGGCAGATCCTCTAGCCACTGCAAATGAACTCTGGACACATGCACCATCATGTGCATTTGGTTTACTTGGTACTGGGGCATTAAACCTGAGTCCATAGGCTTCACAAGCAAGCACCTTAACCACTAAGCAATCTCTCCAACCCCATCTGTGATTTTTTTTTTTTTTTGATGATTAAAGTTACATACAGTACATTTCAGAAGACCAAAAGTCAAATCAAATATTTTCAGTCTGTCTTTGGTTGAATCTACAGATGGGGAATTCATGGACACAAAAGGACAACTGTGCCTGTGAGAGGTGAGACCTTCAGAGCACCAATCCCAGTCGGCTGCCAGGTCACTAAGGTTCTGAAAGGTTCCTACTCCTGAACTGGTGAATCTGAACAAGGGGACATCAGCTGAGTCTTACCCTGGGAAACAGGAGAGGGGAAAGGCCAAAGGCCAGAGCGGTGTAGTGCCAGGACAAAGACAGGGCGGCATTAGGAGAAGCTGGTCCTTCCTGGGCTGGCAATGGGGACAGAAGCAGAGTCCCCACCTAGGAAAGGCACAGAGTGACCTGGGGTCTCCTTCCACCATGGCCACGGGGAAGGAGAGAGCAGAGCAGGCATCCCGGTGCGTGGGCTCTGGGACGTCCGCAGGGGCTTGCCAAACAGAGCAAAGAGCTGAGCCGTGGACTCTGCTCGGGGAAGCTTCGTCCCTTTTCTTGAGAGTCTAGGTGACAGGAGGACCCGCGGCACCCAGAGAGGACCAGAATAGAAGGCTGGGTTTCAGGAGAGTCCTGCCGAGAAGGAGAGAAGATCCCAGCGAAGAGAAGACAGGTTGACCTGCTCGGGAGAGCGGTTTCTATGCTTGGGAAAGATTCTGAAGGCATCAGGAAGCTGGTGGGTTGGAGGACTCACAGTCACCTCCAGCTTCTGTGCAGAGACGCCGTTGGCTGTCTCCTTCCAGCACTGTCTCTGCCTTCATCCCTCTACTCACTGTGGCGTCCTTCTTGGGCCTCATGCCTCCCACTGCTCACTGCAGACAGTGGAGGGTGGCTGCTGGAAGCCCCTGGCGCCTTTGCAGCTGCCAATCCAATGCTACCAGGTCCCTTTTATTTTTATTTTTATTTTTTTGTTTATTTTTACTTATTTGTTTGAGAGTGACAGACAGAGAGTGAGAGAATGAGAGAGAGAGAGAGAGAGAGAGGGAGAATGAGCATTCCAGGGCCTCCGGCCACTGCAAACAAACTCCAGATGCATGCACCCTCATGTGCATCTGGCTAACGTGGGTCCTGGGGAATCAAGCCTCCAACTGGGGTCCTTAGGCTTCACAGGCAAGCACTTAACCACTAAGCCATTTCTCCAGCCCCAGGTCCCTTTTCTTTTGACATCGACCAGCTAATTTTCCCAGATGGCCTCTGGTTCCTGCTTGGGACTTGGGTCCACTTGAGCTGACCATCTCTGTGGAAGGTGAGACATACATATCTGTCAGATGTAGCCATGCCCCTCCTGTGGCTGGGACAGGAGGGCCCAAGAACTGGGTCCCCTAGTATTGTTATTTACCTTGATTGTCTACTTGATTAGACTGATTAGTAAAGCACATGTCAGTGTGTCTGTCTGTGAGGATGTTTTCAGAGAGGACCAGATGCAAAGGGTTCTCTTCTGGCAACTGTTTAATCCACTGATAGATTCAAAACTGACTCAAGTATTGGAAGATGGTGCAATGCTGGACATGGGTGACTGGAAGTGTGCCTTAGGAGCGTGCCTCTCTTTGAAGGGTGTGTTTTGTCCCAGGCCCCTTTCTGTTCCTCGTCGTTGCTTGGTGGCCACCACGAGGTGGGCAGCACCCCTCTGCCATGCCAAGCCCTTCCACCAGGCTGCCTCCACCACACCTCAGCTGTGACAGCAAGAGAGGGAGGCGGCCGACCGTGCACTGAAGCCCCGCGCAGGCAGGGGTGTGCAAAGGGTCCGCGGAGCCGCAGAGCCCCCACCCTGGAGAAGTCCCACTCACTCACATTTGTGAGCAGACAGGAGATTGAAGCCCCAAAGGAAAAACGTGCAGAGCAAGTGGAGGAGGGCGCACTACCACTGAACACGCGGACTGCGAGGGTGCCGCAGGACCTTTCCCACCCTGCGACTAAATCAGTACCCAGTGACCTAAGGCACACGGCTCCTCCTCCATGCTGAACTCTCTTCCCTCTCGGCCCCACCCACCAGATGGCTGACCATCAGTGGAAGGTGCACTCGTGGGGCACCTGAGGCCATAAGCAGTCCCCAGATAGATACAAGGATGTAGCCGCCGTGGACAGCCACGAGCCACCAGGGCTGATTCCATGTCTGTCCACAGCTTTGTTCTGTGGCAGCCACATACTCAGAGCATTTCCTTGTTTAGTAGCATGTGGGTGTCTGTCTGGAGACTGGCTAAGGCTCCTTCCAGTTTAGAGAACTTCCTCTCTTCCCCAGACCCCCGGCTTCCTAACCAGCGTCGCTGCCCTGCCCTATGTCAAGGTGGACATTTGTTTATAGACAGAAGTCAGGAACACGGAGCCACTGCCCGTGGGAATGACTACGGAAGTCAGTACAGAGGTTCCTCAACTAAAAATAGATCTACCATCTGACCTGGCTATACCACTCCCGGGTATTACCCAAGAACCCCAAGCCGCTGGCACATCCATGCTTCCTGTGGCACTAGTCATAAAGGCCCAGTCACGGGACCAACCTGGGTGTCGCGGCAGAAGGATGGAAACATGGCCTATTGACACAAACGGATTTTCTTTTTTCAGCCACAGAGAACAAAGTTGTGTGGTTTGCAGCAAAAATGGTTACAACTGGAAATCATATTCAGCCAGTCTCGGATAGACAAACACCACCTTTTCTCTCACTTTGTGTTTTAGATGTTATATGGACACATAAAATCACGGGTGTGTACATGACGAGAGGAACTCACAGGAAGGGTGAGAAAGGGAAGGGTGTAGGGACACGGGGAAATATGCTCTGAGCATTTTATATGCTTACATGAAAATGGTTGATGTAAACCAACTTAATAAAATAACGCCTAAAAATGACAAATAAATAAAAACTACGTGTGTGACACTAACCTAGGAACCAGAAAATGACCCAAATTCGTTGCACCCTTATTCTCGGGTGATCCCTTCTAGTGACCCACAGTCCTTTCTTCTCTCAATTTTTCGGTCAGATTGCTGTTGTTAGAATTTTGAGATAGGGTTTTGTTGTTCAAGGCTGGCCTCTGACACTTGATTTTCCTGCCTCGGCCTCCTGAGCGCTGGGATCGCAGGCGCTTGTCTCTGTGCCCGTGTTTGCAGTCAATTTCTCATGAGCATGGCCTGCTGATGCCCCTCTGCTTCACCTGAAGATGCCCTCTGCTGCTCTATTGCATCTACTGGCCTGAGGGTTCCTGGGTGCACCCCAGGAGTCTGCCCAGGATGGCAGAGCAGGCATGTGTGTGTGTTCATGGCCCACCTCCTCCAAACCCTAGGCCCCCCAACCCAGCTGACTCTCAGCTGCTGTCAGCTTCCCTGACAGCTGAGGTAATATGGTACAAACTTGGTGGCTCACACTGAGAAGACAAGGCCTTATTTGTCACCATCCTGGGGAGTACAAGGCTGAAACAGAGGTGTCTGCGGAGCTGTGCTCTCACGGGAGGTCCCAGGGCCATCTTTCCTCACCCCTAGCTTGTGGTGGCTGTCCAGGACTTGCTTGTAGGCACAACACCCACCTCTTTTCTATTTCTATGGTGTCTCTCTCTCACAGGGACACAAGTACAAGGAAGGCCCTCCCTAATGACCTCATTTGGACCTGATGACATCAACCAGAGTCGTGTTTCCAAAGTAGGCCATGGCCACGGGTGCCGGAGGCTGGGGTTTGAGCCCTGCTTCTGTGACTGCGCGGTGGGACCCGCCACAGGCAGCCCTGTGGCTTCTGTCCCCCCGGAATAGAATGCTCCTTTGCACTCCCGTGTGGCTGCCTTTGTCCTTCTAGGGACAAAGCCACGGGCTTTCCAGTGCTCCCAAGTACTGACAGGGCCCACGGAGCCCCATGTCTCCTCCTTGACCCGGTGACATGCCAGTGAGCCCGGCCACCTCCCAGTGCAGCCACACTTCTCTGTAGGACCACAGCTCTGGCCCTGAGTATCTTTTGACTCCCATGTCCTTTAAGGTTTTGGTCATAGTCACTCCAGTCTATTCCTTTTGCCTTCTCTTTCTTTATTTCCCCACTGTGGGTCACATTCTAGCCTGCACCGTCGTGCTCATTCCTTAGTTCTCCTCTGAAGCGCCCTTCCTTCCCATAGTGGGACCACCGGCTCCTCACGTGCTCCCTGACCTGGCAGTTACCTGCAGCACAGTGCACTCTTCAGTGGTTGACGGCCCTTAGCCACTCCTTCCACACACATTTTCAGATACTGTCAAATATGTGGGAGCACATGCCTCTTTGAACAATAACAACAAGAACAAAAACCCAGTAAGTCTCTGTGTTTTGGTCTAAAATGATGCAATAATCTATAAATGTGGTATAACAGCAAAACATTAGTAAAAAAGAGTTACATGGTCAAGCTGGAATTATTATTTTGGTCAAAAGAAAACAAGTTCAGAGTTTTAAATTAAAAATCTAAGAAAAACTATAGAGCTACTGAAGGGCTGAAAACAGTACATGAAGTGGGTAGGGGAAGAAGGGACTAGAGAGACAACTCAGCTGTTAAGCTACTTGCCTGCAAAGCCTAATGACTTGGAGTTGACTCCCTAGTACCCACATAAAGCCAAACGCAGAAAATGGCCCATGGGTCTGGAGCCATTTGCAGCAGCTAGAGGCCCTGGTGTGTCCATTCTCTGTCTCTTTTCTCTCTCTCTCTCTCCCTCTGGTTGCAAATAAAATAAAGTAAATATTTTTTTAAAAGAGTACACAGTGCAGGAGACAACACCAAAAGTTGAGATTTGCTTGTTTCTCTTTGTGGCCTGGGTGACGCGCTCTCAGCTCACTAAGGACATGCCAGGCATGCACCTCAAGACGCTCTCTTGAAACCGCATCCGTGAGACAGCGTATGGTTAAGAATAGCCCCAGTGAGAGGATTTCTGCAGCTCCTTAAGCTACACACAGCATTGGTAAAGACTCATTGCTATGCATTTCGTCAAGGAGATAGAATGTGAATAGATAACATTTGTCATCTGCAAAGTCATGTCCCACTAAAGTGGAGTCCTGCGGGAAAGCTTGGTGTCCCGTGGACTATTTGAAATAGATGGATTTGGTTGAATAAATAAAGGTGTGCTAAGCAGTTAGGAATGAGCCTTTCTCTAAACCCCGGTCTACATGCAAGGAACTTTAATGGCAGCATTTATATAAATACATGGGAGCAAGTGGAAATGGTTTAACATTAGTCATCGGGATCACAGCGAGTGCACGAAGATGCTTTTCAATGAGCAAGCCGTAGCTGTGCATCAATCACGCACACGGCAACTTTGGAAAGTCATCACTTTGTTAGACAAAATGTCACCTAAAATAACAATGAGGAAAACATGGATTTGGTGTATTTATTACTACAGTTCTGGGTCCCCAGCCTTGGGGAAAGGATGCGGCCCAGGTTTTCTGAGCTGGGCACAAACCTGTCCACAGGGTGACCTGAGAGGAGAGGGTCAGGCTGCCTGTCTGACACCACTGCAGAACGAAGCTGCTTTCTGTGTCAGTCAGTGAGGAAGCCGTTGCTTGGCTTTGTGCAATGTTTACAGTGGAGAACAAGGCTTCTCCGACAGAGAGGCTGAGAATTATATTGAAGAGCTTAATTATAGAACAATGTTTTCCCCAGAAATGTTGCTGGACAGTGCACATGGACCTCAAAATCCAAGCAGCAAATTTGTTGGCTGTGAGATCACGTTGACAGATTTTGTTGCTTTTCTGGAAAGCTCCTTAAAGACGGGCATTTTATACCATGTGGCAACGACTACAGCAATGCCCAGAGAATACGGGTGAAAGCCCTTGTTTTGTTTTGCTCACCTGAGGCCACCTTCTTCAAGGATCTTTTGCTTCTTTTACTTATTTTCTTGTTATCTGAACATCTTTCAAGCATGCTCCGAGTCATGCCGAGTGAGTGGAAACACAGCATTTTAAGCAGTGAAAGGCTCACCTCAGAGCCAGCCAAATCTTTTCTCAAATTGTGCACTCAAATCTATCTTTGCAAGTAACTGAGCAAATCCATGTTTGTGGAGCAAATAAAATGGCCTGTGGATTTTTTCCACCCGATGATGTGGTTGGGGAGGAAGATGACATTTCAGTGCAAACGAGGCAGCTCAGAATAAGACCGGAGCGGCCTGAGGCCAGTGGACGTGGGAATTCAGGAGGCGCGGTGATGTTCAGTGCTGGGTGTAAACTCATATCTTCAAGCCCTGTGACCTTGAGCAAGTTAATTATCTCTCAGTGCTGCAGTTCCCCTGCCCGTAAACAAGTATACTTTTAATGCACACTTAGAATGTAAAGATTAAAATTGGCATAACGCGTACCACATGCCAATAACCCAATGCAGCATAACTCTTAAGATAGTTTAACCAAATAAGTATCATTTACCTTACATTTATGATTGTGCCAAACATGTTATAGGGTTAATGTAAAGGAAGGCTTCACTAGTCTAAAACTTTGCTGTTATGTTAATATTTTAATTTTTTTATTTTACATGTTTTATATTTTTTAATTTAATTTAATTTTAATTAATTTACTTATTTATTTATTTATTTGGTTTTTCAAGTTAAGGTTTCACTCTAGTCCAGCCTGATCTGGAATTCACTCTGTATTCTCAGGGTGGCCTCGAACTCACTGTGATCCTCCTACCTCTGCCTCCCAAGTGCTGGGATTAAAGATATGTACCACCATGCCCGGCTTATTTTTATTTATTTATTTGACAGAGAGAGAGAGAGAGAAAGGGCACTCCCAGAGCCTCCAGCCACTGCAAACAAAATCCAGAGATGTGTACTACCTTGTGCATCTGGCTAACATGGGTCCTGGGGAACTGAACCTGGGTCCTTTGGCTTTGCAGGCAAATGCCTTAACCATTAAGCCATCCCTCCAGCCCTGTTATTTTAATATTTTAATAAGTGAATTACATGTGAATGAAATGATATTTGTAAACAGTTATACAATTTTACAAACTGTTTCTCTTTGTGTACAAGGTAATATTATTGTCTAAACAACTATCAATATTCCTATGCAATAGTGGCACCCAGGCTAAGTGGGTAACTAAAGGCTCTCTGATTGGCTAAACGACTCACTCAGTGGAAAGAAACCCATAGCTGGTGCTGGGAACCAAATCAGAATCCCGTGGAGACCAGTATCATGGACTCCAAGGAGAAGCTCCCACTGGTCTTTGGCCAAAAGAGGGGATATGACCCATCCAAATCTCTCATAATTTCTTAAGATTATCCCCTTGAACCTCCCTGCTGGAGAATTTGTTGTTTTCTTCTTCTTTACAGCAGTCAGCAAGAACCAAGGACAACAAAAGTCCACCAACTGGACAAAATAGCCAACTCCCTGTCATGAGATGAGCCGCCCTGGCACCTCAGCTGGAGCCCAGGTGGAACCACAGCGGAACTGGCAGGGTGGGCAGGAGGGCTGTGTCCACTGCAAGCCTGACAGCCTGTGCTGGGGTGATGGCAGTGGAGACTGAGGACACTCGAAACATACAAGGAGAAGTCCAGAAGTTTCTGAGAGCTCAACATTAAAGTAGACTTAAAACACACCCACCAAGGCCCCGGGAAATTTGTGGAAGAGGAGGGCAGAAAGACAGTAAGAGCCACAGGGTGTGAGGGAAGCTCCAGAGGCATCGCCCCCCGCCCCCCGCACCATGACCGCTGATAACCCACAACCCCATGATGAACACCAGCAATCCCACTGAGAAGGACGCTCAGTGGAATGGGGGCAGGGAGAAGGGGAATGCTACCAACACATGATGTGTCCACACAGTTTCTACTTAATAAGAAAAATATTACCTGGTGACTCTACTGTGATTACTAATTTTTCTTTTTTTGTGGTAGCAAATGAGGTATACCCACAGCCCAAGTTAAAAACAAAAAATCAAGGGCTGGAGAGATGGCTTAGCGATTAAGTGCTTGCCTGTGAAGCCTAAGGACCCCGGTTCGAGGCTCAGTTCGCCAGGTCCCACATTAGCCAGATGCACAAGGGGGCGCACGCGTCTGGAGTTCGTTTGCAGAGGCTGGAAGCCCTGGCGCGCCCATTCTCTCTCTCTCCCTCTATTTGTCTTTCTCTCTGTGTCTGTCGCTCTCAAATAAATAAATAAATAATTTAAAAAAAAATCAAGCTGACTTGTCCACAACATTTTCATTATTGCCAGAACTCAATTGCTTTAACACTACTCAAAAGCTCACAAATTGCTTAAGACTGTGCGTTCTGCACTTTCTCTAAGAAAGCTCTAAGAAGCATAATGGAAATGGTGTGTGGTCTTCAGGGATTTATGCTGCTCTTCTCTTGTCCCTAGTGCAGGGACGAGGGTCTCATTATCAAAATGGCCATGTGCCAAGATAGTCTGGGTCTGGTGGTCAATTAAATTTCAGAGACTAAGATTAGGGGCTGGAGAGATGGCTAAGTGATCAAGGCACTTGCCTACAAAGCCAAAGGACCTCAGTTCAATTCCCTAGGACCCATGTAAGCCAGATGCACAAGGGGATGCATGCATCTGGAGTTCATTTGCAGTGGCTGGAGGCCCTACCTATTCTCTCTCTGTCTCTCTCTGCCTCTTTCCCTATCTTACTCTCTCAAATAAATAAAATTTTAAAAATGACTAAGATTAGCTATTTCCTTTTCTCTTCAATTCTTTATTAATAGCTCACACAAATTCCAAAGTTCCAGGAAAAAACTTGAATGCCATTTATCTGAAGTTAGTGTTGGATTATTATAAAATAGTGTTTTGTGATTTCTTTGAACAGCTGAACTTTATTTTAAATAGCACACCTAAAAACCCAAGAGGGACCATACAATGAGAGGCCACAGGGCTTTGCTCCCATGTCTTGGGCATTACTGAAGACGCTTTAATTCCGCTCTGTGGTTTTGGAGGTGGATCTGCACTCCTCACAGGAGAAGCTTCGTCCATGCTCCTGGCACCATGGGCAGAATTCTTACCTATCATATGGCCTTTGTACACAAACAGTGTGACAGGGAGTGTATCTAGGAACTTCTTAAAGAATGGGGTTTTTCCATGATCCGAAGCTGTCACTCACTTTATATGGTCCTTTAGTACAAAGGAGGAAAAGTACCTAGATTTTCTACACCTCCAAGCAAACCTATGGAGGAAGATTCCTAGGTGCTGCTGCTCGCCCTGGAGGGGAGGCTGGGTCACTGCTGCCATCACAAGAGGGACAGTGTGTGATAGTGGAAGCTCCTAGGAGGCATGTGCTTTGAAGGTTGAAATCTGGGAATTTCTCTTCTAAGGCACTCTCCAATTTTATTTGAGTTTTGTTGTTGTTTGTTAAATCCCTCTAGGCTTGGTTGGTAAAGTGCTTGCCTTGCAACCATGAGGACCTGAGTTTGGTTCCCCAGGACCCACGTGAAAATAAGAAGCACAGTAGCATGCACTTGGGATCCAAGCGTGGGCGGGGTGCAGGAGTAACAGGCGTCACTGGCCAGCCACGTTAGCCAAATTGACAAGGGCCAGACCAATTAGAGACCCCTTCTCAAGAAAAAGCAGAATGCGCCTGAGGAGTGACAGCTGAGGTTATCCCCTGGCCTCCACACACACATGAACACATAAGCCCATCTTAAGAGGCTTGCTGTGCACGTGCAGGCACAGTGACTGAACAAGATGTAGCAAGAGGCGCAGTGAACACCATGCTATGTGTGTTTGTTGGTGTGTTTGAGCAGGAGCTGGGGGTGCAGGGACCCTTTAGCTTCTGGGGTACCAAGTCCTTCCAAGGCTCCATCTCACAGAGTTTGCTGGACCAGCACTGGTCTTCCAGGCTGAGGTGTCCAGAGACAGAGTACGTGGGAAGAAGTGCCAAGTCACAACTCAAGAGTGAGTCCAGGGCTCTTTATGATTTCATCTGTACACAGCTATAGATTAATAAGAAGGTAAAATGTAACGAGAGAGCTCTAACTCACCCCATTGTTTCCATCAATGATTCATGCTCTGCGACTGCACAGCAGGAAGTTCTCATGGTCACTACACACCTGTGGCTGTGTGTAGCTTCCTGTCCAGGGCTCCTCCCACCAGCAGGAAGCCTGCCCTCTGCCTTCCTCTGTATTGACGGTGATGGGCAGGATGGGACGGAGCCATGAAGGTAGAGGGTCAAACTAAGGCCTGACAAGACGCCTCCCAGTAGATGTGAAAGTGTCCCATCTCACCAGGAGCCTCCTGCTTCCATTGCCCAGAGGGGGAGACCAGACATTTATTCATCCTGTAGTTCAGTGAAAGAAGAAACCATTTCTTTGGCTCATGCAGATAGACAGTGGTGTCCCAAAGGCAGTGGGAGCCACGGGGACACTTGCCAAATCTACCCTAAGAAGACTCACAGTCACATCCATCCAGGAAGAGCAGTGGCTAGTGAAAGGAATACAGGTGAAGTGCTTGTGGTTTGGGGTTACAGGCCCTGACATACACATATTGTGTATGAAAACACAAGAGCAGGTGGTTGTTTATTTATATATTTATTATTTGAGACAGGGTCTCATGTAGCCCACATTGGCCTCTGTATTAGTCAGGGATCTCTAGAGGAACAGAACTGCTAGGATAACTTATATTAAAAAGGGAAGTTATTGGATTAGCTGACAGTAGTCCAATAGCAGGAACCTGGGAGCTGCTCAGTCCATGTGGCCAGATGCCTCAGCAGTCCCGACCCAGCACTGAAGACCTGGAAGCTTCCTAAGGAGCCACTGGGTTTTGATCCACGTGGGGCTTCAGTTGACGCTGGTCTTCAGTCCACGCTGGAAGGCAATGAGCAGCTCGGACAGCCAAGTGGAAGGAAGGAAAGGGCTATTTTCACCCAGAGGTTCATTATATAAAGTCTCCCTCTGAAAGGGGCCGCCCATTCTGGGGGAAGGGCTTCTTCCCTCAGTTAATCCTTCCTGAAGCAATCTCAAAGACCCACCCGAAAGGGATTTCTGTGGATTACTAAACAAATCAACTTGCCACCACCTTAACCAGCACAAGTTCTCCCCTTGTAAACTTGACACGAAACCATTTCTCCTCACATCATACAAAACAGTAACAAGCTCATAATTCTGCCTAACATGGTGTAACTATCCCATGTACAACCAAAAGCACAAAAATCTTCTCCCAAGACTAAGCAAGGTTCCTTGAGGAATGCTTAGTCTTTAATATAATAGTTCTAATATAAATTCAACAACAATTAGCTAGTGATATAATGTTAATATTGGTGTGGATATGTACAAACACTCTGTATCAAGGTAGGACAGAAACATTGCAATCACAGTCCTCGTTTCTGTAACTGGTCACGTGGCCTTAGCTGGTATTTGTAACTGCCTTCTTCTACTACTCATTCTGTATTCCCTCCACCTTCAGCAAGCACCTCAGCAGGTCTTGGTTCTTTACCTGCAGGGATGACCCATACCTTTATTTCTGAAGGATTTGGCCATTTATCACACTACCTTGATTGGGTTGTTGCATTCGGCCATTGACTTTGATAACAGAGCATGGTAACACCAAGAGATGCCCTAAAGGATCTCCTGCACTCCAGACATACTCTTCCTTACCTCCATTGTGGAGATCAGTCCGAGTTCCCCCTGGTAGTCTGCATCAATCACCCCTGCTACCACTGTAACTCCTTTCTTAGCCTGTTCACTCAAGGGCATCAGAAGCCCAAAGTAGTCAGGGGGAAATCTTAGCTTCTAGTTCAATGGAATGTTCTTTGTGGCCCCTGGCAAATGCACTCCCCCCTCTGGAACCAAGCTGTGTAGGCCAGCAGAGCGTAAGGTTGCAGGAACAGGAAGCAAAAATTTGGCTAATGGGTCACTTGGTGTGATGATAAGTGGGACCATTCCCATTTCCACCCCTTGATTCCTGGACCCGTGAATCCGGGCTATAGGAGAAACAGTACCATATACTGGATGCTGATTCGGAGCATATACAGCCTGCTGGAGGTACTCCCCCAGACCTCCAAGCTATTGCCACCTAGTTGGCGCTGTAGCTGTTTCTTCAAAAGGCCGCTCCACTGTTCTATCAAGCCAGCTGCTTCAGGGTGGTGGGGCACATGGTAAGACCAGTGAATTCCATGATCATGAGCCCACTGCTGTACTTCCTTGGCAGTTAAGTGAGTTCCTTGGTCAGAAGCAATGCTGTGTGGAATGCCATGATGGTGAATAAGGCATTCTGTAAGCCCACGGATGGTAGTTTTGGCAGAAGCATGACGTGCAGGAAAGGCAGATGCATACCCAGAATAATTGTCTATTCCAGTAAGCACAAAACGCTGCCCTTTCCATGATGGAAGAGGTCCAATGTAGTCATCCTGCCACCAGGTTGCTGGCTACTTTGTTCATAGGCCACTGGGCAATGACAGGGATCACTGAGGAGAGAGGTTGACCATTATCCACAAAATAGATCAACTTATCTACTTGATTATTAAAGTCATCCTCTGATGAGGTCACCTTCTGATGAGCATTAACATGGGACACAAGTATCTTTATATCCTTTGCCCATTCAGAGAATTCTGTCCACATACACCTTCCCCAAATGTCCTTCTCACCAATATTCCAACTGTGCTCCTTCAAAGTCCCGGACCATCCACCTAAACCACTGGCCACAGCCCATGAATCAGCGTATATCTGCACATCTGGTCATTTTTCTTTCCAAGCAAAATGCACACCCATATGCACTGCCCAAAGTTCTGCCCATTGTGAAGACTTTCCTTCACCACAGTCCTTCAGAGTTGTCCCAGAAAGGGGCGGTAATGCTGCAGCTGTCCACTTCTGGGCAGTGCCTGCATAACATGCTGAACCATCTGTAAACCATGCCCTAGACCTCTCCTCCTCAGTCAATTAATCATAGGGCATACCCCATGATGCCATAGGTGTGGGCTTGGGAATAGAAGGCATTGTTACAGGAGGAGAAACCATAGGAATTTGGGCAACTTCCTCATGTAACTTACTTCAGGGCCTGCTCGAGCCCAATCACGTATATACCACTTCCACTTGATGATGGACTGCTGCTGTGCACGTCCAACTTTATGGCCTGGTGGGTCAGACAACACCCAGCTCATAATGGGCAGCTCAGGTCACATAGTAACTTGATGGCCCATTGTCAAATGTTTAGTTTCCACTAAGGCCCAATCGCAGGCCAAGAGCTGTCTCTCAAAGGGAGAATAATTGTCTGCAGATGATGGCAAGGCCTGGACCCAGAATCCCAATGGCCTCCACTGTGATTCACCTATGGAGGCCTGCCAAAGGCTCCAAACAGCATCCCTACCTGCCACTGACACTTCAAGCACCATCGGATCTGCTGGGTCTTACAGCCCAAGAGGCACAGCAGCTGGACCTGTTGAAGAGCTTTCTCTTATTCTCGGCCCCGCTGAAAACTAGCAGCTTTCCGAGTCACTTGGTATATTGGACAGAGAGAAACCCAAGTGAGGAATGTGCTGTCTCCAAATCCAAACAGACCCACTAGACGTTGTGCTTCTTTCTTAGTGGTAGGAGGAGCCATGTGCAACAACTTATCCTTCACCTTAGAAGGAATATCTGTACATGCCCCACACCACTGAACTCCTAGAAATTTCACTGAGGTGGAAGGTCCTTGAATTTTGGATGGGTTTATTTCCCATCCCCTGATGCTCATATGCTGTATTGGCAATTTCAGAGTGGTTACCACCTCCTGCTCATTTCATTCAATCAGAACAATGCCATTGTGATGGTTGAGGTGTTGTAACTTGATCTGTTTAGTAATCCACAGAAATCCTTTTCAGGTGGGTCTCTGAGGTTGCTTCCAGAAGGGATTCACTGAAGGACGAAGTCCTTCCCCCAGAGCAGGTGGCCCCTATCAGAGGGGGCCTTTATATAAGGGAGCTCTGGGTGAAAAGAGCCCTTTCCTTCCCTCCCACTTGGCTGCCTTCCAGGGTGCACTGAAGACCAGCGTCAACTGAAAACCCACATGTATTGAAACCCAGTGGCTCCTCAGGAAGCCTCCAGGCCTTCAGTGCCGGATCCGGACTGCTGAGGCACCTGACAATGTGGACTGAGCAGCTACCGGGTTCCTTGATTCCTGTGACTGCTACTAGACTACTGTAAGCTAATCCAATAAATTCCCTTTTTGAGATAATTCATCCTAGCAATTCTGTTCCTCTAGAGAACCCTGACTAATACCACCTCCCTGGTCATGAGATTGTGGGGTTTATTTTCATGCTTTCGTGCCTCCACTTAGCACCCTGCCACAAGCTGGCATGTGGAGAACATATACAAAGCGTTGACTGTTGACTCATCACTCTATGTTTTCTCAATAAGAGAATGCAACAGGGCTGATGCCTTGACTCAGTGGATAAAGCACTTGCCACACAAGTGTGGCTGTCGGAGCTTGTGTCCCTGAAGACCACATGTAGAAAAGCCCAACAGTGTGGCAGGCATTTGTAATCCCATCATGTCTATTGTGAGGAGAGCAGTGGAAATGGAAGAATCCACTGGAAGCTTGTGGTCCAGCTCACCTGGAGAACAAGGCTGTGAACAGGGAGATTCCCTGCCTCAAATAGGTGGAGGTCAAGAATTAACGCTCAAGGTCTGAAGAGATGGCTTAGCAGTTAGGGCACATACCTGTGAAGCCTAAGAACGCAGATTGGATTCTCCAAGTCCCACATAAGCCAGCTGCACAATGGTGACACATGCATCTGGAATTCGTTTTCAGTGGCTGGAGGCCTTGGCTTGCCCATGCACTTTCTCTCTCTCTCTCTCTTTCTCTCTCTCTCTCTGTCTAATAAATAAGAATGAACAAAAAAAAATTTTTGAGAAATAAAATCTTTAAAAAAAAAAAGAATTAACACTCAAAAGTTGTCCTTTGACCTCCATAAGCATGTCCTGGCACTCACTGAAATAAACACATACACATGCTTCAAACATGCATGTACCAAAAAAAACACACACGCAAGAACAAACACCATCTCTATGTAGTTTTGAATGTCCTTCATAATCTTGGCATATATACAGAGTGAACCCATGCTTGGACGTAAGGTAATAACAGCGTCTTCTATTTGCTGCCTTGCGGAGGTAGTACTATGCAGCAGTCAGCATGCCCATCATTACTGACAATGCATGTTATCCCCAGTTCCGCCCACAGAAGGAAAGTCCACTTTCTGTCTAGCTTTGCTTGAGTACAAGCATTGTTACCATCCCAGGTGTGGTGGTTTGACTCAGGTGTCTCCCATAAACTTAGGTGTTCTTAATGCTGGTCTCCACAGCTGATGGCAAGTGGAAATTGAAGTCTCCTGGAGGCAGTGTATTGTTGGGGGCAGGCTTATGGGTGTTGCAGCCAGATTCCCCTAGCCAGTTTTTGCCACACTCTCCTATTGCTGTTGTTTGCATGATGTTGGCAAAGGGGTGATATCCACCCTCTGCTCATGCCATCATTTTCCTTGCAATCATGGAGCTTCCACTCGAGTCTGTGAGCCAAAATAAACCTTTTTCCCACAAGCTGCTCTTGGTAGGGTGATTTCTGTCAACAACATGACCCTGACTGCAATAGCCATCAATGTAAAGGACCAACCTAGCGCACTGTGGAAGGGACAGGCAATCAAGATCCCTGCGAACTAAGCTATGACTCAGGGCTGGAGAGTTAATACAACCTTGAGGTAAAATAGTAAAGGTGTGCTGCTGACCTTCCCAGCTGAAGGGCAAATTGCTTCTGGTGGTCCTTATGGATAGGTATGGAGAAGAAAGCATTCACAAGATCAATAGCTGCAGACCAGGTACCAGGAGATGTGTTAATCTGCTCAAGTAAAGAAACCACATATGGTACAGCAGCTGCAATTGGAGTCACCACCTGATTAAGTTTCTGATAATCCACTGTCATTCTCCAGGACCCATCTGTCTTCTGAACAGGCCAAATAGGAGAGTTAAAGGGAGATGTGGTGGGAACCACCACCCCTGCATCCTTCAAGTCCTTTATAGTGGCACTAATTTCTGAAATCCCTCCAGGGATGTGGTGCTGTTTTTGATTCACTATTTTCCCTGGTGGTGGGAGACTCAGTGGCTTCCATTTGGCCTTTCCATAATAGCCCTCTCTCCACAAGTCAGGGAACCCATGTGGGGGTTCTGCCAACTCCTAAGTATATCTATCCCAATTATGCATTCTGGGACTGGGGGAATAACCACAGGGTGCGTTCGGGGACCCACTGCACCCACTGTCAGTCTAACATTTGCCAAAACTCCATTGATCACCTGACCTCTGTAAGCATCTACTTTAACTGGTGGGCCACGGTGCTGTTTGGGGTCTCCTGGAATCAATGTCAGTTCAGAGCCAGTGTCCAGTAGGCCCCGAAAGGTCTGATTATTTCCTTTCCCCCAGTGTACAGTTACCCTAGCAAAAGGCCACAGGTCCCTCTGAAGAAGGATAGGTGTAAGTTTAATATTGAAACTTTTGGTGGTTGCAGGAGGGTCCTTCCTTGAGGGGACTCAGACACCCCTTCAATCAAGGGGCTCAGGATCTGTAAACTGGCTCAACTCTGGAAACTGAGTAAGTGGTCTTGATTCTCTGTTGCTATAATTCAAAGTGGCTTTATGATCCCTTGCTCTGGAACTTTTCTGCTTATACAGATCAAGCAGGAGCGCAGTAGGGTTCTTATCTATTTGACTTCTGGGAACACCATGTTTATTCAGCCAGTGCCAAAGGTCCATACGAGTCATACCTTTATGTTCACTTTTTTTTTTTTTTTCCCTATGCTGTCTATTATGAAAAACCGGCTCACCTCGCCTTTGCCAATTCAGTACTGCCACTTGGCTTATGTTACCCTGAGATCCAGGTAAACCCATTGCATCTAAGTCACCTAATACAGCAACTGCAACTCCCGCTGTGATGTCTTCTTTACATAAAAGACCAAGGATGGATGACTTTAAGTCTGCTGGCGTTCCCCTCACAGATCTGTTTCTTATAGTCTTAGTAAAGGCACATCTTCTGGATGCTTCCACGGTGGGGACAAAAATGGGTTTATATCCAGCATTCTAAGTTCTCTGAGCCTTTAAAAAAAAATATTTTATTTTTATTTATTTATTTGACAGAGAGAAAGAGGGAAAAGAGAGAGAGAGAATGGGCATGCTAGTACTTCCAGCCACTGCAAACAAACTCCAGACTCCTCATGCATCTGGCTAACATGGGTCCTGTGGAATTGAACCTGGGTCCTTTGGCTTTTCAGGCAAATACCTTAACCACTAAGCCATCCCTCTAGCCCTCTCTGAGCCTTTTAATCCCTTAATCAACATTAAGCCAAGGGATATCAGGCAGAGCAAGCTCATTCTCAGTAGGACATCTTTGGATCCATACTTCAGCCAACCAAATAAACTCTTGGCACCTCTTCCAACTGCATGATCTGCAGTGTTAAATCTAAAATCTCTGCTCAGTGGGCCCATTTCAATAAATTCAGTCTGATCTAATCTTATATTCCTTCCGCCATCATCCCATGCCCTTAAAATCCATTCCCACACATATTCCCCATGCTTCTGCCTGTACAAGGTAGAGGGCTCCCAAAATTCTTTAGGGGTGTACCTCATCTCCTCCTGTGTCACACTTTCTATCTCACCTTTAGGGGCCTGCCTAGCCTTCCATCTGGTTATAGGCCCAGAGGCAAAGATGGGTGGGAACTGAGAAGCACCAACACCTCCTGCTGATTCCTCAGACAAAGAGGGATTAATTCCCTCAGGCAAGGGTGGGGAGGTCAGGGTGTAGAGGTGGGAAAACAACTGCTGCTAGGGGAGGGCAGGTCATAGCTTCATCCAAAACAACTTCTTCAGAATCTGACACTTCGATGTCCATGTCCCCAGGTTCTTCGGGGTCTTCCCATACAGCACCATCCCCAAGTCACAGGATCCCACTCTTTTCCAATCAGTGCCCTCACTTTAACTTCTGTTAGTTGGTGAGTCTGGGACTTGAGTTTATGTTGCAAGTTAGCCAGTCCCACAGTGAGAGCTTGAGTTTGGTTTTTTGCAACTTGAGCCCTGTTCTGGATAGAGAGAAGACTCCTCCAGGGCTTCCTGAGAAACCTTGAGATCATGTACGTGAGTCTTAAGCTTGGAATTTTCCTTTCTGAGCTTCTGCTGTTCCCTCACTGGTTTGTCCAGAGATGCTAGAAGCAACCAACCAGCCTAGCCTCAAATACTCAATTTTTTTTTTCAAGGTAGGGTCTCACTCTAGTCCAGGCTGACCTGGAATTCACTATGTAGTCTCAGGGTAGCCTCAAACTCACAGCAATCTTCCTACCTCTGCTTCCCAAGTTCTGGGATTAAAGGTGTGCTCCACCACGCCCAGCTCAAATATTCAAATATTTCAAATACAGAGTCACGGAATCCCTTGCTTTTCATAAGACATGACTCAGGATCACCAAATACATCTATCTCATCTATCTAAGTCTATCAAGGAGTTCTTTAAATAGTGCACAGCATGGGTTATTAGTGCCCTCCTTATTTCCAGTAAAAGCGCTCTTCTTATCACCAGCAGGGCCTTTAGTAGCATTGAAGTTGGGGAGCCAACCCCAGGTAGCACCAAGCCCACTAGAGAAATCCATCCTTACAATTCTGTTTCTCCAGCTGTTTTCTGGTACCAAAATCTGTATTAGTCAGTATTCTCTAGTGGAACAGAAGTGCTAGAATGAATTATATTCAAAAGGGAATTCGCTAGATTAGTTTATGGCAGTCCAATAGCAGTTGCAGGCCTGAGGGTCAAGGGACCCGGGTCCTCATGGCCAGATGCCTTAGCAGTCCCAATCCAGCCTGAAGGCTTCCTGAGGAGCCACTGGGTTTTGATCCATGCAAGTCTTCAATCCACACTGGAAGGGAGCAATAGCTCTGGCAGCCAAGTGGAAGGAAGGAGGGGGCCCTTTTCACCCAGAGCTTCCTTATATGAAGTCCCCCCTCTGAGCGGGGCCACCCACTCCGGGGGAAGGGCTCACTCTGGAGGAAGGACTTCCTCCTTCAGTGAATCCTTCTGGAAGCAACCTCAGAGACCCACCCAGAAGGGATTTCTAAATAGATCAAGTTGACAACACCTTAACCATCACAGCTTCCCACTCCCTGTGTAGCTGAAGATGATCTTCCAAGCCTCTTGACTCCATCTCTTGGGTGGTGGGCTTATAAGTGTGCACCATGTCCAGTGTATGTGCTCCTGGGAGTTAATACAGGGCTGCTTGCAAGCTTGGTGAATGCTTCTAGTGTTCGAGACACACCCCCAGCCCAAGATTCCTGTGCTGTGTACCAGGCCACCCACGATCCAGCATCTTCATGCTGTCGTTTTTGTTCTTTTGAGACAGAGTCTTCCTGTGTAGCTCTGACTGGCCTTGAACTCATGACTCAGCCTCCATGGTGCTGGGAGTTCAGGTGTGCACCACCCCACCAGCTTTGTTTAGCATTATTAATTGGTTTCCCCTTCTGAGAATAACTGGTCTAGAAGCATAAAGGTGAATTCTTTGAGGTGTGGTGTCTTAATGTGGCCATCTAATGGAAAGTTTTCAACAATGAAATGCAGTTCTCTTAGCTTCTTAAACAGCCCGCCCCCCATTCAAGTGACTACTTCCTGTGGCATACCGTTACAGTGTGCTGTAAGGACTTCCTGTGTGCCCAAGCAGCTGGGTTTCAGCAGCACCTTTGTTTCTGCCAAGCTGTATCCTTGAAGTACTTCAGAGTGGCTACTTTGCAAAGTTGTTATAGAATATTTAAGAACCATCTAGAATGACCCACCCCATCCAACACCTGCCCTGCTCACAGCAGGGTCTCCCGTCTAGGTTGTGTGTTTGGCAATAGGCTCAGCCTGTCTAAGAGTCTGACAACAAGTCCAGCTGATGAGAAATAATTTGAAAACCAGATCACATGATATGTCTACACAAGCGCACAGTATGTATCTGAGCCATACTGTTGGGATTCCTGTTTTTTGTGTTTTTTTTTAAGATAATCCTGATAGATTCTCCCTGGGCTCATCATTCATATCTTCCCTGTGGGATTTTCTTGCTTCTGCTGAAAACAGTGGCCAGAGAGTGGCCATCTCTGAACCATGAGTCCAGACTTCATTGTGGCCACAACCCTGCGTGGAAGAATGTCCTGTTTTTCTATCAAAGGGAGGCTGTGGCTCAGATCACCTAAAACAAAAAGGGAACAGCTGGAAGGAATGGTCAGAAAACAGGATGGGCTTTTTGGAGAAGTTCTTTTCATCAGTGAAGGGTAAGGTGAGAAAGAGCCATGGTGCGGCCAAGTGAAGTTCGCAGTCAGACTAGAAGCTGAGGCCAGGTTCTTCCACAGCCACCTCTCACCTCCAGGACAGGGCAAGACACGGCCATCTACCGCTTTGACTTTTCCACTCTTTTAATGCAGATAAGGCACTGTGTGGCTCTCCTGGAGGTCTGGTTTCCCTATTTGTTGATGCAATGGAAACGACCCCAATGTCTAACCACTTAAAGACTATTTTTAATCAGGCTCTTTGAGTGATTTAATCTAAACACACACTTGCCCCCCATTATCATCAAGGGAGCGTCTACGCCTGGGAACAACACAGCTGACCACAGTTTACTCCAAGTGGTTCCAGAAGTTATGTTTTTAACAGAATCTTGGGCATATGTCATGGTAAAAAGAAAAAAAAAAAATTGTATCTCTGATGTTACAGTGAGATTAAGAAGTTGGCATAGTGCCTGGATCCAGGGCCTCAATTTCTTGTGAAAACTCTTCTGTAATGGTTCTGACTGTAAGCAGCCTCTCCCCCATAACCAAATCCATAGGGTAACACTAACCACCAGGAGCTCAGCAAAGAAGACAACCTGGGAATGGACTCATTTTACTTTTTATTGCATGAGCCTCTGACTCCAACAAGACCTTTCTTTTGAATGTAAATGATAGTATTGACTAGTGAGGAAGATAGAATCTGTGATTTTCCTAATCCCTGGTGAGATAGGTAGAGAATGGTGTGTGTGTGTGTGTGTGTGTGTGTGTGTGTGTGTGTGTCTGGCTTTTCCCCTCCCCAAGATTTCATTTTATGGCGGATTAATCAACATCTGTAAGAAGTTTGCAAACTTATCTACTTTTATTAGCATTGCAAGATTCCAGACCTTTGACCAACATTTTTTCCATCCCCTTTCCAAGCCAACAACAAAACTGTCCTATGCATAATGGGTCTTGTAGTCTGAACCACTTTGAAGCTAGTAAGAAGTACTAAAAAAAAAAAAAAAAAAAAAAACCCTCCTATTTGCCCTTTCACCCCCCAAATTGTAGAAAGCAGTTTTGCAGTTATATAGTATTCAGATTTACAAATCATGGGGTCATTTAGAGTTACATGACATCCACTGGGAAGTAACCATCCAATTCAGAGAGAGAAGGAATCAATTTTGGAGAGGGAGCTTGAGACTGTAATTTGGTAAAAGGTGGCCATGGGACTCACTATGCCCTCTTCCTTAGAATCAGAGCCAGCTGCTTTTTATTGTCCCCTCTGGGCTGTCTAGGGGCCCTCCCAGTCAACGGGCATCCTGGACTACTTGGGTATAAGCAGAAAGCTGCCTTATCCATACCCAGGCTTTCTGGCTCGTAGCCTTGGCCGGTCCCTCAAGCCTGTGTGTGTGTGTGTGTGTGTGTGTGTGTGTGTGTGTGTGTGTGTGTGTGTGTGTGTGGTGTGTCTGTCTGTATGTCCTTGTGTGGAACCAAGATGGGGATGGCACTGGGATCCATGGCAAGTGCAGATTAACATTTATTGTGCGGATTTCCTGCAAGCACAAGAACCTGGGAACAGTGACAAAGAGAATCATGGGAGAAGAGCGCCTGGCAAGGCAGGCAGCAGCTGAAAGCGTACAGGAGGGAAAGCGGGTCACAGAGAGCTCCAGAGGAAGGGAGTGGCCGGTAGGTCAGGGCGGAACGGAGCCCCTTAGTCTCCCATAACTAAACTCTCAGAAGCGCCGGCTTTTCCAAGAAGCGCCTTCGTTCTGCATCTACCACCCAAGATCACCCACCATTTCTCTCCTGCTCCGGGGAGAGGGAAATTCACACGATGTCCCTCTTCCTCCATGGAAACACCAATCCGGTTAGAGGCTCTCCCAGTACCAAGCCCAGCATGTGGCACACTGTCTAACATGACCTTGGAGCCATCACAGGAGGAGATGTTCTCAGTACTCCTCCCTCCCAGAAGTGGAGATCAAGACCAGGGCTTTGGCACATATCCATGCACATTGGACAGCTCATAACACCCAGGAGACCAAGGGCAGTCCCACGTGGCCCTGGACCCAAACCATCACGACAGTCTCTTCCCACCACCTTGCAGGGCCAGGCCACACCTGCTGCTGGTCACAGCTGGGTCCAGACGTCAGAGCAGCAGGAGCCCCACCACACCTTTGAACATGGCGTCTCTTCACAGTCCCTGCTGCGGCTGTGGGGTGTATATGCACTCATGCGGATGCAGAGGCATGCAACCCAAGTGCACACATACCGAGGCCAGAGGAGGACAGGTAGGCTCCTCCGTCACTCTTCCACCTTCCTTTCCTAAGATGGAATCTCTCACTGAACCCGGAGAGCCCCATTTTTTAGCTAGCAACCCCCCTGTCTCTGCTCCCCTAAGCGCTGGCATTACAGACGTGTGTGGCCACATCCAGCGGTCCACACAGGTGCTGGGGATCAAATTCAGGTTGCCATGTCTATGCGACCAGCACTTTTACTCAATGAGCCATCTCCTCAGCTCCCTCCATACCATTCTTAAGCACAAAAATTATAAACTAAATTTCCATTTTCTATTTCTACCACAGGATTAACAAATACGAAATTCTGTCGTTTTGGCCAGGCATGGTGGCTCACACCTGTAACCCTAACACTTAGGAGGCTGAGGAAGGAGGAATGAGCAAGTTCCAACTTAGCCTGAGGATGGAGTAGGAAAGAAAAATTAATGCATTGTTTTACTAATGAGTACTTAAGGGTATTTTTTTTTATTTCTAGGTACTAATAATGGTTTCAACCAGAAAAAGTTTAGTTTAAAGAAATGAGCAGGTTGGAAGCTGGAGAGATGGCTCAGCTGCGTTTTATTGTCCTCTCTAGGCTGTCTGGGGGCCTTCCCAGTCAATGGGCATCCTGGACTACTTGGGTACAAGCAGGAAGCTGCCTTATCCATACCCGGGCTTTCTGGCTCATAGCTTTGGCCGGTCCCTCAAGCTTAAGGCACTTGCCTGCAAAGCCAAAGGATCCCAGTACAACTCTCCAGGACCCATATAAGCCGGATGCACGAGGGGGCACATGCATCTGGAGTTCATATGCAATGGCTGGAGGCCCTGATGTGCCCATTCTCCCTCTCTCTTTCTCTCTGCCTCTTTCTATCAAATAAATAAATATATTTGAAAAAAAATAAACAAGAAATGAGCAGGTTGACCAGACAAGGAGCACACTGACCTTCATTGGCTCCTTGTTCTGAAATGTGTTGGTTTACAGTCATGTCATAAACTATTCACTTGTAACATGCCAACAATATTCATTGTTATGGGCTCGTGAAATTAGCGCACTCATTACAAACATAGTACCAAGGGGAAGGTTGAAGTGATTCCTCTCTCATCTCCAAGTCTAGCTTCCAAGGCTAAGAGAAAACTAGGATTCCAGCGAGAAGAAAGTGGATCAGTCTATCTCAAAGTGCACATGCCACATGTCAGTCTTATGGGGGAGGAAAGGGGGTGACAAATGCCATAAACACAAGTTTGTGAAGAGATATGTGTGTTTTTCTTTCAATTACTTTCTGGTCCCGGTCCCAGCTTCCCCACTATGAGGGTGCTATTCTGTGGAAGAAGGCATTGGCCACTGGAGTCACAGTTCCAAAATCTGTCTGGAATCTGATCTGAACATATAACCTGTCTGGCTTTGCCCAGAGGACTGTGAAGGTAGAGCAGAAAGCATGCAGCGTTTCATTACAGGTCGCACCAAGCTGTCACTCTAGCAAATGTGTTAGATCATGAAAAATCACTTTCCAGGCAGAAGCTGGCTCCCTGAGGCTCCTAGACGATGGGTGTGAGATGGAGACCACTTCATCTACAGGCATGGGCGTGATCTTGTGGGGAGGCAGGAGACGTGGACAGATTGAGGATTCAAGGGTGTGCGGCAGCTCTGCTTTTTCTAGCCCAGCCTCAGTTTCCCCATCTGGATAGTGAGGATGCTAGCTGTTTTCCAGGCACTGGCCGCAAGACCTCATGTAAAGGAGTCTGTGCTCTAGAGCGGGCACCTGGAGACACTATTTCCCCCTTTCTGAGCATGCCCTGAGCTCACCACAGCCTTCTGGCTTCAGTTCTGAGTCCCCTGTTGGACCATCAGCTTTGCCATTATTTAGGTGTGAGCCTTCCTTGGGAGAGACCATAAGGTCCCCCTGGTGCCGACATACACCTCAAGAGACGAGACTTCCATCCACGTGAGGAATGTGCTCTTCTGTGGTAGGTTTTAGTGGATGGTAAGACACCGTCCCTGGTGTGTGAGGTTTGAACAGCCCTGAAAATGCCCCGGGGGAGCCTGTGTGGGTTCTCCTCTCGTCAACAGCTCACCTACTGCTGGGATTCTCAGGACCTTCAGACAACGCCAACACCCTCCCCCTCTGTTTTGTTCGGACAACCAAGCTGCGTGTGTCAGGGCTGAGGCACCCCCCACCTCCTCCCTGCACAGCCATGGTGGTGGAGACTTCTCCCACCCGCTAAAGGAGCAAGGACTGCCTCATCTCCATACAGCAAGAGCTCCCCTCTCTGGAGTGCTAAGCACAGCTGGAAAAACCCCACAGGGGATCCTTTGCCGTCCTCTCCACTGGCAGCTGTAAGTGGGTTCTTGCTGCAAAGCAGTTCTCTTCATCCAAGAGGCCCCCGAATCAGAGAAACATAAGAAAGAAAATCAAACTCACTCCTAGACTTATCCAAGAGAATCGCTCATCTTCTCCTGTATGGAACCACAATGTAAGGGAGGTTCCAAACCAGTTCTAGGTGACCTCAGGCTCACTGACTTTTTGTTCTGTCCCCAGACCTGTGTCTATCAGACCTATTTTCAGTGGCTATGTCACACACATGCACTTCTAACAGCACACACGCTAACACAGACATGTCATTGAAGTCATGAGACCTAGTGCTCAGTGGATTATCTCTAATATGGCTAAATTAACCCAAGCTATAAGCCTTTGGTGTGACATGAAATTTGGAAGCCCGTGGTAGGAAACCATCCCCATTACTATTAAACTTCAAGTATTATGGACCCTGTAGCTTCAACAGTACAAGCTGACAAGAAGGTTAATCTACCAAAGTCAGCCTCTTGTGATCCAGTATCAAGAGGGCAAAGACACAGGACATGGTTTTACGAGGAAGAGTCATTTAAGAGGACACAGGAAGGATGGTTAGAATGATATCCTAAAGTGGGGGAAGTAGAGCCACCATCCTGAGCGTGAGTCACTTCCCGTGGGGTAGGAAACAGAAACAGAGACCGAGGGACGAGCATGGTGCTGCCAGTGTCCCTGTCCCAAAGAGCCATCTTCAAAGGCCAGCTCCTCTCCAGTGTCTCCGAAGAAGATGTCTACTAAATACCTACAAAGTGGATAGGGCACGGGAGACCTGACTTCCACCCTGAAGGACTCAAGGGTTGGGAGACAGAGAGTTCAGAAGTCACCACGACTCCTGGTGGCATTCTGGAGCCCAGGGTGCAGCAGGGCGGGGCGGGCGCCCTCTCAGAAGCACATGCCATTGCGCTGACCCTCGGGCACAGATGCCCAGGCTGGGCAAGCGCAAAACGCATTTCTGGAAGGTTGAGCCAAGCCAGCACGAGTTACAGCATACGTGTGCGTGCCTGGCCCTCTCCCAGCTGCAGAGGAGGGTGGAAGCAGAGTTAAATTAGGTCCTCAGCCTCGGGATTAGCCAGCCACATTCCCCAAGGCTTAGCTGTCCCCTGGCCAGCTTCTCTTGCCAGCACTGCAGCCCCCTGCACCCCGGGGAGGACTCAAAGGCCAGAGACCAGGATGGCTGCAGTCAGCCCACCTGGGTTCTCACCTAGCTACTAGTAGGTCTCTAGAACCTTCTCTCCGGTGTGTGCAGTTCCCTTGGAACAATTGTCTTTTGTTTTTATCTCACTTCCCTCTCTATTCTGAGAAAAGACCTCACTGACGACGAGCGGTGACACTGGTGTTCTGAGCACCTGACGGGCAGCGTAACCGGAGAAGTGCAGCTGGCCAGTCCTCTGCACCAAGGGGGACGCACGAAGGTCCTCTGCTCCCAGGGAGGATGACCAGAGTCTCTGCCTAACATAGCTGCAGCCTCTTTCTGAAGTGGGTCACTTTCTGAATGTCACTGGAACCCGAGTAAATGAGGTATTTTCAGGAGCCCATGAAGTTCATAGGCAAAGTACCCCGCTGGTGATATCAAGAGTGAGAGACTGGTCAGCGGTTAAGGCTCTTGACTGCGAAGCCTGATGGCCCAGGCCTGGCTCCCTAGTGCCCACGTAAAGCCAGATGCACAACGTGGACCTGGAGCTGTTTTCAGGGCTGCAGGCTGTGGTGTGCCCACTCTATCTGTACATCTTTTATCACTCTCTGCTTGCAGATAAATAACTAAAAATATCCTTTTTTTAAAAAAGATTGAGGGCTGGAGATGGCTTAGTGGTTAAGGCACTTGCTTGCAAAGCCAAAGGACCCCAGCTCTATTCCCCAGGACCCATGTAAGCCTGATGCACGAGGTGACGCATGGTTCTGGAGTTTGTTTGCAGAAGCTGAAGGTCCTGGTGAGCCCATTCTCTTTTCTCTATCTGCCCCTTTCTTTGCTCTCTCTCTCAAATAAATAATTAGTTTTTTTAAAAAAAGATTGATATACATATACACACCCTTTGTGACTATAGCACTGATTTAAGTATTTGGAACCATAACACTATGTCTTAGTAGCAGAGTCATGTTTCTGCTATGCCCAGAGAAGCCCTGCAGATGAACAGTCACCAATGATCCCCTGACTTGAAGGGCTCATCAGCCATCCCCTCCCACAGCCTGTTCACACAACTTCGCTTTTTCCCTGGCCACATGCATGAGGCATCTACCCTGTGAGGTAATACACTACATTGATCTCCCAGTAAGAGAGAGAGAGGGCTGGTGAGATGCTTTAGAGGTTAAGGTGCTTGCCTGAGAAGCCCAAGGACCGAGGTTTGATTCCCGACTACCCACATAAGCCAGATGCACAAGGGGGCACAAGTATCCGGAGTTAGTTTGCAGTGGCTAGAGGTCCTGGCATTCCCATTCCTTCTTTATCTGCCTTTTTCTATTTCTCTCTCTTTCTCTCTGTCTCTCTGAAATAAATAAAATCGAATAAGCAAGGGAAACAGCAAGTCCCTGACAACCCCAAAGGTAGCCAGGCAAATCTAAGGCACTTGACTGAGTGGGGCACCCACCATCATGTCTGATGCGGGGAGTCCTGTGTCATTCCCAACACTCTTCACTGCTCATGGGATGGCAGTCACCTCTCCTAACTCACCATTTTGTGGATTGTGAGCTACACAAAATTCTCTGCGTTTGTGTTCTTTGTAAATCAGAACCAAGAGAGTGGACAGTCCCAAGGAATGGCTGGGACCACGTGAATGTCACTAGGTACATCACCTGATAATCCATGAGCCTGTCTCAAACAGAGCATGTGTCCGACCTTGGCATGGTAACTGTATACTGCTCACACTCACCCTTCTTTTTACTTACTGATTCATTTATTTGAGAAAACAAGAAAGAGAAACAGGGAGAGATAGAGAATGGGTGTGAGAGGGCCTCTACCCACTTTAAATGAACTACAGACGCATGCACCACCTTGTGCATCTGGCTTATGTGGGTTCTGGGGAATCAAACCTGTGGCTTTGCAGGCAAACGCCTTAACCGCAAAGCCATCCTCCAGCCCCACACTCACCCTTCTGAAGCGGAGTCTGTGGCATGTGCCCAGGTGAGCGCCTTGCTCCGCGTCCCGTCTCTTCCTGTAATGCTCCTGAGAGACTTGGCGGCAGTGTGCGCGCGTGCTTGTGACTGTCTCTGGGTGGTGGGGCAGGGACAACCGTCACCTACGACTCTGCACTGAGGGCTTCAGCTTCCAAAGCTTCAGGAAGCAAGAAGCGCTTCAGAGGTCCCCTTTGCCCTGGGGAGTGTGTGCCAGAATGAACCAGATGCATTAGAAGACACTCATCAGGGCCGGAGAGATGGCTTAGCGGTTAAGGTGCCTGCCTGGGAAGCCAGAGGACCCAAGTTCAATTCACCAGCTTCCATGTAAGACAGATGCACAAGGTGGCACATGCGTCCCGAGTTCATTTGCAATGGCTGGAGGCCCTGGTGTGCCCATTCTCTCTCCCTCGCTCTCTCTCTCTCTCTTTCTCTCCTTCTAATGTATAAAATTAAAATCAAAAAAGAAAAAAGACACATTTTCACTGACATGTACAATCTAGATTTAAATTACTATTCTACGCAATATGTGCTATATCACATATAACTTACATTGGCGATCTATAAATATGTCAGGAGTATGGAAAAGGGGAGCAAAGAGACGACTGAGAGCCAGCTCTGGTGACTGTCCACGGAGGAGGCACCTTGAGGGATAATGAACTACCACACAGCATGGTCCCTCTGTGCTCTGCTGGGCAACAAGATGCTTCTAGTGTATCGCACAGAACAGGAGAAAATTGAGTCAGAGAGCCACACCTGCCAGGGAAAGACGCTGGTCCTCACACTCCAAAAATGTCGTGACCGACACGTGGGAGTCACACGCCCCTGAGCAAGGAAAGTTTGAGTCAGTTGAGGTTAGACTCAGATTTCAGCCGGCCCTTGAGAGTGTTAGCAGGGTACACGCGGCTCCCACGGGACGCTGGCGACAGCAGAGCAAGTACCAGCACCTTCCGAGGCTCAGTGAACCGAGAACTCTTCCGCCCTCCAACAGGAGGTGACCCCGTCCCGGAACCACTTACCATTGCACAGCAAGTAAGTTGCAGAGTGGCAAGTCAAACCCATTGTTGGTGGCCCCCAGTGCATTCTCTTCCTGTGGCCCAACATTGTCTGGGGACAAAGCCAATTACTATAGTCAACCTGGTGTCAAACGTCTTCAAAAACGGTAGGGCGGGCGGAACTGGGGAGATCGGCTCGGTGACTAAAAACACTGGCTAAGAGAGTGCCGCTTTCTCAGTGAATCTGATCTCAGCACAAGGGTGAAGGAGACAGACCCTGAGGACACTCAGCACCTACCAAAGCAGAGATCCAGAGGCTCCTAAGAGCCCATCACTGAATAGACTTAAAATGCACCCAGCATGGCTCAGGGAATTTTGCAGAAGAGGAGCCAGAAAGATGGCTAGAGCCACAAGTTGGGACGTTATTAAAGCACAGACACTGCCTCTCCCCCATAACTGACTGCTGCCCCCAGGATGCATGACCCACAATCCCCATGGGGTTGACCTGCATCCCCAGTGAGGAGGGCCTCTCTGAAAAAGGGACAGGGAGGAGGGAAAGGATGGTACCAACATGTGTTGTTTACGTACTAAGTATGGCCATATCTAACAAAAATAAGTAAATTGAAAAAAATACGCTTGCTAGATAAGCCTGGTGACTTGAGTTTGAACCTCCAGGCTGCACATAAAGCTGGGTTCACAAGTGCCTGTGGCTATGACAGGCAAAGTTAAAAGGACCCTGAAGCCCACCAGAGCGTGAGAGACCCCATCTTAAAACCACACATTCCTTCCTGGCTTGACTTCAGAGTGATGTGGAGAAGAAACCTCTGGCCAACTGGTATAGATGCCCAGTGCTTTTGAAGGAGGGAGGGCTTTGGGACTGACCAGGACAAGGTCAGTTCTGCATGGTGATGCTGCCCTGAAGAGAGACTTGACCAAGCACAAGTGGGGAGTGCTTGCTAGGGCAGGAAGGATGTCACACAGGGGACAGGGCTGGGGACTGTATGGTGAGTGGCCCTCAGAGTCAGGGAGGCCCTGCGAGCTTACAGCTGTGCATGGCTTTCCTTAACTAGCGCTTTCATCAGCAGAATTTTAAAATGCTACAAACTAAGTTCTTCCTCTTCTTTTTTCCCCCACTGAGGTAGGTCTTGCTCTAGTCCCAGGCTGATCTGGAATTCACTATGCAGTCTCAGGCTGGCCTTAAAGTCACAGCAATCCTCCTACCCCAGCCTCCCAAGTCCTGGGATTACAGGTGTGCTCCGCCAAATCTGGCCAAGTAGACTTCTTTAAAGTGATAAACTCTTGGCTTTAAACATTTAAATACTTGTTTAAATAAATATTCAAATGAATCTGTGGATAAGAGGAAACTCTAGAAACGTCTTGGGGGTTATAAAACAAGTGTTTAGGGTGGGAAATTTTGGAAATTTATACGGAAGGTGAGAGGAATTTCTAGGTCCTGGTAAACTCAGTTTGGAATGTAGGGAGGCAAGTCAACAGTCCAGTGATCATGGATAGCCACGGCGTCTCACCCTCCCAGAAGCACAGCCCCCCGTAGTGCCCTCAGGACTGGTCAGCCTAGGGCTCAAGCCCCTCGCGTTTTGTGATGGTCCAGATGGTCATGGGGCAATGAGTTCACTATTCCAAACGTGTCCTGGGCTGCACCTCACAGGGCCGGTTTGTACTGTTTTGGTTTGGTTGGTGGCTGGACAGTATGGATGTGGCTCTGCCATGCCCATGGCATCACATGGGGACTTGCTTGGGTTTTTTTTTTATTGTCCTTTTGTTGATGCTAGTTATCTGCATCTCCTTCTCTAGAGCATTCTTTGTGGAGGGCTGATGAGAGCAAGGCTGCCTGTGTGTCTGAGTTTATAATGGCTTGCCAGTCTTGTATTTAACCATCATTTTCTGGAATCCAAAATATTTGCTTAGCAATTTTTTTTTCTGGGCATTGATAATATTATTCTACGTTTTTTATTGAAAATTTCTGAAGATGATCTGAATGTCTTTTCTTCACAAATTAAATTATTGCATGGACTAAATGTCCAAAGGGTTTTATTTCCCTTCTTTTAAAAGCCACATTCATGTCATGAGAACTCATCTTGGTCATTTAAAAAATAGTTATTTATCTTTTTTAAAAAATCTTTTGGGGGGATTTCAAGACAGGGTCTCACTCTAGCTCAAGCTGACCTGGAATTCACTATGTAGTCTTAGGGTGGCCTTGAACTCATGGCTATCCTCCTACCTCTTTCTCCCAAGTGCTGGGATTAAAGGTGTGCACCACCACACCTGGATATTTTTTAAATATATAGAGAGAGGTAGGGGGAAAGGGCACACACACCAGAGCCCCCTGCCAATGCAAATAACTCCAGACACATGCACCAGTTTGTGCTTCTGGCTAAGGATTTGAACCTGGGTCATCAGGCTTTGCAAGCAAGTGCCTTTAACTGCTGAGCCATCCTCCAGGCCCTACATCTTGGTCTTGGCATAAGATCTGGGTGCAGACGCATTCTTTAAATCAGGAAGTTGCCTAGAGTGACTATGCACGGCCGTTGCCTCACTGTGCTTCTTGGAAGAATTCTGCTATCTACTCTCCGAAACGGGTTCCCCTAGTGCCTAATTCCCACTCCCCACCCCCATTCTCTTGTGGTGTTTGTCTCTTGGTTCACAGCTTTCCTCCCCAGCCTTCCATAAAGGCAGAGTTTCTGCTCATTCAAGACTAATTCCTCGCAGAACGCCACCACAGCCATCTTGGACTTCGCTGATTCTGAGCTGTGTTATCTTTCGTACATTCTCCCCATTTCCTTGCGTTCACTTTGAGGCATTGTGGCTTCGTGCTTCCTGCCTTGTGGACGTGTCTCTCGGGTGTGGCTCTGTTATCTATAGGAACAGTACCTCACGCCCTCTTTCTCCTGGACTGTGTGGAATTACACTGTGTCCCTTTTGAAATTTTTATTCCTTCTTGCATCTCTTTGCCACCTGGGAGAGTTCCTCGGGATTTGTAGGAGGGAATGGTGGCCTCTGGAGCTTCCGTATCAAAGTTCCCATGTTGTATGACTGCAACTCCCTTCAAGGTTGTGGCCAGCCCTGCCCCCTTGGGTTCTGCTCTGTGTGTGGGTGTTGGACCTAGAAGGAAGTCACCTGGGTACCTGGCTTGCTGGAGCGTGGTCCCAGCCCTCCTTAAACACTAAGGTTTTGAAATACATACATGTACAGCTAGTATGCCTTTGCAATGAAAGGTTAAGAAAGACATATTTTAGCTGGTCGCTAGCTATTGGGTGGTTGTCAAGATGATAAGAGCAAAGGTAACGCATTGCACTATTTGAAAGATGCAGATCAGAGTTAACATGGACAATGTGATTGAACACTCCAAGTGGCATCTTGGCACATTAAAATAGAGGCTAAACCTGAGATTCACTTTTTTCTCTCTCTCTTGTGACTTGCTTAGAATTTTAAAAATGACTCCCATCCTGTTCAAATGCCAGTTAAGTTTCACTCACAGTAAGATCTTTTTTCCAAGTTGTAAACTTTGCAGTTGGCTTCAGACAGAGTGAGTTCACAGAACATAAGGACCTCAGCACCCACAGCCCTGCCCTGTATTCCTAATCCATCCTGAAGAACGCCAGGCCCTTTCCTCCTTCTCCCAACCTAGACCAATGAAGAGCGTGCAGCCCTGGCTTGCCTTCCTTCCATGAGGAGGACTTCTCCTGAACTTCATGCGATCGCTTTCATCTTTACTAAACGGGGGTGGAAGAGAAAGGCATTTGGGGATTGCAGAAAGGCTGCCTCTGTAAAGACCCCTCCCTCTCTTTTTCTTCTTCCTCTCTCTCTTCCTATCGCTCTCCCTCTCCTTCCTCCTCCTCTTCTCCTTCTTCTTCCTCTTCCTCTTCTTCTTCTTTCTCTCCTTCTTCCTCTCCCTCTCCTTCCTCCTCCTCCTCCTCTTCTCCTTCTCCTTCTTCTTCCCCTCTCTGCCTTTCAAGCAGAAATAGCTGTGTGCTACAGCATAGGCCCTGGGGTATAACTGTTTCCCTGAAGTTGAGAGGTTCCTTCCAGCAGGTAAGAGGGAAACTCCTAAGTCTCAGGAAGTAAAGGAAACTCACAAGGCTCAGGAAGTTCCTAAAGCTTAAGTGGTGCACAAGCCCCTCCCCCCAGGTGGCTACATAAGCAGTAACCATTGCTGAGGAGAGGAGACTCTGCGAGCAGTAGAGTGGCCTGCAAGCCCGCACTTGTGCAGGGGTCTAGAGTATGGAGTTGCCACCTATGCCAGGGTGGGCTTTTCAGTGACGCAGCCGCCCTCAAGTCACCCAGCTCCTGTAAGTGCCCCCCCCCCCCGGCTCACACTCTTATGTAACTGCAGTGAGCACTGCTTCCCTAAACTATGCCTGAGGGGAATCATTTCTTTGGTCTGTGGTTTGGTGCCTTATCTAGGGTGAATAGACAGCTCTCTGGTTGTTCACGTCACCCCAGGAAAAACCACATAACAGCCCCCCTGGGAAGGCATGCACATTCCGATTCAGGACCCAGGCCAGCTCCTGGTCCCCCTGTGCATGACCCACACCACACACCCTCCCAGCGCAGGACTGGAGGGTGGCTACTCTGGTTTTCCTGTCTGCACACGTGATCCTGGGTGTGAACAGTGTTGAGAGCCAGCAATCCAAGACAGACTTAGAAGGTGAAGCTAGACACAAATGGACTGTGGAAAGCCATGGCCGTTTTGTTCAGAATGCGTAGATAACGGAGACGTGTGACATCCTTGTAACAAGGGACTACAGAGTTACGTGACTTAAAGACAGCATATGGCCAAGCTTATTGAAGACTCCTGTCAAGGAGATCACAGGAAGGGAAGGCAAGGGCAGGGGTGGGAAGGACAGGGAAAAGAAAGGTGAGAAGGGAGCTCCACGGCCGTTTGTTTCTCCTGTAGCAAGCCAGGAGCTTTCTCTGTTGCCATTTGGCCCTATGAAGGCATTTGGGATAGTCCCCAACATGTAAGGCTGTATCAGATGGTCTCTCATTGCTATACCAAGATGTCCCAAACCTGGGGGCTAAAAACAGCACAGATGTGTCAGTCCATCCTGCAGCCAGTGGTCCTCACAAGTCGAGCAGGCAGAGAGGACCAGCTGTTTTCCTAAGGGCTCGGGCCTCATTCACACCCCCAGCCAGGTAGAGCCGGACTTCTCCCCACAGAGTTTCTGCACACCTGTTCCCAACTCCCCCGCCCCATGGAAATGCCCCTGTGATGGCCTTGGTTCACCAATACGCAGGCTTGGCCTCTTCATCTGAAGATCAGATAATAAGCCATCTCAGTTGCCCTGGCCAAGTGATGTCACTTATTCACAAGTTCCAGAACACATCTGGATGTCACTGTGTCCTAGGAGAACACTGGGTTCTCTAAACTCTCACCCAGCCTATGCCATTCTAATGGACAAACTGGTGGTAAATTCTTTACTTAGCCAAAACCAACAGAAGGGCCCTTTGCTTTCTATGAGAATTAAAAAGAAAATAAAGATAGTACTATGAGAGAAATGGACAATTTTGGATTGGATTATAAACCAGTCAAAGTTAGTTACAGCTAATCAGATAGCTCCTTCAATTTGCAGAGAGCAAAAACAAAGAAGGTTAAGTATATCAGGAATGTAGCATAGCATGCCATTGTGCCTATTGACTTATTACTATAAGCAGCAACAAGTAAACCAAGTATTAGGTATGGGTCACATTCCTCCATGGCACCCCCAAATAAACATTCACCAAGCAAAAGTTAAAAGATAGAAAGAATTTTAGTAGGGTTGGGGAAATGGCTTAGCAGTTAAGACGTTTGCCTGAGAAGCCTAAGGACCTGGGTTCAATTCCCCAGGACCCACATAAGCCAGATACACGGGGCACATGCGTCTGGAGTTCATTTGCAGTGGCTGGAGGTCCTGGAATGCCCAATCTCCTCTCTGCCTCTCTCTTTTTCTCAAATAAATAAATTAAATTAAATTAAAACAATTGAAAATAAATAATCTTAGTAAACATTGACCCAAACTAGAAATATGCCAGAGAATACAACACAATTATAAAATATTAAAATCATAAAGACAGTCTCATGCAGCTATCATTGAATGAAGCTAGAGATCAGTAAATGTATAACCAAGAGCTTCCAAATTCAGAAATGAAGTCATGGACTTACAGAAAACAGATAGGTCCAACACACAGCCTCGAAGAGAATGAGAAACTATTTCTGAATAAATGATGGGTGATAAAATTAGAACATAATAAGACTTCTAGTAAAGAGAAAACCGCACTTAGAATAAATAGCTTTCAAGCCGGGCGTGGTGGCGCATGCCTTTAATCCCAGCACTTGGGAGGCAGAGGTAGGAGGATTGCTGTGAGTTCAAGGCCACCCTGAGACTACATAGCGAATTCCAGGTCAGCCTGGGCTAGAGTGAGACCCTACCTTGAAAAGCCAAAATAAATAAATAAAGCCTTCAATTTATATATTATACATATACTTGCCCATACGCACATGCACAATGGTTAAATGGCAGATGCTTACTGTAACTGTCCCCAAATGTTTGAGAACAAAAGGTACTAAGTCCAAAGGGAATGAAAGGAAAGGAATAAAAGAGACAAGAGTAGAAGTTAGTGGAGAAGGAGAGCGAGTATAGCAGAGGCAGAAGGTAAACACTCTGGTGTTCTTAGGAGACTGGTTCTGAGAGTGGATTCTGCAGCGAAGTAGCGCGTCCTGTTGCGTGCAGACCTGCAGGCATCGAAGGTCGTTTGAAAGCTGGGTGTCAGGGAGACACCTGTAACCCCAGCACTGGGGTCTAAGGCAGGAGGATTATGCATGCAAGGCCAGCCTGGGCCAGTTAGGGGGACAGTGTCCGAAGAACAGAAAAGGAGGGAGAGGGCAGGGAGGAGTGAGAGACAATGCGTCTCTCAGTCTGAACGTTAGAGAGCATGCCAGCCTGGTGGAAGTGGAGTGGCGTGTTTACTGTGTACTGTTTAGGAGTATTAAACATGCCGCCTCCAGCAGGCAGCATTCAGCATGTCACATTCAGCATACATACACTACTTAGCATGCCGTGTTCAGTACACAGGATTGAGTGTGTTTTCTGGCATGTAACATCCAGCATGTAATTTGACATGCGGTGTTTAGTATGTAGCATTCCATGTGTTGTGTTCAGTGTATACTATTTAATACGTAATACTCAATATTCAGTAAAACTGAATTTACTCATAGTCTACAAGTCAGCAATTCCACTCTTGGTTCCTGGGTTCAGGCTCAGCTAAAATACACGCAAATCCTCACTAATAAATTTCAGCAGCCATCACGTCCTCTAGCTGTAAAATAGGAGAGTGTGCTGTTAGGTGTTCCGTGATGGAACGCCATCTGTCAATGAAATCAGGTGGAGTGCAGCCGCCTCCACCCCCATGGAGGAACGGATAATAAGATGGCAGCAAATACTGTCGGGGACCAAACAGGAGTAGGAAGACGATTCATCCTTACAAGTTTCAGCAGGCCAGCCCTCCAGGGGTGGTGAATGTGCACCATGACTGGACACTGGCACATCGGTCCCCAGGACCCTGGTCACACACACAGTGCTTCTTAATTTGGACGGAGGTTAAGCAGGTATGTTCACTTGGGAAATTTACTCATCTGTACATTTTTAAATTTTTTTATTTTTATTTGTTTATTTATTTAAGAGAGTGAGAGAGACAAAGAGGCAAAGAGAGAGAGAGAGAATGGGCGCGCCAGGACCTCCAGCCACTGCAAATGAACTCCAGATGTGTGTGCCCCCTTGTGCATCTGGCTAACGTGGGTCCTGGGGAATTAAACTGAGGTCCTTTGGCATTGCAGGCAAATGCCATAACCATTAAGCATCTCTCCAGCCCCACAGTGACTTTATGTGTGCTTTGCTGGGTATAGATTTTACATACATACCTTCTTTGTTTTTCTGTTAAACAACAAGTTTACATGTGTATACAAATTAAAATAGATAAGAAAAGTTTATGTATAGAAATCCATGCTTCTGTCTGCCCATTCTCTATAAGTCAATAGGTTCCTAAGGGCTGCTGTGACACAGGACAAGTGGATGGCTAATGACAGAAAGTGCTGTGTCAGCCTGGGATCAGGAGTGAAAACGAGACAGTGGCCACTGTGAGACTGTGGGGAACCTCTCCTTACTCTTCTCTCAGCCTCAGCTGATTTTCTGACCACTTTGGGGTCCCTTGACTTCTGCCGTGTCACTCAGATGCTCACCTTTGTCCATGCAATTCAATTTCCTGGGTGCAGGTTCTCCCCACTTAAGGAATATCAAGCATATTATCTCAGAGCCCACACTAGTGATGGCTTGTCTTGGTCACCACAGCAAAGCCCCCTTTCTCAATGAGCACTGATGATGAGGTTCTGGGATTGTGACCTCTATATCTGAGTTGTGAGATAAATCACTCATCACAGAGGACTACCAGTGTCTTCTCTCTCTCTCTCTCTTTCTCTGTCTCTCATCTCTCTCTGATACACACAAATATCTGTTAAAGTATTTATAATCCTTTAATAAAATTCTGTCTTAAGATTAAAGTTTGCTTTTGTAAAATGTAGTTTCATTCTGGACCTGATACAGAGAGAGTAGAGAATGGTGATGCTTGGAGTTGATGTGAGAGAGTTGAGGATGGTGATGCTTGGAGATGATGTATGAGTCATGGATGGTGATGCTTGGAGATGATGTGAGAGCCGTGGATGGTGATGCTTGGAATTGATGTGAGAGTCGTGGATGGTGATGCTTGGAGATGATGTGAGAGTCGTGGATGGTGATGCTTGGAGTTGATGTGAGAGTCGTGGATGGTGATGCTTGGAGATGATGTGAGAGTCGTGGATGGTGATGCTTGGAGATGATGTGAGAGTCGTGGATGGTGATGCTTGGAGATGATGTATGAGTCATGGATGGTGATGCTTGGAGATGATGTGAGAGTCGTGGATGGTGATGCTTGGAGATGATGTATGAGTCATGGATGGTGATGCTTGGAGATGATGTGAGAGCCGTGGATGGTGATGCTTGGAGATGATGTATGAGTCATGGATGGTGATGCTTGGAGATGATGTGAGAGCCGTGGATGGTGATGCTTGGAGATGATGTGAGAGTCATGGATGGTGATGCTTGGAGATGATGTGAGAGCCGTGGATGGTGATGCTTGGAGATGATGTGAGAGTCATGGATGGTGATGCTTGGAGATGATGTGAGAGCCGTGGATGGTGATGCTTGGAGATGATGTGAGAGTCGTGGATGGTGATGCTTGGAGATGATGTGAGAGCCGTGGATGGTGATGCTTGGAGATGATGTGAGAGCCGTGGATGGTGATGCTTGGAGTTGATGTGAGAGTCGTGGATGGTGATGCTTGGAGATGATGTATGAGTCATGGATGGTGATGCTTGGAGATGATGTGAGAGTCCTGGATGGTGATGCTTAGAGATGATGTGAGAGTCGTGGTGGTGATTCCTGGACCAGATGTTGAGATGGCAGTGGTTGGTCCTACTTTGATTCTTGTGTGTTGGCCATTCACACTCCATTCGGTGAGTTTGAAAAGTTCGACCATTGCCTAAAGTTGACCCTTTATGTCCCTTCCAAACAAAACTGGGGAGAAGTGGCTGTGGAAGGCATAAATTTGCCCTGACTTACAGCCAGCCCTCTGTGCTTTTCATGCGTTCTGTGACTCCAGAAGGTGCCCCGACAAGTGCCAATCAACAGCATAGCCTGTTTGGATGGTGTCCTGGAGTTGGCAAAGTGCGTGCAGGGAACACCCTTGTTTTGACCCTCAGAATATTCTTTGGATTTAGTAATTCTCTTTGCATTGAGCCATGTGAAGGGCATACAGTTGGCTGTATGCCCTCTCCCAGGGTGCAGCTTCAATGTGATAATCCAGGTAAGGACTTGGCACCAAACCTGGCACATAACAAATGTCTGGCAGACACGACCTGGCATCACACTCATTTTATTGTTATTACCTCCACAAAATCACATGGCTCATAGAATCCAGAGAAAGAACTTGACCTCAGGTCACCAGGTTTCAGTCATCCCACAGGACCTGGAAACACGGCAAGCAGCGAGGCCGTGGGCAAGGCTGACTCGTCTGCGGGGCCACGGGGACAAATCCAGGCAGGAGCTGGGTGGCCCCAATGCTGCTTGTTGTCACCAGTGAACAGTAAGTGACACAGAAGTGTGTGAGACTAACACTCCAGCTGCCATTGTAGATTCTGAGAGAATCCCAGAATCCTGGGCGAGCTGAGCGGGGAGTACAGGGAGACCCCCAGAAATAAGGAGCCCACTTGCCATTGGTTCTGTGGCCTGCACCGCCACCTAGAACACCAGTCATCTCTCAGCTCTCCTTCCCTCCTTCTGTAAACCCCCAGAGAGAGACATGGACCTCTCCTTCCAGAAAAGGAAAGGGCTGTGTCCCTGGGAATGACACGGATCCGGAAAGATGTGAAGGAGCAGCTTCGCAGCTCAGGAGCCGTTCTGCCAGTCTTTCTAGGTGAATGTCCATGTGACAGGATAGGAGGGGAAGTTTTCTGTCAGGTCAGAGACACCAGAAAGTTGCCCACCAACCACATAGCCCAGAGAGCACAGGCATCAGGGAACCTCTGGCTGGGGGTGGTGTGCATAAGGGCTAGCCCCCCTTCAGTACAAAGCCTGCTCTGACCACTTGCCCTCAGAGAAGAAAGTCCCATCTTCCCCATGCTTCAAGTGAAGGCATCTGGCCATAAAGAATAGGCTAGAAACTTGAAAGACTGTCCGAGAGAAGCCAGACTGCTGCCCAATGGGAATCTGAAAGGAAGGGGACCGGACAAGAACAGCGTGGGGGGCGGGGACCTGAGGGCCAAGTGGTGACTGACAAGAGCTCCTTGGGGAAGAGTGGTCAATTCTGCCCCCTGAGAGACTAAACACTAACTGCAAAAGATGGCACTGGGCATTGCAAAGAAATAGTCAACAAATATAAGATTTAAGCATGGCAAAGATCAAACTCCCTAGCTCCATGTCCAACAACTCTAGCCAGTGACAATTCTCTAAGTCCAACAATTCTAATCAGCAACAAGTCTCTGGCATTCCAATTCTGCCCCTCCAGCTAGACTGCTCACAGTCCTGGAAAATGTCATCTGGGGCCGACAGCTCTCCTTGGCAGCCATCTCATGGTCCCGGCATCTCCACTGGGTCTCCACTGCAACCCACATTTCATCCTCCTGGCCCCATGAGGTCTCCATACAGGCAGCCAGCAAACCTGTTTCATACTGCCCATGGCCATTTCCAAAACACAACACCGTGTTGCAAATTCAATGACTCTCTCTTTCCTGCATTTCTTATACTCCACAATACTAGGTAGTGTGCCAATTTGTTAATCTGGGGGGGGGGGAATAAAACAGACTTTGAAGAACAGGACACTCCTTGAGCACTCAGGCCCCTTCCAAAGAGTCTACATTCTTCCTGTTGCCCCAGTGCAGGTCAACTGGCCCAATCTCAATAGTTGTTAGCTCTCAAACAATTTGCAGGTGAATGGGCAGCAGTTTAGGCAAAAGATTTTAGTTTTATTTTTTCTGTGCCATATCCCTCTGCTCACACCAGTTCATTTCTAAGCAACCCTGCATAACTTCTCAGGACATGGGCATAACAGCAAGCTTTTCACATAAAATGTCTGTAGCCCAGTCCAAGCAAAGCTCTTTCTCGTCCTCAAAGCCAAACCTCACAGTCCATAGTTCTTATTGCATTCAGATCTTTCACCTCTGACCAGAATCAAGCTATATTTACAGCACTGCAAGATGTCTCTTAGACCAAAGTTTCAAATCCTTCCACATTCCTCTTGAAAATCAGCTCCAAAAGGCCAACACCACTGAGTCAAGTGTCTAGCAGCAATCCCACTCCTTGGTACCACTTTAGTCAGAAGACAGGCAGTGACATTCCTGAGCAATTATTATGTTTTTTTTTGGGGGGGGGCAAGTCCAGCAGATTGGCCTTTTTTTTACATTAGTGAGAGAGAAGAGAGAATAGGCACACCAGGGCCTCCAGCCACTGTAATCAAACTCCAGACAGGTGTACCACCTGGCACATACATCACCTTGTGTGTCTGCCTTACATGGGATCTGGGGAGTCAAACATGGGTCCATAGCCTTCTCAGGCAAGTACTTTAACCACTAAGCCATCTCTCCAGCCCATCTTTAGGCAGTTATTAACGGCAGTGGTGAGAGGACAGCAATCATCAGACATGAATGTGGCCACATGGGAGTGACTTGCCCCTTTCTTCTGGGTCTCTGGCCATAGGGCTATGAGCTACCCAGGCAGGTATCAGGGAGTGAGGAAGCAGGCACAAACTGCTGTTCTTTTTTTCCCACTCCCGGCTGGGACTGGAAAGGAAGGAAGCGGGTGTGCATGTGCCCTTCTGCCCACTCCTGGATGTTGGCCAAAGGACCCTGAGATGCCTCACAGTACTGGGTCACACGCTGGCTCTACAAGTCACCATTTCCATGGCCTACTCAAAGCCACTTGGCCTATGTGTGCAAATGTCATGTCTATCCATTGAGTAACAGAGGCAGATCCATACCACATCTACCGAATCAGAATCTCTGGAGCCAGGACCTCAGCAGACACGTTTCTAGAATGTTCCTCCAGGAAACTGTTAGTAGAGCTGGTCCACAGATAGTCATTTGATGCTCTTTAAACTGAGCAACTTTCCTGATGTCTGCACTCACTGCGACTACCTAGAACCAGGAAAGGGCCCCGTGAACTTGCCCACCAAGGTGCAGCTCCAGTCCTCTTTTGACATTTCTTATTTATTGGGTTTTTTTTTTTTTTGAGACTGTATTGCAATAAGCTTCCCACCTGGCCTCCAACGTGCTCTGTAGTCCAAGCATGCCTTGAATTTGCAGTCCTCCTCTCTCAGCCTTTCAAGCAGCTGGGGCCACCAGGCCCAGCTTTGTCTGACAAATTTATCTATCCTCTCGAAACGTTAGGAGGCTTTGAACCTAGGATTGCCATTGTGTGAGTATCCTGTGACCCACCACCAACTCCACTCTCCCTGAAATACTCTTGATGTGTCTGCCCCACAGCCAGGTAAGGCAGGCTGGAGCCAAACCGCATCCACTCCATCCGCTCCTGAACGTCGATAGGACGCCGCACTCCGCAGATCCTGGTTTCAGGGGCCTTGGGCCCGGCAGCTGAGAGGCACGCGTGCAGTTTTGTGACATGGAGGACAGTGTCCCCGCGGCTCATATGAATGTGAACACCTGATCTCTTCTGCATATTTTAGATGCCGGCGGCCCCTGAGGCCACTGCCTCAGATCCCAGGAAGGTGTGAAGGGCCATTCTTCCTTCAAATGCCTCGGAACAGGGAGAAAGCCAGGCGACACGTCATGTGTTTGTGCTGGCCAGTACGAAGTGGAGGAAGACAGCAATCCCTGACGATCCACGTCACACCATAAGCCCCTGGCCGTCATAGCCCACACCTATGACATCACGGAGCAGCGCACATTGTCACACATGCTAAACTTTTCAAGGCAGGCATGGAGACCAGTGTCTGAGCTACATGGATAAGCGGAGGCTCTGCGTAGGTTCGCATCCCATATCTGTCTCAGCTGGAATCAGAGAGGAAGAGAGAGCGCATGTTTTCAAGCCTCCCTCCTTTCTCTGCCTCATTCACTAAACAAGACTCTTTGCTGAGCTGGAGGCTGCACCAGCTCAGATGATTCGCTCCAACATGTCTGGTGACTGACAAACCAACCCTGTGCTCTGGGTCCGAGGCCTGCCACACGCCCTCCGCAAGCTCGGAGATAGAAGTGGCTTTAGGAGCATCCTCTGCCAGTTTGAAAGGGGAGGTTGTTTTCCAAGGGATTATGGAAAAACTGGTCTCGCAGGCTGTCTCTAATCATTAAAGAAAGACCCTTCTCTAATGTGCCTGCTGTGGCCACCCTGATGTGGGTAAGGTAGACAGTGCCAGGTGAGAAGGCAGGGGAAGAAGCTGAATCTAGCAGTGTCTGTGGGTTTTCAGTCAAGTTAATTGAATGGGCTGAGATCTCCACATCCTTCTGAGAGAGGCACAAGCATGACAAACAGCCCCATTTCGGTCCATTTTCCATTTCTCGTCGCACACCAGGACCCATTCTTTTCCCTTTCCACAAAACTGTGTGTTTCTCCCAGGTGGAAAATCTGCAAATGGCTGACTGAAGATAAAACTCCCTGGAATTAATAAATGGTTACATCATTTCCAAAACTTTTCCAAGAACTGGTTACTCAGAGGACGTCTAAGGACGTCCCCTGCCCTTGTCTTGCATACTTCTTGAGTTAGATTCCCTTTCCAGTGAGAATACACAGCTTCGTTTTCCTTTTGTCTGTTTTCACCTGGGAAGAAAGTTCTGTTAGCGGCACACTCATCCACTGTACCCCGCAGATGGCCGTGGGATGCTGAGGAGGCAAGATGGCCTACCTTCTTCTTCTCTTTTACTTTATATCTTACCGCAGGCATGTGCTTGAGGAGACACTGTGCCCATTCCCTGTGTTCTGTGTAGGAAGAAAGCCAACAGTACCCCAAAGATGCCCACTTTGGAGAGCAGAGCCAGCTCCTGGCCCCCCTCATCCAATCCTGCACCCTGAATGCAGAGAGACCCCAGGAGAAGCAGCCATTTCTGTCTCTCCCACTAGGTCATCCCTCCATCTCTTTGCCTGTTAAAACTCTGTCCTACCCAGGCTAGCAAGAACCCTGACAGAGAAGTGCGACTTGAGCCCGGAGCCCGGGTGCTTCCACTCCTAAGTCAGCAGAAGAGATAAGCCTCCCTGAATGTGTCCCTCTGTGTCTGAGGTCGTAGGATGTAAGAGCTCAAAAGACCAGAGGAGATTTCAGGAGAAGCATGGAGACATCCTGGTTAGCATCCAATTGCTGAACTGCCTCTTTTCTAAGAATGCATTCTGTCTGTGGCCTTCCCAACACTGTCTAGACAAGCCCCAATATTACATAATTGACAGTGGCTGAATATTTTTCTGTTGACTGCAGAGTTAGTCCACAAAGGTCACCGATAGAACAATCTCCTCAAATGATATGAAAGGCACTTGGAATATCCAAGAAACTGGAGGGCCAGCCGCACCTTGCTTTCTGGTACTGATTCATAGCTAAGAAGAAGCTGCCGTGGGTTATATTGCCTGGCTTTCTGTCAGGGCTGAGATATCAAAAAATAAAAAAGATCAGCTCCTCTCTGTGCTCACAGGGTGAGCACCATCACCCATGGTTCGACTCACTGTCTGCTAACCCTAAGGCATCATGCAAGAGCTTTTTTGTCATGGAGACACTGGGCACTTTCACTCAAAGGACAGTTAGCAAGCAGAAAAGAAAGAAAACCAGAAAGAGAAAAGGAAGGAAGGGAAGCAAGAGGGGAGGAAGGAGGAAGCTTAGAAAAGAGGAAGCCCTTCCCAAAGCCCATTCAGCATCATTTCCAAGTGGGACGGTCTCCAGGGTTTCTCACTGCAACCAACATCTGGATTCGCGTCACAATGCTCTTTATCTAAATGCTGTTTTTGCTGTCTGCTGGCCATGCTCAGGCTCCTACAACAGCTGTGTGTCCGCATGTTCCAGACCCAAAAAGGGGCTCTTCCTCAGTGTCACGGGAAGAGGGTGGCCTTTCAGGAAGGCGTTCTACTGACCTGCCCACCCTAGGCATCTAGGAACCAGCAGGGTATAAAGAGATCTTCCCAGTTAATAGCGTATCTCTTGTCCAACATACCACTTTAGGCCCAGAGAGATGGCTTAGTGGTTAAGGCATTTGCCTGCAAAGCCAAAGGATCCCGTTTGACTCTCCAGGACCCACGTAAGCCAGATGCACAAGGGGGCACATGCTTCTGGAGTTTGTTTGCAATGGCTGGAGACCCTGGAGAGCCCATTCTTTCTCTCTCAAATAAATAAATATATATATATTTTAAATATCACTTTAGCTTCTACCTGCTTTGTGAAGGGATTTTGTGATATTTGAGAGAGGCACACCTGGTAGACCAGCTTCTTGGGACTGCTCTGCTGACTTAGAAGCATCATTCTCCAAATCCTGACAGGTCAATGACCTGGCCTCAGAGGACCTCTTCTCTGCTTCTGAGGGATGCTGTGCCACTGGTGACCTGGGCCATCTGTCTCCAGTTTTATCATTGGGGGAGCCCTTTCTCATGGGGCACGCAGGCTAAGAGCAACGTGATGGATGCATGGTCTTGGATGCAAAGTGTGGCCAGACCAGCATTCACTGGTCACCTTTTCCCGGGACTATGGACTGTGCTGGGCTGCGATGAGACACGTCCTTGGGAAAGTGGTGTTGAAAGCAGAACCCACTGCTGGCTTGCTCATTGCTCTCCAGGTTGAGCATCCACATAGGAAGCAGCAAAAGGAACTCCTGGGAGTTTCTGGGACACACTGACTTCTCAAGTTACTGCATGTCTGGGGGTGAGCAGCAGCTGAGGGTCCCCTGCCTCAGGAAAACTGGGCAGAAAGGGCAGAGGGTAAAACAGAAGAAATCATGCCATGCCCAGCTCCAGTCACAGTATATTTTGACAGGTGCATAAAAATGTCACCTCTGATCTGGGTAGTGTGGCTCACACCTTTAATCCCAGCACTTGGGAGGCAGAGATAGGAGGATCACCAAGAGCTCAAGGCCACCCTGAGATTACATAGTGAATTCCAGGTCAGCCTGGACTAGAGTGAGACCCTACCTCGAAAAATTTTTTAAAAAGTCACCTCTGTATTTAAGAAGAAATACAAATGCTCTGCCCATAAAATTGAGATTTCATCTGGAGTGTTAGAGTCCACTTCTGAAACACTGTGGGTCTGCGCTGGGGAGAAGGTTCCGTTGGCCCGGTGCCTTCCTGACAAGCCTGAGGGCCCGAGCCCAGTTCCTAGACCAGACTCACACTCACATACACCTCACACTCATACACATACACACAATCAAGGACTTGCATTGTTGTGACCGAAATACTTGGCAGAAACAACTTAAAGGAGGAAAGGTTAAGTTTGGCTCACACTTTGTACCTCAGTCCATGGTGGGGAGGTGCTGCAGTGAGTAACTGCATCTAAGGCAGCAGCAGAAGACTGAGCTGGAAGCTCTTCACATGGTGCAGGACCAGGACACAGAGAGCAGCCGGAGCCCAGGACAGGTATAACCTTCAAAGTAGTGGAGAGGGTATAACCCTCTCCAGTGGCCTGCTTCTGCCAGTCAGCCTCCTCCCAGCCTCCTGGCACTAAGAGCATGAGATCATAGAGGATATTTCAGATTCAGACTGTAATAGGACTCATGTGTCTTTTGATCCACCAAATTCCCACCTGTATCCAAGCCCTGGGCTTACTTAGATCAACCTTTTATTCAAAACAGATTTGAGTTGAATGTGTGAGAAGTCAGTGTTCAACCAGGTAGAATGCAAGAAACTCAAGCAAAGATCTGCATGGTACCAGGTGCATGGTACAAAGCCACCAGCAGCCTGCTCAGAGCGAGACATGCAGGAAGGACACTGCCAGCCGTGAGTGGCCAGGGACCTCCCCAGCTGACCAGCAGGAGTCCTGCCTCCACGCACCAGAGGGTTCTCACTGGCCACCAGCCCTCGTCATTTAAATTCATTGGCCTGAACCATGAAGGGATTCATTCCAAACCACCAGAAGACGGAGTCACAGGGTTCGACCTGCGCTCAGGTGCTGCCGCTGGCTTCATCATACACCTCCCTCAGAGTGTCGCAGGGAGGCACATCTGAAATCCTGACTTCCATCACACGCAATCTCTTTAGGGTAAAGAGTGACATGGTGTCAGTTGTAGTTGGCTCTTCCATCAAGGACTGAGTTAGCCGGCTGTGCAGGGGAGCCTCCAGGCGTGCTTGTCCCATCTGTGAGAGGAGGCTCCTCTGTCCGCTCGAAGATCTTTCCCTTACTGAGTTAAGACCATGCAGGTTGATCTCTCCCATGTAGCAGATGCCAGAATTAATGTGATAGGCACTGGGGAGATGGTGGAGTAGTTAAAGTTTAATTCCCTGCTGGGCATGGTGGCACACACCTTTAATCCCAGCAACTCTTGAGCCAGAGGTGGGAGGATCACCATAAATTCAAGGCCACCCTGAGACTATGTAGTGAATTACGGGTCAGCCTAGGCTAAAGCAAGACCCTACCTTGAAAAACAAACACACAAAAAAGTTTAACTCCCCAGCACCCATGTGAAGCTAGACACGAAGGGGCGTTGCATCTGTGTCCCAACGTGCCTATGGCCACGGGAGGCAGAGCCGGGAAAATCCAGAAGCTGTGGGGCCAGCTGGACTGAAGTGAAATGGTGAAAACTGAACTGACCGCAGCCATGCCTTGAGCAGAGTGGAGGCAGAAAACAAACACGTCAGGCTGTCCTCAGGCCTCCACACATGCCCCGTGGTGTGCCCACTCCAATCCAACCCCACACCACACATCCACAAGTGCATGCTAATGCACAGAAGAGAAAGCAAAGTCGATGTGTTAAACGCTAAGCATCCACCCAGGGAAGCTGCCACACCTCAATTGTCACACCTGTGGCCGTGTCTTTGGAAATGCATCCCTGCACTTGAGCCATGGAGTGAGGGGGGCGGTGATCACGTGTGCTCAGGACACCATGGGCGATCTTCCCCACTTAAACCAGCACCTCGTCTTCCTAATGCCCTGTTAGGGTGGTTTGTACCCATTTCAGTAGCCAGGTCCACAAAGGGCAGGTAGAGAAGCCCCATGCATGGACTGCAGGTTGAGTGGGTCCCACACACCTGCCAAGGACACAGGAGGGGCATGTGGTTCAGAGCTGTGTTGGCAACAAGTGTCTACTCACTTAAATGCCTCCATCCCCTGGCCTTCCCCCTGAGCCCATTGAGGGAAGCTGTGTAAAAAGCTTTGTCCTCTTGTGAACTGTGGAGGGCAGAAGTCCTTGTACTTGGCTCTCTGCCTTACATATGAAACTTCACACATAGCTTAGAGTCACCACAGGGGAGAAAGGAGTTGTCTTGAGAGATGCACACAGATAAGCTGGAGAGGTTAAGCCCAGCAGCAAGGTCAGGTCAAGCTCCTGGAAAGAGAGACAGTTGCTTCTGAGCTCCACTGGGATCTGAAGGGTGGAGGTGAAAAATACAGCTGAGACACCAGGTAAAACTGACTTAGCAGTTACAACATCCTCCCTCCATCCCCAGCAACAGCCACGGGAAGCTTCTTCCTGTGACATCCGAGGTTGGCTCACACCTCAGCCCAGGGCAGCCACCATGCTAGGGAAGCATGGGACTTTACACCCTTTAACTGAAGTTCAGCTCACAGTAAGTCATCCTCTGAAAGAATATCCTTTTCGGAGCCTGGGGAGGTGTCTTGATGGGTAGAGTGCTTATTACTCAAGCATAAGAACATGAGTTCAGATCCCTGGTTCCCACCTAAATCCAGGTGTGGCAGTATACTATACACCCGCAACCTCAGAGCTGGCGATGCAGAGGCAGGGGGATCCCTGGGACTTGCTCATTAATGTATTTAGCTCAATCAGCAAGCTCTATATTCAGTGAGAGACCCTGCCTCAAAAGTTAGGATGGAGGGGCTGGAGAGATTGCTTAATGGTTAAGGCACTTGCCTGCAAAGCTGAAGGACCCAGGTTCGATTATCCAGTACCTATGTAAGCCAGATGCACAAGGGGGCACATGTATCTGTAGTTCATTTGCAGTGGCTAGAGGCCCTGGTGTGCCCGTTCTCTCTCTCTCTTTCTCTCTCTCTGCCTCTTTTTCTCTCATAAATAAATAAATAAGATGCAATGCATTAGAGAAAGACACCCATTGTCAACATCCAGCCTCCATAGGCATACACATGCATGTGCATTGGCATACAAACATGTCCACATATATATGAAGACACTACATATACATGTATGTGTACCTGCCCATTCAAGTGTGCACTTGTGCATACATACATATGTGCTCACACACACTTGTGTGCACATGTGTATATGGACACACATACACATACAACCGTACACACATGTGCCCACATGTATTTAACATGCATATTTACCTGCATGCACATGTACCTGTGTATATATTAACATGAATACACACATGCACTCACAGGTATATTAACACACATACATGTGCACCTGCACACATGCGTCCACATGTATGTGAACACACATACACACATATTCCCCCCATGTATATGAACACCAACACACAAGGGTCTTCTTTTCGGTGCTGTCATTATTAAGATCTGTTCTAACATGTTTGTTTGCTTACATTCTTATCAATCTATTTTGGTTGTCTTATACACATAAGTTAAGACAGAATCTGAAGACATATTACTTTCAATAGCAGGTGGCCCTTATGGGATATCAATTTGGAATTATTTAGTCATCTTGCTACATCTATCTTAAATGTTTTAACAGGATTTAAGCTAAACTCTTAGGAAGCCTGAGTTCCTCACTGTCTGCACTTAGCTTTCAAGCTAAGTCTCAAAGCATCACAGAAAACTCTGGATCGTCATTGCTCCATGTCAGTCAGGCAATCAGCGACACCGGGGAAAGATCAGTGCCAACCCAAATAAATATTTCTAAGAATTTTAATTAACAGGATATGCATTAACCATCTCTTACGTTCAAGGCACCGAGCAAACCCAGGGAAGGGCAGACAAGACAAAGGCAGTGTCTAGGGCCTAAGGTGAGCCAGTGGCTCTGCACTCTGGCCACTTCCAGGCCTCCGCAGGTCTCTCCTCCTCAGGGCTGCTTCTGCTAACAGCAGTGCAACCAGCTCTGAATTTCACTCCTGACAGGCGTCCCCACGCCACTGTGTTGTCAGCCCCCAGGGGCTTGTGTGTGGCCATATGGGACACCAGCTTCTTATGCCTACAGGGTCCCCAATGCTGAGGTGCAGTGTACCCTAAATGAGCCAGGACTAGGAGTGACACCTCTCCCACAGTAGACATCTGTCTTGCAATGGCCGCTCAGACATTTAGAGAAGTGGAGAATTCCACACTAGCATGCCAGACGGGGCCTGTGGTGTGGCTGCAGAATTTGAGTTACTCAAAGAAAACAAGTCACAAACACACAGCTCAGAGTCTCCAAGAGTTTAGCTTTAAATCTCAATCAAATGTTTAAAAGGTGCATAGCAACATAATTGGAAAACTCCAGATCAATATCACACAAGGTGACGGACCCACTATTTATTGTAACAACCCCGTAAAACCGTAGTGTGTCCTCAAGACCTGAGTAGCACAGGGAACGATGATAACATCAAAATAGAAGAGGGGCAAGAAAAAGGGATTAGGCAGAGGTGGGGTAGGGGAAGAGGAAAAGAAAGGGTGGTGGGAAGAGTTTATGACTATGGAATATTGTGTATACATATGGAGGTTGTCATTAAAAATGTTTTCAAAGGGCTGGAGAGATGGCTTAAGCAGTTAAGCACTGCCTGTGAAGCCTAAGGACCCCAGTTCAAGGCTCGATTCCCCAGGACCTACATAAGGCAACTGCACAGGGTGGCGCATGCATCTGGAGTTCATTTGCAGTGGCTGGAGGCCCTGGCACACCCATTCTCTCTCTATCTATCTGTCACTTTCTCTCTCTGTCTCTCTGTCACTGTCAAATAAATAAATAAAAATATATTAAAAAGTTAAAATTTTAAAAATTGTTTTAAAAGAAATTTTTATCTCTCCCCTCCCTCTCTCACTCCCCCTTCCTCTTTCTCTCTATAAGGAAACTCAATCAAAATGTGGTTTGGCTATATATAGAATGTAAATTAAGAAACACAGATATGGTAAGAAGGGTTAAGTTCCTAGTAGAATTGTCTTTGTAGCTATAGCAGTGTGGTGTCGGGTTTTCCTCCTGCAGAAGTAATAAGCAGGCTGTATTTCATGATACTGATATTTAGTGTTTAATTATCAATAATGATTATCATTCAGCTGTGAATGTAATAGTTATGCAAGTAGCATTATGTTTTTTGAAGTGAAAAAGTGGGGTGATGTTACTGAAATGGTTGATTTTATGCTGGGAGTCCTTGTCCCCTATCTAATGGGAGGGTGGCATCAAGTGCATGCCTAAGAGATTCATACATTGGCCTTTTGTCCCATGTCTGCCAGAAAAGCCTTATCTAAAAATCTGGTCACAAAGAAGAGTGCCAGGAGCAGAGGTTAACCAAAAAGAGTTAGTTGGCCCCATATTATTTGAGGAAAGCTTGTCTCAAGCTTGAATGAGGGTCTCCCAGGACTGGCATATAGTGCTTTCTTCTGCCATAGGTCAGGATGGGTATGCTGTGCCTGCCATCAAGTCTTGGTGATGCTTCAGATTCTGTTTCTAAAAGATTTCCTAGCAAGACCTGAGCTCTGGCCCATGGATTGCACATTGAAAAGCAAGAGGTCAGAGATTTATATATGTGTACACATAGAGGGCACATTTTCCATGTCCAGGTAACATGACCAGACCTCAGAGCAGGAAATGGATCTCAAAAGCAAACGGGTCTAACACTGTAAGCGTAAGGGGCAGCAGTGGGCATGCAGGCTTCCCCCAGCAGGGCAGAGACAGGAGACACAGACTAAGTTGTCCTCAAGCAGCTGCGGTGAGCAGAGAGAAGGGTTGGGTCTGTTGAGTCTGCATTCATATGACATCCACTTGGTACAGGGAAGCGCTCTCTGAAGCCTCTGCCCATCCACAAGACAGTCAGGACTAAAACCGCCTCTTAGCTTTACATACCACAGATAGGATGTGGCCAGGAGCTGGACTGTAGAGGCTATTTATAGAGTGTGCATCATTGTACCAGTACGTGTAGCTCATATGTGCCCATATAAGAAAGAAAAAGAGAAAGAAGGAGATAGGAAGGAAAGAAGGACAAAGAAAGGGAAGGAAGGAAGGAATGAAGGAGAAAGAAAGGAAGGAAGAAAGAAAGAAAGAAAGAAAGAGGAGGGAGGGAAGAAAGGAAGGAAGGAAGGAGAAAGAAAGGAAGGAAGAAGGGAAGGAGGGAGAGAGAAAGGGAAGGAAGGAGAGAAGGAAGGAAGGAAGAAAAGAAGAAAAAAGGGATAGATAGAGGGAGAGAAAGAAGGAAGAAAAGAAAGGAAGAAAGAAGGAAAGAGGGAGGGAAGAAAGAAGAGAAGGAAAGAAATAAAAAGAAAGAGAGGGAATCCCAGACAAGATGTTATCGTACTTGCCAGGGTCTTAGGGATCGGGAAGATATGGAGGGCACCCCCAGGCTGAACTACACAGAGAGGAGCAGCACCTTCCCACATGGAACCCAGCTCACCTTTCGGGGCCACCTCTGTTCTCCACTCTGGACACTTTGGACAAAATACATTAAAACACAATTATCGTAGAAGTGTGATTCTGGATTTAATGTTCCTAGTATAGCTCCCTGTGTCTGTCTTTTAAGGCAAATATTTTAAAAGCTGTTTGTAATTGTGTACTTTTCCCTGTAACTGTACAATTATGGTTGTCAGAATTTCAAGACTGTGACCAGTTTAGGCTGACAAATTTTACAAAGCGTAGATCAAAACCTGTGGAGAGGAAAAAAAGTCACTGTCGCTGGCTCCATTGACGCAGTACATGGGGACGTGCCTGGAAAATACAATTGCTTAAACCAATCATGCTTCCTCTTACTGAGTACTGTGGCTTCTTTTCTAATAAAGGTCACTCAACTCTTAAAAACTATCATGATGATAAAATATGTGGAAAATCATCAAAATCATCAAAAGACATACAACATAAAATCTATGTTAAAGATATGACAGCAAAGAAGAGGAAGTCATTATAACAGAAGATATAAAAGTTAAACCTGGGTCAGGGGTTTAGAAATGATTAACTTTATGGTCTGTCTGCACATTTGTTGGATATGGGCCAACATTTCAGCAAACTGCTTCAGGAAAAGGCCAGGCATAGCTTAACTGTTTGTTGACGGTCTGCTCAACATCTGTTTGCGTCTGCTGCATCTCATTACAGAGAACTGAGGGGAGAGCAGACCTCCAGATCTCAGAGGCCCCTCATCTTCCTCCTTGCACACCCCGAGGGCCCTGGGCTGTACCGATGAGCCCACACCGGCCCATGCGACACACAGACAAAGCCAGGTTCCTGGCTGCAGGGGGATCTCACTGTCTCTCTGGAGGAGTTTCCACAGCCTGGATTTTTCCCTAACAGAAAACAGGAATAATGGAGAGGAACTGCTCCAGACTCCTAAGAAAAACAGTGACCGTGATCGCTCGTCTTCACCGTCACCTTGACTGGACTTGGAATTACCTACAGAAAGTGCTTCCAGAGAGGTGTAGCTGTGTGTGCGTGTGTGTGTGTGCGTGGCATCCTGGACAGAGAAAGTAAACGGAGCATTAGGGTTTGTTTTGCTTCCAGACTGTGGCTGCAATGCGAGCCAGCAGCCTGACGTCCCTGCTGGCTTCCCCACCACGATGGGCCAGGTCCTCTGAAAGCACAAACCAAAATAAACTCTTCTCTCAAGCCGCTTTTCTCAGGTATTTTGTCACAGCAGCGAGAAAAAACAACTAATATGATTGTCTAAATAAATCCACCTTCCCAAACAAGATCTACATTGAATTCTTCCCAGCTCTCTGGATGTAATTAACTTATATCAGTATCATTATACATCTCACGATTTAATGCATTGCACATTGAATTAGATGCAATATAGCCACCGTGATGGAAGGAACAACAGCTGACTATTAAGCCGGCGGCAAATAAACATGCAAGTCAGAACTGCTGGAAGCTTCTAGAACTCCAGAGCCCCATGCTGTAGTTTGGACCAGGCACTCAGTCACGGGGATTGAAATCTCAAGATTTCCAGAGTTCTCAGAGGGGTCCAATGTGCAGGGCAGGTTGGGGCCAAGACAGGACACATTTGCCCCAGACAGACGCCAGCCTGGAGGTTCTGTAGGCTTCTGTCTAACTGGGCACCCTCAAGATACCAGGGACAGTGAGAGGGGCCATTGGTTGGCCCCCACGCAAAGCTTCGCTCTTTCCGGTGCTCTCAGGAGAGCTCATTCCCAAAACAAACTTGCTCAGGCCTGGCTGGGGCCCCCTTCGGAGTGATGTAAGGAGCGAGTGTTTGGAGTCAAGGCTGACCACTGGCCTGTCTCAACGATTTATGGTCCTGCTCACAAGACTTATCAAGAATTCGTTCTGCGTCAGGCTTGACCCTGGAGATACAGCCAGTGACGAAGGCTGCGTGGCCACTTCTCCCAGGCAGCTAGTGATTCACTGAAGAAGATAAAGAAGACAATCGGAAGAGAGCTTGGTCCAAGCTGGGGCGGCGGTGCGCTGAGGCCCCGAGGGAAGCCTTCATGAGCAAGAGGAGAATGCATGCGGAGGCACCACCTCAGCCGCGCTGCAGAGCTCAAGCAGGAACCGGGGGGCCGTGGGGGTGGACAAAAAGGGATGTTGGCAGGAGAAGCCGAGCTGATGTAAAGTTTCCTAGGATCCACAGTGATCTTCTGCAAAGAGGTATGCATGTCAGTCACTCTTGGAAGAGGACCAGACATTTTTGCAGAGGCCATAGTGTAAAAGGCTCCTAGGAGAAAAGTGGAGATCTTAGAATATTTTATCTTGTCTTATTCTAGGCAGAGTGATGCCAAGTTTGGGTCTGGAAAGAAAACTCTGGCAGCAGTGTTGATGGACTGTGAGTGGGTGGAACGCCCCTGGATTAACCCATGTGGAAAAGGATGCAGGCAGTGGATGCTGGAGACAGCAGGTGCTGGGGACAGTGGGTGCCAGGGACGGTGAAGGCTGCACCGATTAGAGTGCTCTCTAAGAACTTCTGGGTACCAGAGTTATGTGGTGGCCACACATACTGGGAAGACACAGTGGACAGACTTTAAAGAGGAAGAAGTTAGGTTTGGGAGATGTTTGGCTCTTTGGTGTCCCCATGACCTCCTGAGCTAGCCAATGTCCAGCAGTCACATACACTGCACAGAAGCCCCAGAGGCATGCAATGGGGCTACAGCGCCCTCTGTCTACTGCCGAAGAGCCAGTCTGTGAGAAGAGCCCTTTCTCTGGGGACAGTCACAGGAGTCCCGAGTGCCCAGTGGACACGCAGTATGCAGAGTAACACACCTCTGACAGAATCCTCCCAACCACCCTGTAAATTGAGAACATTTTTACCTTTCTTGCCCCACAGGAACCAAGGTTCAGCGAGGCTCCTGGGCGGCCTTTCAGATAGCAGCGTAGCAGACTGCCGGGCGCATGCTCCCGTTCTGAGTTTGTGCTCCTGATTTGACCCTCTGCTGCCTCTTTGGGAAATGTGTCCCATACACAGATACCACAGTTGACATTTAAAAGGTCTTTGCAAGCCAGGCTGGTGGTGCACGCCTTTAATCCCAGCACTTGGCAGGCAGAGGTAGGAGGATGGCTGTGAGTTCAAGGCCACCCTGAGACTCCATAGTGAATTCCAGGTCAGCCTGGGCTAGAGTGAAACCCTACCTCGAAAAACCAAAAAAATAAAAAATAAAAAAAAAAGATCTTTGCAAAAAAGATCTTTTTTTGGGGGGGGGGGGATCCTTTATCATTCCAAACATGTACACACTCTAAGATTTCTGCATACCAAGAGCCAGTAGGAACTCAGTTCTCCTGAATGGTGACAGTGACATTGGTTCAGAGGCTCTGATATTCATGAGCTCACAAAGCTTGGTCACAGCTCACTTAGTTTCTCTTATAGATGAAGGAATCCTGGTATCCTTTCCTGGGAACCATGGGAGGAAGCTTACAGGGACCTCACGCTGGATTAGAGAGGGCAACACCCAGGCAGGATGGGACAAGGAATTCCTCCTGGTGAAAGGAGGAGCTTTCAAGGGGCATGTATGAATTAAGGTCACCTCTCTCTCTCTCTTTCTCTCTCTCTCTCTCTCTCTCTCTCTCTCTCTCTCTGTGTGTGTGTGTGTGTGTGTGTGTGTGTGTGTGTGTGTGTAAAACACATGCAGGGGCATGTGGAGGCCAGAGGTTAGTATCTGGTGCCTTCTTCAATCTCTCTACCTTATGTATCGAGACAGGGTCTCTTGCTTGAACCCAGAGCTTGTCTATTTGGCTAGGCTAGGGATGGAGGGATTGCTTAGCAGTTAAGGCTTTTGCCTGCACACGTCTGGAGTCCATTTGCAGTGGCTGGAGGCCCTGGCGCACCCATTCCGTCTCTCTTTCTCTTTCTTTCTTTGTCAAATAATAAATAAATAAAAATAAAATATTTGGCTAGACAAGCTAGCCAGATCGTCTTCGGGGTCCTTCTTCTCCATCTCCCAAGATTACAGATGGGCTGCCATCCCTCCCTGCATTTACATGGGTGTGAGAGATCTGAAATCATGTTCTCATGCTTGCGAGACAAGTGCTTTACCCAACTGAGCCACCTCGCCAGCTCCTATGATGGATTTTTTTTAAACCTCCATCTCTAAGAACTTTTAAAGAACAGGCTAAAGCGAAGGTAACATTTGTTTTAAGGAGACTGGAGCGATGGCCCAACGGTTAAGGCACTTAGCTGCAAAGTCTAACAACCTGGGCTAACAGTACCCGGATACAGCAGATGCATAAAGTGGTGCAAGCTTCTGGAGTTCATTTGCTGCAGCTGGAGACCCTGGCACCCCCATTCTCTCTGTTTGTCTCTCTTCTCTCTCTACTTGCAAATAAATAAATAAAAAATATTTTAAAAATTTGTTTTAGGAGAGATGAAACTAGACTGTTGTTCTTTGAACAAGCTGGTTTTTGGTCTAAAAGCGGAGTGTCCAAGTTCTCCTGCTCAGCCTTCTGTCACCCAGGAGTGAAACATCACGTGATGTCTTCACCAGGAGTGAATTGCACTTTGGCCATGAAATTCTGGCTTCACGGTGTTTCCCTGGTTGTTGGGACAGATGATCCGTGGAACTCTTCTGTGTTGGGAGTATGACATCTAACTCAGAGACAGAACACGACGAAAGAACCAAGTTGCTTTCTGTTCCAACCTTAGCTCACTGTGCCGGGTGCAGGATAGACTGCATACCATTCGGTCACATGATTAGTGATTAAAGTACAAGCAAACTGTTTCCCTGGCAGATTGCTCTGGTCAAATAGTTGCAAAGTACCAAAATGCTTTTGCTTACTACTCACCCAGGACAAGAACCCCTGCACTTCTCCTAGGCAGGATGGTGCGGTCCCCCAGCTCACATTGCTACTTGGGGGCATTTCCAGTCCACCATCGGCAGGGCAGGGAAAGTGAAGCTCAGCGCAGGGCCACCCCACGTCTCATGCAGTATGCCCAAGCGAGGCAGCCGAGAAGACCAGGGTGGGGTCCTCCCCCAAAACCTGTGGCCGGAATATTCAGTGTCACTCCAATTCCTGTTGAGGCCCCTCCAAGCCAAGACCTGGCACTTTGGTGCCAGGAGTGCATGAACAACCACACAGGTGGGGTAGACATGCCTCCTGCCCCTTCCTCAGACCCACCCAGCCCTGAAGACAGGTGTGACAGGAATGTTTGGGAAGGTGGGATGAGCAGAAGTGGCCTGTGTCAGCTCTAGGACCAATGATTGCAGCTCTAGAAAGCTCCTTCACCGTGGTGCTCTGGCCCAAGTGCCTGGGAGACGGTGGGAGCCTCACTCATCCTGGATGACTATAACTGGCTCAGCCGGGGGCAAAGACAGAGTCTGGGCCTCTCCCATGGGTACTTCTCAGGTTCTCTGTGACTGTAGCACTGTGAGACCGTGTCGATGAAACCCTGAGGTGCTGACTGCGGAGATCACATCATAGTGTGAGATGGACACAAGCCAGCCAGGGAAGCCCACGTCAGGCAGAAACCTTCCTCAAAGGGAAGTAGTATGGGATGAGGAAGAGGGTCTGCACAGACATGGTGTCCAGGGGACATTAGATATCTTGGTACAACAAAGGTGGGGTTCGTGGGAAAGCAGGTCAAGGAATCATGCACTGGGTCTGCTGGAAGGATGGAGAGGACCCAGACTGGAAGAGAGGAGTCACTGGGTACCGGAGATGACAAGACCCAGGTGGACAGACCTGCTCCTGCAGCTGCAGTTGCTCGGTGACCACTTGAATAATCTTGGGGTTCAGGGTCTTAGGAAGCCAAGCAGAGCCAAGACTCACCCTGAAGGCCGTGAAGATGTGGGTCTGATTGTATGGCCGGCAGGCGGCAGGGCCAGCCAGCTTTCCACACGCTGGTCATGGTGTCATGAGTGAGGGAGCCACAGTGGAAACAGCAAAGTGTCCAGACGCAGGGGAATTTGAACCAGAGGCCACCAGGCTTGGTAGCTCCATGTGGGTGCCAGAGAGGAAGAGAGCCACACTGGCTTGTAGGTTTCTTCCTGCAGAACAGACATAGATGAGCGAGCTCCAGCCCGAAAGTGGGAAACAGAAATCAAGAACAGATGCTACATGTAGGATAGCGATGGAATGGACATTTGGATATATGACTCTGGCGCTCAGATGAACAAGTCAAGGGTTGAGATAGAAACTATCAGAAGATAAAAGCCACACAGGGAGAGGGGCAGGAAGATGGAGCAGCAGCAGAGCTGGAAGGACCAGCCTAAGTCGTGGACCCCAGGCACCCCTAGCTATGAGTCCCTTGGAGGCACAAGCATCCTGCAGGACCCACAGGTCATCAGTGAGCACAAGGAGAGTGTATTGTTCTAGAAGGAAAGAATAGGAAGATCAAAAGAGCGCTCATAGGAGAGTGAGAGAAAGCTTCCCCATTAGTCAAGCTGCGCTCACCTCCAGTGTCCTTGATAAGAGCATTTCAAAGGTGTGCTGGGGGCAAAACCCTCACTGGGTGGCTTGTTAGGATGAAACCTTTCAGTTCACTTTTGTTTAGTCCAACACTGGTGAAGACGGTTCAACAGCCCCACAACACTCCTTGTGTGACCCTTTCCATTTCTGGACATTGACCACAAAAATAAAAATATACATCCAAACAAACACTTGTACACAAACATGTGCAGAAAGTTAACTTGTGTTAAACCCAAAGTGGAAGCGATCTACATGCCCATTTGCAGGATAAATGGAGAACATCTCACCATGGACCACTACTCATGAGAAAACAGGAGTGCATGAACGAATGGTCTGCTCTGCAGTGCTGTGGAGCAACCGGGCCACTTTGCTAAACAAGGGAGTGTTGGAAGAGGGTACAATCAAAACACATGCACGTGGGCTGGAGAGATGGCTTAGCGGTTAAGCACTTGCCTGTGAAGCCTAAGGACCTTGGTTCAAGGCTCAATTCCCCAGTACCCACGCTAACCAGATGCACAAGAGGGCGCACGCATCTGGAGTTTGTTTGCAGTGGCCGGAAGCCCTGGTGTGCCCATTCTGTCTCTTTCTCTCTCTCCCTCTTTCTCTCTCTGTCTGTTGTTCTCAAATAAATAAATAAAAATTTTAAAAAATACATGCACGTATATAAAAATGCCACTAAAAGGTTATTTCAGGCTTTAAACAATGAAGGCAGAAAGGCAGGTATCGGGAAATCATACACCACATGCATGTTTCTACAAAGTTCTAGAAAGCCTGAAGATTAATTTCCAGCAACAGAAATGAAGTAAGAAGATATTTGGGATAGAGTGGGAGATGCTTGGGGAAATGGAATTTTAGACTTTATTTAAAAAAAAAAAAGCATGATAATTTTAACATATGAAGGATAGGTTTCAGGGCTGGAGAAATGGCTTAGTGGTTAAGGTATTTGTCTGCAAAACCCAAGCACCCAGGTTTGACTCCCCAGGACCCATGTAAGTCAGTAAGGTAGTGCATGCTTCTGGAGTTTGTTTGCTCTCGGTGGAGGCCCTGATGTACCCTCTCTTTCTCTCTCTCTCTCTCTCTCTGTCTCTTTCTCCCTCTTTCTCACACTCTCTCTCTCAAATAAAAAAAAATAAAAACAAAAAAATTTAATCTATGTTTCATTATGGTGTTTTTCAACAATTTTTCTCTCTCCCTCCTTCCTCCTCCCCTCTCCCTCTCCTTTGTTTCCCTCCCCACTGATCCTCTTTTCCGCTTTCATGTTATACATCCTTCTCTCCGCACCCCTTCTCACTGCCTCTTGCTCCTCTTCCATGATCTTCTGTCCCAACTTATGCTCCACACTTGGTCTCACAGTCTCTTATATACATGCATACAAACATTCCAAGTGAGGATCCACAAATCAGTAGCATTCATACATTCCAACAATGGAGTTGCTGAGAAAGAAATTGGGAAAAACATCCCACTCACAATAGACTTCCAAACCCCAAAGTGGGTTGTCTGCCTTCTGAGGCATGGAAGTTGTCATGTGTTATATATAGTGTAATACATTCTTCAAAAAGATTTCATGAGGTGACCCCAAAATAGTAATTCCATCTTCTAGGATTTTGCCATGCAATTAAATACTGTAGCATGTTGGTATGCACAGATTAGGCTGGGGTATAGCTTTGAGGGAGTACACACTAGAATATACCTTCACCAGGCTTAGATGCCATATATATGATATGATAGTTTCTCTATCAATAACCCCTAGAGCTCTGCAGTGGTTCCCATCACACTGCGGTCCTCCTCAGGGCCTGGAAGCACTTGCCACCGAGGTGAGTGTGTTTGGAGCCAGGATCTCCTCATGGCTAAGACAGGAAGGGCACATCTGGGCAAGAAGACAAATGACGCAATGGGGCAGGAAGGGCTGTGGCCCCTCCTGGATTCAAGGCAGACTTGTCTCGATTTCAGGGGGTGCCCTGTCCTGAGGGGCTTCCACCTTGAAGACAGAGGGGAAGGGAGGGAAACTGAGGAGAACGCCATGCCTGATCAGCCCTCCATTGGCTGCGTCTTTGCTCCTGGGATGGCCTTCCACGTAGGAGAGGGTTAGCTGGGCGATTGTCCTCTGTCAAGTTGCCCTGGCTCGTAGCACTGAGGGCTCAGGCAGAAGACTGGCTCAGCCTCAGCACTGAGCTGTGCACCCCATTAGCGCATGTCTGGCTGACTTCTCCGCCTCCCGTGGTGCAGGAACACTTTCTGGCTTTTCTCTTCCCCCATCCTTCACCTCTTGCTAAGCACTTGCTGCCTAATATTGGGGTTTCCGTTCCCTCCTCCCTCCCTTTTCCTTCCTTCCCTCCAGAGACCCCGTCCAACTTCTCTGTGGACACCATGGCTTAGATTAGACCAGCTTAAGTGGAGGCAAGTTAGCTGGTGTAAAATTTACACACCACACACACGCCCTCACCTTTCTTCTGTAAGAGGACATTTGGTCTCAACCTATGATGCAGAGAGAGTCTGCTGACCATAGGCAGTAAACAGTGTGCGCTGAAGTGGGTGACCACCTGTGACTCTCACAGTCATGGGACACGGGACACGAGCACGTCATGGGATGGCTGCAAATGCATTCCTGTCGGCCTCAGTCGTCACAACGTTATAAAGATCTCAACATTGTTAGCTTGTTTCAGCTTTGTTGGGTCTCATGAGCGCCAAATTAGCATTTCATGTAAGCGTGGGCCCTTCTTAATGAACAATGTCATCCACGCCTTGTGCTCCTAGAAAGCTAATTAATCACTGTCCAGCATATTGGTTGGGGAGACATTCTGTCTTCCACCCTGGAGCCTCGACTCACTCAGGCAGCCTCAGGTTGGCACAAGAAACTATCAGCTCACAGTCTTCTGGGAGCGAAATATGTGACAAAAATGTACAGTTTATTTTTATCATTTCCATTCAGTGTTTTATGTGTATTTTACACGTGTGTGGATGTGAGGTGTGTGTGCATGTTCCTATGAGCATGGGTGGGCACATGTGTGCAAGTGTGCATGCAAATGTGGCCCGTGCAACAGATGCCAGACATCAATGTCAGGAGTTTTCCTCAATCATTGCCACCTTATTTTTTAAGACAAGATCTCTCATTGAACCCAGAGTTCACTGACTTGGCTTGACGAGCTGACTGGCAGACTCCAGGCCCGAGCAGACCCCCAAGGGGCTTCCTTTCTTTGCCTCCCTAGTCCTGGGACTGCAGCTGTGCATCACCGCCTGCAGCATCGTGTGTGTGCTGGGGATCGGAGCTCAGGTTTTCATGCCTGTGGGGCAAGCAGTTTACTCGTGGAGCCATCTCCTCAATCACCACAGTTTACTTTAAAATGCATATTTTATTTTTATTTATTATAGAGAAAAAGGGGGAGAGAATTGGCTCACCAGGGCTTCTTGCCACTGCAAACAAACTCCAGACGCATTGTACCAGTTTGTTCATCTGACAGATCCTGGGGAATCAAACCAAGGTCCTTCCACTTCTCAGGCAAGCACCTTAACCACTAAGCAATCTTTCTGGCCCAGTTTACATTTTTTATTGACAAGTTCCATAATTATAGACAATAAAACATGGTAATCCCCTAACCCCCCCCCACCACTTTCCCTTTTGAAATTCCACTCTCCATCATATCCCCTCCTCCTCTCAATCGGTCTCTCTTCTATTTTGGTGTCATGATCTTTTCCTCCTATTATGAGGATCTTGTGTAGGTAGTGTCAGGCTCTGTGAGGTCATGGATATCCAGGCCATTTTGTGTCTAGAGGAACACATTGTAAGGAGTCCTACCTACCCTTCCTTTGGCTCTTATATTCTTTCCACCACCTCTTCCATAATGGACCATGAGCCTTGGAAGGTGTGATAGTTTTTTCTGTGATGAGCACTCCTCTGTCACTTCTTCTCAGCACTATTGTGCCTTCTGAGTCATCCCAAAGTCACTACCATCTGAAAAGAGAAGCTTCTCTAACCAAAGTCAGAGTAGCATTAATATGAGGGTATGAACATTAAGAGAAGTGCTTACCAGGAAATTGGTGAGCATTACATATGCATTTAGTCAGACACAAGCAGGTGTTATACCCCTAGGGCTCATGACTTCCCCTCATCAAAGGTTTTTTGTAGCAGGCATATATTCTCTCCCATGGAACAGGCCTCCAGTCCAATTAGAGAGCTATTGGTTTCTCCCGTAACAAACATTCCACTATTGCACCCATTGGTTCCTATGGCCTGACTGGCACTTGCAGTGTCCACTGTTGGGTATCTTCAGTGGCGACTTCTCTCTCCCATAGAGCTGTATGCAGCATAGTTCTTCCAGCTTTCTGTCAGCTGATTTACAGGGAGGAGGTTATCAGCTCAGCTCCAGCAAGAGTTCTCAGGGACCTTGCAGCCCAAGCATGTGGAGTCTTTAACAATAGGGTCTTACCATCGATTCTTGTTGGGAAACCAGGAGCCTTGGCAATGGACTATAATGTTTTGGGGGGCATCAGGGACATCCCATCATCTACTTTCTTAAACATGTTTTTATTTATTTGTTGGAGAGAGAGAGAGACAGAGAAAGAGTGCGGACATGCCAAGACCTCATGCTGCTGCAAAGGAACTCCAGAAGCCTACGCCACTTTGTGCTACCCAGCTGTTTGTGGGCGCTGGGGATTGAACCCAAGCCACCAGGCTTTGAATGCATGTGCCTTTGACCCCTGAGCCATGCCTCCAGCCTAGTTTACTTTTAAAGATAAATATCAGGATCTGTGTACATCACTTGTGGAAAGCCATAGTTTCCCTGGGCAGACTCCGTCCTCACTTGTGCACCCTGTTGGTGACAGCTACAGGGCCAGAGGGCTTGCAGGTCATCTGAGCCATGTGCACACAAGCCAGTGTTGGGCCGTGAACCACCATGATGCACTAGCTGATTATTTCCCTTACAGTACAGTGTCAAACTTTCCCCCAGAAAAGATTTCCTGAAGCGAAGATTAGAAGCAAAAGTCAATGTGGGAGGAAACCCGAATCACCTCTAAGAGGAAAGCAGTGTGAGAGGACATGGTCCCAGGGACAGCTGCTTAAGCACCCAGAGCCTCTGTGCAGGGCCCTGTGCCCCACCCGAGTAGACAAGTCACACACAAAACAGTTACATGTAGTTGTAGTCCTGGCTGGACTGCAGGGTATGAAGGGGACCTTGGGGGTCCACCAGGGTTCACAGGAAGAGCCTCCTAGCAGAAGTCCTTGGCAGACAAGCAGCGCACAAAAGAATAGCACAGGAATCATTCTGAGAAGACGGAAACACCCTGGATGCTGGCCAGGTTTCCAGTGACTTCACAGACCGCGAGGCTTATAAAAAGCATAGTATGTCCTCTGTGTCTAAAGTTATAACAAAATGTCAATAAAACTGTCCACCTAGAATTTGCATTCTGGCTGAAGCTATTCACAATAAAATATTAGCATATATGCACATGAAACAAAATGTTCTTGGCTTGTTTTAACATCATATTTCTTATTTTCATCAGAACTTTTACTTACGTTGATCTGCAGGTCTGCTGTTCTCCTCGTGTCTGCTTTGAATTATCCTGTGGATTTTGGAATCAGGAACTCAGACTTCATCCCCCACGCCTTTCTCTTCCCTTCTGTGAACTCAGTAAATTCACCAGCAGTTACTGGGTACCAACTATTAATTAGGGATTCGCTGACATCAGGCATTCATGACACGAATTCTTCATAATATTTTCAAATAACTGTTACTTCAGGTATCTTGTCTTTACTGGACTAAAACACCCAACCAGAAGCAAGCAGCTCATGGGAGGAAAGGGTTTATTTCCAGTTACAGTGTCAATGAAAAGTTTCATCATGGTGGGGAAGCAAGGCAGGAGCAGATAGCCAGACATCACATCTCCACAGCACCAGGGAGGAAGTACAGAGAATGAGCTCAGTATAGTAAATGTGGCTGGGCTGCAATACCCCAAGGCCCATGCCCCAGTGACACACTTCTCCCAGCAAGAGTCCACCTCCTAAAGTCTCTATCAGCTGGGATTTGTGCGTGAGGAATAATCACAAACTCATAGGGTGCTATGGAATATATAACATTCAAGTCTCCAATGCAACTGATCTATTTGATAACTGTATGGGTGTAATGATGTGTAAGTATTATCACTGTTTGAACCCAAAGAGGCCTTGTATACACGTCCATATTTTGAGCATTTTATCCCCTCCTGGTGGTCCTGTCTGAAAGGCTATGGAATCCTGGCTGTCGGGATTAGGTTCCTGGGGATAGGACTTTGAAGGGTATAGCCTGACTCTCACCGCCATGGGCTCTGCCCTGCTTTCCCAGTTATAGTGAACCCAAACCCTTTGAAACTATGAGCCAAAATATATCTGTCCTCCTTCCTGTATGTTGGTTCTCTCAGGTATTTAGGTCACAGTGACCCAAGTCACTAGTATAATTACATAACTAATGCATGGTATTCATAACAGACAAATGAAATTTTTAAGAAACCCATCAGCTCCATGTAATTAACATAAGAATGCTCTGGGGAACACCATAGTAAGGAAGGGGCACAGAAGCCTGGGGAATGTGGGAAATTCTTCAGACAGAAGATTGTGGACATATTAGTCAGCAGGACCCCTAAAATTTCCAAAACAATAAAGGTGATCACCAAGGCTTTTGGTTCACCACCAGAACTAGATGGTAGCACCCTATTCATGACGCACCACATGCTCCGGGACAGCAGGCTATGAAAGCAAGTGCTTTTAGCTGCTGAGCCATCTTCCCAGCCCTATAAGAAGTATTTCATCACAGTAGCTAACAGAGGCATCCACACATTCCCAGTGAACTCAACTGGAATGGTTGACTCTCAACTAACTCCAACATGCCCTGCAGAAAACAAGACCAGCTAACGTGGAGCCCCCTTAAAAACCATTCATTCTTATCTAAAAAGCAATCTCACTTTCTAGAAAATTGATAAGAATGAAGTGTGCAGAAGACTGGGCCAAAGAAGAGGGGAGGCAGGAGGTAGGAACCTTGGGTGCTAGATTGTAGAAGGTGCAGTCGGTGACATCAGGGGCTTCAACGTTGTCCCCAGGGAAAGCACTCCTGAGCCCTCTGCGGGACCATAGCAAATCCAAAGCATCCTGGTGACCAGTGTTTTCATGCCCCAAAGGCTCCAGCACGTGGATATTTGAACCCCCCCCCACAACACACACACACAGAGCGGCTCACTGGGAAGACCGCCGGGCAGCCACGGGCGCCTTTGACTCAGATCTGGCTCCTTATCTCTGCTCACCAGCTGTGGTATTTAGCACCTTAGGAACTTCTGTTCTGCCTCAGTGAACTGTTTCGTCTGGTCTCTGAATAATTGGCCCCAAGATGGGTCTGCATCATTAGCAGAACAGAACCCAGCTAGCCAATGGCTCCGGAGGACAGCCAGGTCCGCAGGCCACTTCCTGCCTGGAGATCATATGCAGTCTGGGTTTTGTCTACTTCCTGTTGCACGTGCAGGTTCTCAATTCTGAAGGAGCGCACTTTTCTTGGAAGCACTTCTAGGACCAAACATCTTGGCGTCATTCTTGCATCTGACCACAGAAGATGCCAGAGTTCTCAGGACATCCCATGGCTGTGCAAAGAAGACCTTCCACACGTGGAGTTCAAAGCTAAGCCACCAGCCCGTTGCTTCAGATTTTTGTCTGTGTTGTGTGAACCCAGGCAAAATTCTTTAACGTTTTTATGACCCAACTCCTCATCGGAAAGGGAGAACAACTGGAACCCAAGCCACCCAGGGCTATTCAGAGAATTAATATTTGCAGGCTTGGGAGATGCACGGCTCCATGGAAAAAGTGCCACTCAAGCTGGAGTGCCCAAGTTCAAGCCCGAGACGTGACCTAAAAAGCCAGAAGCTGTGGCTGGCTTCTGTAATCCCAGCACACTGACGCTAATGCCGATGGCCAGATGGGAGGCGGAAAAAGAACTCCAGATGCATGCGCCACCATGTGCATCAGGCTTACGTGGTGTGGTGGTGTGAATAGATGGCCCTGAATATATTCAGTGCTTTGTTAGCTTGTAGTTTGGATCTGTAGCCACCTGGCTGGAGGCGGTGTCACTGGGCAGATCTTCAGGTGTGGTGGTGGGTTTGGGATTTCAATCTAAAGATATGCAAAGTGTGCCTAGCTAGAGTTCCTGAAGTGTGCTATGTTGTGTGGCTTTTGGCTTTTAGCTTTTCTCTTTTTTCCTTGACCTTTAAGAGAGGCCAACCTCTTTTGCCATTATGGAACTTTTCCTGGATCTGTGAGATTCAATAAATCCCTTCCTCCATAACTGTGCCTGGTCTGGAAGTTCATCTCAGGGAACCTAAAGCTGTCTGCTACAGGTGGGATCTGGAGAATTGACCCTGGATCCTTAGGCTTTGTTGGCAAGTGCCTTAACCACTAAACTAGCTCTCCAAAGACAATTCATAAAGACACTGTCGCTGTCAAGGCACTCATTAGGATGTGGTCACTGTTGGGTGGGGAGCTAACATAGCAGGCAAAGCAACAGCGTGCAAGCATGGGGACCGGAGTTGGGGTCCCTGGAGCCCACGCAGGGAGCCAGCGGTGGTGACTGCCCGGAACCCCAGCTCTGGGAAGGCAGTTTCCCCGGGACTCACTGGCTGGCTGGCCTGACAGTCAGTAAGCGCTAGGTTCAACAAGAAACCCTGCCTCAAAAAGAGAGCTTGAGGAGATCAGAAACTGATCTCCACACCCACAAACACATGCATCCATGTGTACACACATGGATACACCACACACTCATCCAGAAAAGAAAGTGGTAACTATTACGAATGCATCTTCTATTTGCATTCTTCCAACTGACATGAAATTATCCACTTGCTATGTAAAACACGATGCGTTGAATCTACATCTAGCTCATCAAACACGTCACCCTGTGTAGCTGTTACCTTCACGGCAAGAACATTTATCACTCGCTGCACGCTTGTCAGGAACGCGACCTGTCACCACCAGCCGTCATCACCATGATGCATGTAGACCTCAACTTAAGCCTCCTCTCTGTCATTACGGCCCCTCCCAGCGGACTTCCCCAACCATCTCTTCTACTTTCATTCTCATTTCAATACCAGCTTTTGAAATGTGAACATACGTGTGCACACGTGTACGTGTGCGTATGTACATCAGTGTGTGTGCAATATGTAATACATGTCAGTGTGAGAAGATTATTCAGCAAAACAAAAATCCCTTCGTGAAAATTATGGGCTCTTATTTACAAAACTGCCACACGCATTGGTGCATCATCCCAGCTAATGAAGGCAATTAGATCACAAAGGGTTAGCGTGAGGAGCTGTTAAATCAAC